>NW_015175974.1:1224388-1239964 GCF_001447785.1 Gekko japonicus
CTAGATACCTCAGATCTAAAGTCATGCAAGGTGACTTAAGGTGTCTAAAAACTCAGACGATTTCATTTACTGTATAATGCATCTTGCAAAGCTTTGGGCCTTGGTACTTTCCTTTCAATTAATCTAGAAAGCTAGATAATACCATTGCTCAGGGATAAAGGTGAACTGACCATAATCTAGGCAAAGTCAGGAGATCCATTCTTATATCTTCTAGGGGACAGGGTAGCTTTAAAAATGTGATGATTCTCAGATTGCCAGAGAGGAGAGTGCAATGACTTCTGGTGATTAATTCCATACTCATTTGATCATGAAATAAGAGGTTGGATGAAGCGACCAGTTTGGATTGCTTCTGTGACTTACTGTTTACAGATTGATTTCTGATAAGGGTCACTTGCCTTTCATTGGAATCCGACGACAATTTTACAATTCCATGTCAGATCTACAGTGGTAGGGGGGGGGGACCATCCTTCCTCCCAACGCACATCTTCACTTTACATTTTGGCAACTGGACTCATAACTGGGTCCTGTCAGGACTGCTTTTAGACAAGGAGAAATGTCATATCGTCAGTCAACACTCTCACAGATCTGACCTTTTGTCAAGGATCTTTTGTCTCAGGTCTGGCCCTGTGTGTACACACATGTGTGTTTCTTTTTTACTTTTGAAAGTTAATGGATAAGCGACATGCTACACATTCTTCTGTGTTTATCTTAAACATTTTTGCTTTGCAAATTTAGTTGCCAGGGTTGCTTTATCAAGGAGGAGAACAGAGTAAGGACAGAGGAAAAACAAATTGTACTCCCCTGCTGTTTTCTCACTGGAAAAGCCACCCCTGGGTTGCTTTTAGTCTTGCTGAGGAAAACTTATAGATACCCATGTATTTTCCCCCCAGGAGGTGTAACAGCAGATCAGGGGTAGCTTTTTCTAATGAGAAAATAGTTGGGGATGAAAAAGTTCATTTTTCTCTCTCTCCTCCACACTTTCTTCATCTAGATAAAGCAATCCTGGAGGCTGCTTCTGCAAAAGAAATATAAGTACAGAAGAAAGTATAATGTGTAGTTGAGGCCTTAGCTTCCACAAAGCAGGTGGGCTGCCGATGTCAAGGGTGTGGGTGTATGGATGCAGCACATGAGGAGCAGGCTCTGCCTCTTTGGGTGCCCATCCCCAGCGGTACAGCATCCCTTCAAAGTATGCAAGCCTCTTTCCCAGGATGGTCCAGAAAGAGGGGGGGGGGGGAGGCTGGCAACTGGAAAAGAGGCCAAAATCTCAAGAAGGTTGGATTACAAGTTTTTTCATCTCTTATATGCTAACTTCCCACATGAAGAGAACGTACAAAATGGAGCTTCATTTAAATATGTAATCCAAAGTAATCAAAGAGAAAAGATGCAAGAGCAGATTTTATCCTGCTATACATTGTGGCAATGTACATTGGGGACCAGAGATGTATATGCACTACTTTGTACTTTTAATGAAGAAATCGGTAATAAAAGCTCCTTTTCTCCCCTTACTGTTCTTGGTGTGTGTGTGTGTGGGGGGGATCTCAGAGGAAGGGCATTAACAGTATTTCAAGTTATACATTATTATTACATATTAGCAATTATTTCAAATGATAATTGTGTACATAAAGCATGAGAAAGATATATTTAGTGTTTCTTCAGTAACCTTAATTAAGGTTTTATGTATATGATGATATCAACTTTGAACTATAAATTTTAATTCATACTTTTACAGATGGCGGAGTCTATTATCCTTGGGATACATGTGTAATTGCCATGAATTCCAGCAATATAACCTCTTTCTCTTCGGTATGCATAGATTATTGAATTTATCTCACCATTTGAAATTCAAATAACATACTTTTATGAGAAGCCCTTTAGAAAGATTAGGCAAAGATGTGTCTTTTAGTGATCTTGGGGAAATCATCTTGGAAATTGGGGGGGGGGGCTGTATCTTAGATGTCTTTTGCATGCTGGAGGTAATGCCAGAATTCAACATAGATGAACTGCACACTTGGTCACACAAGCCCTGTTCACATATTACAGTGACACAAGCCCTGTTCACATATTACAGGGACACAGCAAGGGCTATTAGCTAAAAAATGCAGTTTATGTTTGAAGTCTCTGGATTTCATGGTGTAATCTGGTCAAGGACACTTAAGAGTATGATTAGGTATGATTTATTTTATTTTCCTGTTTTCAGTAACACATACTATGAGAGCCAGTTTGGTGTAGTGGTTAGGAGTATGGACTCTAATCTGGAAGAACCAAGTTTGATTCCCCACTTCTCCACATGCAGCTGCTGGTGTGACCTTGGGTCAATCACAAATTCTCTCAGAGCTGTTCTCGCAAGAGCTCTCTCAGCCCCACCTACCTCACAGGGTGTCTGTTATGGGGAGGGGAAGGGAAAGGGATTGGAGCCGTTCTGAGACTCCTTCGGGTAGTTCTATAATGGTTCTATAATGGTTAGCAATCTTTGTGATAAACCAGAAACATTTTTATGTGACAAATCACAAGATATGTAATGGTTAGCATTTTTTTTAATGAACCTGAAACATTTTTGAGTGATAAATGACTTGTCTTGATTATTTATTTATAATTTTAAAGTATAAGTATAAACATAATGGGTTCCCCACAAGAAAAAAATTTGCCCCACAAAATGAAAAATCCTGGCTATGGGCCTGGCAGCACAGCTGCTTGTGGGGAATCGGTCTAGGTGTTTATGTACTACCCTTATGCCTATCCTAGGCTGCAACTCCCTTTGGTCATCTTATGTTCTCTTTTTGTCAGTTTGAGCACCATTTCCCTCACAAGAGAAGACTGAGGCAAAGTAGGAATTGAGCAGTTCTGCCCTCTCTTCACCACCTGTTAAAATTTCACTTTCTTCTCCCTGCAATGGGCCTTCCACTCCTTTGTTTTTATTCTTGCTTCAAACATAACCAAAGAATCCTATTTTTGTTGTGTTTAGCATCTCTTGCTAGTCTAAGCTCATATTGAGCTTTAGCCTTTCTAATGGTCTCCCTACAAGCACTGGCTATTTTTATATATTCATCCTTGATTATACAGCCTGCCTTCTATTTCTTAGATGTGTCTTTTTTAATTATCAGGTCTTTAGAAAGCTGTTTATGGAGCCACCTAGGCTTCTTTAAGTTTCTCCTGGTTTGCCTTCTCATTGGAATAGTTTGTGATTGAGCCTTCAATATCTTGCTTTCCCCACCCCTCTTGGAGTCCCTTTTCTTTAAGTACTTTTGACCATGGGATTCTACCCATCATCACTTTAAGTTTGTAAAGATTTGCTTTCCTGAAGTCCAACCTATATGTCTGACTGTGTACAGCTTTTACCTTCCCCAAGACTGTAAATTCCAAAATTACATGGTCGCTACTACCCAGGGTGCCCCACTACTTTCACCTCGTCAACCAGTTCTTCCCTGTTGGTAAGAATCAAGTCCAAGATAACAAGTGACCTTGTTTCCTTCTCTACCTTCTGAAAAATGAAGTTGTTAGCAAGACAAATCAGGAGTTTATTAGAGCTTTCATTTTTAGCAGCATTTGACTTCCAACAAGTATCTGGGTAACTGAAATCTCCCATCTCTTTGTCAACTTTGTAATCTGTTCTAAGAGTATCTCGTCCAGGTCCTCCACCTAGTTTGGTGGTCTATAGCAGACCCCTACCATAATATCACTATTATTTCTTACCCATTTTATTTTTACCCAGAGACTCTCAACTGACCTTCCATGCTCAGATTGATGTATTTCCTCACAAGTACATACATCTTTGACATATAATGCTACTCCTTATTTGTCTGTTTCTTTTAATCAAATTGTACCACTTAATCCTAATATTCCAATTGTTAGTGTCATCCCACCAAGTTCCAGTAATGCCTTTTAGGTCATAGTCCCCTTCCTTATTAAGATCTCAAGGTCCTGCTGCTTGTTTTCCATACTCTGCACATTAGTATAAAGACATTGGAATCTATTGCACCTGGTATTTTTGGCCACTGTGTGACAGAGTGTTGGACTGGATGGGCTATCGGCCTGATCCAACATTGGCTTCTCTTACGTTCTTATGTTCATTATTTATGTGCCCTGAGTGTTCCATTTCTGTTCTTACCTGCAAATTAATGGGTCCCTGCCAATGTGCCCCTCCCAGTACATCTTTAGTGTTTTTATCTCCAATTATTGGCATCATAATAGACTTTGACTTTTTGTCCCCCTCCCCCACAGGATTTAGTTTACAGCCCTCCTTATCAGGCTTGCAAGGCTCTTATCAAACACATTTTTCCTTACTCTTATGAGATGCAAAACATCTCCTGACAGAAGAGCTTCATCTTCCGTCCAAAAAAACATACCTTTCCTGTTAACATTGTCTGCATAGCAAGTTATTTATTTCCAGTATTCTTCTCTCTCTTCTTAAGCCACAGCCTTTAACAGGCTTCAGAAGATGAGCACACCTGTCATAGTGGAGTATACTGGAAGAGGTGGTCCTTTGTAAGTGATGGTCAATACCTTAAATTGAACCCAGAAACTAACTGTAACCAATGGAGTGACTGCAGGACAGGTATAATATGCAAACTTCCCCTAGTTCCTGATAGTAATTTAACTGTGGAGTTCTGTACCAGCTGGTATTTCTTGGTTGTCTTCAAAGGCAGACCTATGTAGAGTGCATTGCAATAGTCCTTCACTGAGGTTATGGTGCTATGGATCCACATGGCCAGATTAGCTGAGCTAAACTAAGTTGGAAGAAAGGGTTTGTTTGTTCACAGCTACATTAACTTACTTCCTCAGCAATAACACTGGGCCCGATATAGCCTTTAGAGTCTTAACTAAGTCAGCAAGTATCAGCTGAACCCTGTCAGATGTAGGAAGCATATTACCCACTAAGACCTCAGCATGCTGATAAACTCATGCAGAGCAACAGGGTGCCACAGAGAGATCATAAACTATGAGATAATAAATCAAAAAGAAAGATAATAATCTAAAGACACCAGTGCCATCTCCATCTCATAGCCTAGCCTGAAACAACTGTGGAGGGGCTCAAGAGCAGATGAGTCATCCCAGAAGAACTGAAGTTGTTCTGCACCCACTCTTTCACCTTGTCCAGAAAATGCAAATTAGATACTGAGCAATAATTGACCACAACATTTTTTAATGACTGAGAAAAGATGCCTGGAGTCACAGATTGATTTGTGATGGACACTGGAGCTCACTGATCCTTACAAAAGAACTAGGATGGACAAAGATCCAAAGTACTAGTGGTGGCTTAAACAGATCCCATGATCTGTCACAGTGCTGAGGCAAAATGATCCACAAATGGACCTGCTAGTGCACTGCCACCTCTACTGCCTGAGCAATATCAAAACCAGAATATATCTGAGAGACTTTATCATCAAAGAAATTTGCCAAAGTGTCAGAACTAATCATTGGTTCTTGAGAATTTAAGGACTTAGACCTAGGAGTTAGCAGGAGTCAAAATACCTTGAACAACTGAGCTGGCTTTGAACTAGCTGATGCGATGGTAGTGGAGAAATAAGATTTCTTGGCCATTGTAATTGCTGCCTCATAGGCTTTACAATCCTGGGATCCCAGATCACCACAGACTGTGACAGCAGCCATGAAATTAAAAGACGCCTGCTCCTTGGGAGGAAAGCAATGGCGAACCTAAACAGCATGATAAAAAGTAGAGACATCACCCTGCCAACAAAAGTCCGCATGGTCAAAGCAATGGTATTCCCAGTAGTCATGTATGGCTGCGAGAGTTGGACTATAAGGAAGGCCGAGCGCCGAAGAATAGACTCTTTTGAACTATGGTGCTGGAGAAGACTCTTGAGAGTCCCTTGGACTGCAAGAAGATCAAATCAGTCAATCCTAACAGAAATCAACCCTGGCTGTTCCCTGGAAGGCCAGATAATGAAACTGAAGCTCAAATACTTTGGCCACCAAATGAGAAGGGAGCACTCACTGGAGAAGACCCTGATGCTGGGAAAGATTGAAGGTCAAAGAAGACGGGGACGGCAAAGGATGAGATGGTTAGACAGTGTCATAGATGCAACGAACATGAAATTGAGCCAACTTCAGAGGACGGCGGAAGACAGGAGGGCCTGGTGGGAGCTGGTCCATGGGGTTGCGAAGAGTCGGACTCGACTGTGCGACTGAACAACAAAATATATTATACCGTCAGAATCACTCCAAGTTTTCCACCAGCACTTCCATGTAGCATGTTCACTTATTTGAGTCACATGGTGCTATGGGCTCTAGTTCTACCTATCTGGTTCTGACATACATGCTCTTGGTTGCTTAGTCATGCTATCCAGCAGATAATTGAATTTATAGTCCCTGCCGACTATACGGCTGTTATCAGTTAGTCTTAGCAGATCTTTTCAACTTGAAATCAGGAGCATACTGTAGCAAATGACACTAGCCTTATCAGAGCTTGTGCAGAGGCTATATTCAAAGCTTTCTTGAATGAATAATTGAAAACAATTCACTCACAGAGAAAGTACAGTCTCACCATTCCCAGCCATCATTTCCTGCCAGGGATCAGAAGAGCAGCAGTTTCCCCACCATACAATTCAGTTGACTAGGCAAAGAAACTACAGATATCCTAATGCTGGCAGAAGATGATGCTCCCAAGTATATAAACAGAACTGTATCCAGAGGCCAAGCTGTGTGCAGAGTGCCCTCTCCACCAGTGGCTACCTGCTCCCTTGTTTCAATGTATGGGGGTTGGTTGGGAATTGAGGGGGGTGGTTGGCCATTGAAGGCTGGCTAGCATATTACATTTCTAGACAGACCTGGGTACAAAGGGGTCTAAGCCCAATTCAAAATGGCATGAAGTTTCTCAAGTTTGCATAACTACTTGTGATATAGTAGCACTGCACCAAATTTTCACAAGCGAATGGTTTCACAATGCAAAGCGAGATTTGGAGGGGTTTGGAAAACTTACTCATCGTGCATATTTTTCACTTCTGGTTGGATCACCCATGAGCTGCTACTTTAGCATAATTTTTAGGGCTTCTGGATTGTCGGTCAGGGATTAAGTAGTGAATTATATGGCACACAGTACCCCGTAGCCTCCAAGTGAAGGGTGGGATATAAATCCAATCTCTTTTCTTCTCTTCGTCTTATTCAGGGGATTTATGTCTCACTATCCTGCCAAAGTGGCTAACAAAGTCATTTACAAATAGAAGAAGAGGAGGAGGAGGAGACTGGATTTATACCCCGCCCTTCACTACCTGAAGGAGTCTCAGAGCATCTTACAATCTCCTTTCCCTTCCCCTCCCCACAACAGGCACCCTGTGAGGTAAGTGGGGCTGAGAGAGCTCTTTCAAGAACTGCTGTGGAGAGAAACAGCTCTGAAAGAACTTGGAACTAACCCAAGGTTACACTAGCAGCTGCATGTGGAGGAGTGGGGAATCAAACCCATTTCTCCCAAGTTAGAGTCCGTGCTCCTAACCACTGCACCAAACTGGCTCAGTAAAATACTAACTTGCACATTAATGAGCTTGCTATCTCACAGAGAGGCAGGTTGGCAAGACAGTGGGAATGACTGTCAGGGGAGTTTTCAAAACTCTAGTATAACCCCTCTCCCTTTCCCCCCGAGTTCTGTCTGGGAGAGAAGAAGATTCACTCAAGGCTTTAGGCTATCAGAACATGCAGTTTTAATAGAATGATCATTCTGGTGCTAGCAAGAGAGCAAGCTGGCATACTGAACAAGATTCAAAGTTCTTCTTTTATAGGATAAAATAGACAAAAGGTCGGGGTCTAGAATTCCAAAAAGAAAATTCACCAATAACATCCTTAAGCATAATTCACCTTTACTCTTCTTTCAAAGTACATCTTGCATTCTTTCTATGGAAAAAAGGAAAATCAGCCCTTTACACATTTTTTCATGGGAGATAAGGATGGAACAGACAACAGACCCTTGACTAAGATCAGCAGGTCAAAAAACAGATTTTTGAGCAACAGTAGGAGGAGGGGACAAGCATCCTACAATATTGTAGATCAGCCTTAGGCTCACAAATCAAAAGTCATTGTTTTTGGTGTTTGGTGTAGTGGTTAAATGCGTAGACTCTAATCTGGGAGAACCGGGTTTGATTCCCCACTCCTTTACTTGCACCTGGCTGGATGACCTTGGGCAAGTCATAGTTCTGATAAGAGCTGTTCTTGAAAAAGAGCAGTTTCTGTCAAGAGCTCTCTCAGCCCCACATACCTCACAGGGTGTCTGTTGTGGGGAGGGGAAGGGAAAGGAGTTTGTAAGCCGCTCTGAGACACCTTTGGGTAGTGAAGGGCGGGGTATAAATCCAATCTCTTCTTCATTGTAAAAATCTTAAATCTTTGCAGTGTAATAAAATACTTTAACAATAACCTTCTGGTTCTTGATGGCAGCTCTCAAGGGCATTTCTGGTGGTTCTACAACTGCACCCAGCCAATTAAAAAAACAGTTTCCTTGCTGATATTGATGTACCCTAGTACAGTGTTTCCCATCCTGTGGGTTAGGACTCAAAACTTTGTCACAAAGTCTCTGAAAGTGGGTTTGGGGCCAACCCTCCCGAATGGTGGCTCCTGTCCTTTACATCCTTCTCTCTCCCCCCCTTCATATGATCATTTCCCCTTCCCTCTTCTTTTTTTTTTTAGGTAAACAAATTTTTATTTTCTCAGGAATACAGCGTATATAGTTAAAACATTTCATTCTATCAATTGTCTACCCCGTTCCCAATTCCTCCCCTCCCTCCAGTGGCTTCCCGCAATGCTTCCACCCCTGCTCCAAATTACTTCATATCATCACTGAGACACCTTTGGGTAGTGAAGGGCGGGGTATAAATCCAATCTCTTCTTCATTGTAAAAATCTTAAATCTTTGCAGTGTAATAAAATACTTTAACAATAACCTTCTGGTTCTTGATGGCAGCTCTCAAGGGCATTTCTGGTGGTTCTACAACTGCACCCAGCCAATTAAAAAAACAGTTTCCTTGCTGATATTGATATACCCTAGTACAATCCTGTGGGTTGGGACTCAAAACTGTGTCACAAAGCCTCTGAAAGTGGGTTTTGGGCCAACCCGCCCTAATGGTGGCTCCTGTCCTTTGCATCCTTCTCTCTCTCCCCCTTCATATTATCATTTCCCCTTCCCTCTTCTTGACAATAATGAGGAGGAAAAATCTGTCCAACACTTAGTAAATTCACTGTAGTACTTGAAGGAAGGGAAGGGAAGGCTGGAAAGTAGGTAGGAGCTATTCAACATGCCATGGAAAAACCAGAGGAGGATACAAAGAGGCTTGTGCATGTGTGGGCTCTCTCTTGGTGCTGCTCCTTCAGCAGCCCAGTCTCTTGTTCAGGCCCCTGCAGTGCCTCACTGCCCTCTCCCTGCTGAGGGAGATGTGCTGCACCCAAGCCCCTTGCCTTGTGTCCACTGCTATCAGCCATCTTTGCATATCTCCTCAACCCAGCACCCTCTTAGCATGCCTCCTCAAATTCCAGCTCTGACTCAGCTGGCTGAGGAGGAAGAAAAGATGAACTCCCACTTGCTTGGGATTCATACTGTTGACAACTGCACCCATTGTGTGATGCCAATTGGTTTCTCAAAAGCATCTCATTGGGCACTGTAGAAAATGTAATGCTGGAATAGATGGGTGCCAAGGTCATAGTTTGCCTAGGGCACCAAAAAACCTTGGACCAGGCCTGGATGGGTCACCCATACAAAGTAAATTTGGACTTGTGGGACACAGTATCAAAAAGGTGGAACTACTGCCCTAGTATACCAAGAGCATCTGAAAGTGTGAAAACACTACACACACACACACTTTTCATCTCCACTACTCCAAAGTATCAGTTTCTCTTTTCAAAATGCAAGTGTTTACCATTTGCCCACATACGAGTCTTACTGACTTCAGTAATTTATGATGATATAACTTGGCAAGCTGGGGCAGTCTGTGGGCTCTGGGCATGCTTCAGTGCATGTTAAAAAGCTACAGGAGCCCATCAGTGGATTTCAATAGGCGCTGGATCAGGTCCTTCACTCCCAGCCAAAAGTGCAGTCACCCTTTAAGATATTTCATTTTCCTAATGTGCTGTGAAATATGTGGAGTGAGGTACTGTGTGGGCCAAGCACTTTCACATCCTCCAGCCTTAATGTAAACAGCATGTGGCAGATGGAGAGTTGAGTGCGGAAACTAATGTAGAGCTATTTCACCTTAATATGAATGGGGTTCCCCCCCCCCCGTCTAAAAGAGAAACATGAGGCTCTGATGTCCATTTCTCCCTGGGCTAAGTGCAATTTCTGTGCGGTTATTTTCCCCCTCTCTAAATGACATACCAGAAGGTTAATTTTATCTTGTAAATTTTCAGCAGTTTATAGGAAGATTGCTAAATCACAGGCAGATGTGAGATTTTTTGCAAAAGATGTCAATTTTAGAAAATTGTTCAGAAAATGAAAAGAGAAGTTGAATGCTGGCCAGATCCATAAACCAGAGCCTTACATAAGCATTTTGATATCTAAGGACAGGGTATGAAGTCAAAGACGTTCAGAAACCTTAAAAAGAAACCCTCTCAGGCCCAAACCAGAAAGAAGTCTGTTTTATAAGATTACCCAAAGATACAAAACTAATCCAAGCCATGTTCCATAAACCTGTGGTATCTTGGTTTAAATAAAAGCATGGTAACTACAATATAAAATCAACATTTAATGCTTTATCTGTTAACTTCACATATCTAATTTAACACAGTGCAGGATAGCCAAGTCCAAGGTAGTCTTCAGACAATCTTGTCTGGCACTGATCTGGCTTGCAGTGCCAGGGTTTGGCATTAGTTGAAGAGCTGGTTTCTATACCCCTTTTCTCTACCCTAAGGAGGCTCAAAGTGGCTTACAATTGCCTTCCCTTCTTCTCTCCACAACAAGCACCTTGAGAGGAAGGTGGGGCTGTGAGAGTTCTGAAAGAACTGTGATTGGCCCAAGGTCACCCAGCAGGCTTCATGTGGAAGAGTGGAAATCAAACCTGGTTCTCCAGATTAGAGTCCACCGCTCTTAACCACTACACTGCACTGGCTCTGTGAAGAATGAACTCTTAGTTTGTTCATCTCTACCAACCAAAATTGATTGTGGGGGGTGAGAAGCAGATGAGAAAAAGGGTTCTGCTCACATTTCTCTGCTAAAATGGTACTAGTTGTTGTGGGTCAGCTGGGGCTCAGTGAGAGCGAGGATTCCTCAGGAGAAGAGGACTTCTCAGGAGAAGAGGAGCCCTGTGTAGCCAGCTCTGAGTCAGCAAAAACTGACAAGCAGGAAGGTGAGCTGCAGGCTTGTCAGGATTCACAGCCAACAGCTGGTGCACAACCACTAACACCCTCCAGCCCTGAGTCAACAGGTGAAACTCAGTAGATCATTTCCAGCCCTCCAATTTCATCCACACCCTTAGAGTGCTGCAGACAGAGGCTATGAACAGAAGTACAGGAAGAGACAACAAAGTGCATGCCTCCTTGCTCAATGCCAGCTACTTGAGTAGTTGCAGGATTACTCCTGAGCAGCTGGCTGCAAGCATGACCCTTAAGCATATGGCTATGAAACCCAGCCAAGGGAGGCTGTTATGGGTGGAAGCAACAAATTGAAATCCTTCTGACCACTGCACTGACAGCACAGCCTATGCTGTTCCTGGTACATCTTGCAACACTAGTGTTCATATCCCAAAACCACCTGTTGTTTTTATTGGTCATTGTAAAATGCTAAAATTAGATGAGAGATTATGTGTGTGTGGGGGGGGTTACCACCAGGAGCACTTCTGAACTTCATGCAGGGCAAAATCTACCTGGCAGTTTCCCTGCATAGTCCTAATTGACATGAATGGCAATCAGCCATGGAAGAGCACAACAGTGCCTTTCCTTGATGTTCTTCATGTTGATCTTGTCTAAATTCATATGGCAGGTTTTTTGCTTCTGAGAAAATGGATGATTCAGCAATCAAAAACACCCTTCTCTTGTGGTTAACCTCCACCCTCCTGTGTATACTTCAGTCAAAGTTTTACTCCCCTTGTCCTCATTAAGGGTCACTTTCCTGAATTAATAAAGAAAGCTCATTGAGGTCTAAGGTTGCATCATAATAGTGATTAATCATGTGGTCCTTCTTCAAAGTCAATTGGCTTTTGGGTGGCTGATGGTAGTGCACTTCTGATTCGTTGCACAAACAAATCAGCAAAGAGGTGAACAGGGATAACTGTTTATCATTGCTTGGAGTAGGTATGTATTTTTAGAATAGCCTCCTCCTGTATTTACGTAGTCAGTTGAGTATCTGTTTCCTCACAATGGGTTCCATTTGCCGGTATGTTCCAATTTTTTACTTGGCACCCATATTCATCCTTCTAGCATAAGTGTCCAATAAATGAAATATTTGCTTTCTTTGTACCATGTACAGTGTTTTCATTAGTATAACACAGAGTTGTGGCATTGCCCATCCATGAACCTCTAACAGTTCTGTTAAATGAGATGTCAGGCAAGGTGGGAGAAGGTAGAACTTCTGAGGTCCTCCTCTCCTGACTCCCTGTGCCTCAGGGCTAAGAAAGAGCTCCAGAGCGTCTTCAGCCTCCAGCAGCCAAGCTTTAAATCTGGATGTTGGAACTTGGAACTGACATTTTCTACCTCCCATTTCTATAAAACTTCCAAGCATTGCTTTCTGTGGCATCTCTACTGTCAGGGCAATAGAGGTACATCTGTCCTTGAATGTCTACTGATGCCTTTCCATCATCTCCATTACTCTAGTGCCTAAAAATGGGGTCTGTTGGTGTCTGCTGGACTAATTACTCTTCCTGCAGTGTTGGTGCTGCCACCTCACAGTATGGAAGCTCCTAAGCTCCCACATTCCATAGAACTGCTCTTTCACAGTTGAATACTTGAGGCTTGAATGTCTAAGGGGTGATCCAGGACAGCTATGCTATAGCCACCTTCCCATCCCAAAACTCTGCATGCACTTTAACGCACACAAGGAACCCCTGTCAGAACTAATCTTCTAACCACTACAGTTCAGAGGACAACAGTGCGGTGGGCATGAAGGACTTCCAAATATATGAAGATCAGGATCCCTCCCCCACAAGCCTCATTTGTTTCATTTGTTTTGGATAACAAAAAGGAATGAGGAAAATGATGAATGAATGAATGAATGAATGAATGAATGAATGAATGAATGAATGAATGCCATTTCTTTTTTATGAAGCCTGCCTTGCTCCACTCCTTGCTTCTTTCACTCCTTTTCTCGTCTCTTACTGTGTAGTGGACAGGTGGGCAGAAAACCTCTCTCCCCGGCACCTCCACCAGAATCTCAGATATGGCCAAAACAGAGTCCAAAAGATTTAACTAAACCTTCCTGCCTATTGTCAAACTGGCCACTGTGGCTGGGCGCCATTGTAAGAACAACTGCTATAGAGAGAGAGGAGGAGGAGGAGGAGGACAAAGGCTTTGATTCCCATTAATATAAATAGGAATGAAAACAAATCTAATAACAAAAGCAAATCAAATAAGTAAATATAAAGATACGAACCAACTCTTTTGCAACAGAAATGATGATTATTATTATTTTTAATGTATCTGGGCATCCTTTCCACCAAAAATAAATGAAAAGTCATGTTCAATCAAAAGGTAGTCCAGATTCTGGGCAAAATTCAAAATACTGGTTCTCACCTATAAGGCCTTAAATGCCTCAGGGTACTTGAAAACTGCTTCCTCCCATATGGTCTACCCTGCCAGTTAAAATCTGTTTCACAAGACCTGCTCTTCATGAGTCTACTTTCAGAGGTAAAGTGACCAGAGACTGGGCTTTTCCAGTAGTGGCACCTCACTTAGGGAATGCCCCTCTCCCTTCGGGCTCACTTGGTGCCTATGCTGCTTTCTTTTAGGTGCCAGGCGAAAATGTTTCTCTTCACCCAGGCTTTTAATTAATGGGTCTTTAACACCATTTTAGTGTACTTTTAGTCTGAAAATTATTATTTTAAGCACTCAATGGCCTTTGATTTTATGCTGGATTTTAAAGGTGGATTTTAATTAATACAATTTTATGTTTTATTTTTATTGTATTTTATTTCCTAAGAGACGGGGGGGGGGGACACCCTAAATAATCAAAGAAATGTTTATCAAAATTTCTTCACCTTCAGTGGTTCTGTGGATTGGGGAAAAGTTGTTGATATAAATTTGCCCTGAGTTCCAAGCTGCTTCACTATGGCTGCGCCACAAGTTAAATAATTTAGTTTAAGACAGCATGTGTATTAAGAATGGTGTATGGTAACCAGTTAGTCATGGACTGAAGCAGAGAGAAGCAGTACTAGTAATTTTCAGGCACATTCTTTATCTTTCCATTTTGCCTTTCTTCCATAGCCTTTTGGGTACCTGGTTAGCGCAATTAACTTCAGTCTCCCAGGATAGGCAAAGGAACCTGCACAGTGTGCCGCTTGTTCCACAGTTCATTCGTTAACAGCTGTATCAGTTCAGTTTTCCCATGAGGGTGATTTTAATTCCCCAAATCCCTCCCTTGTGTGTGTTTAATACATTGGATTAAACTCCAGAATCCTTTCCAGCTTGTTAACACTTTACTAATGGACCAAAAACGTCTTCTCGACTTGTGTCAGTTATTTATAAAGTAAGGACTGAATTTATTTCCAGGCCAAATACAGGCACCCCCTGAGTCCTTTTCTCAATGATATAAGCCTCTCGCGTTTTATAGAGAAGTGTGATTATAATGTGTTTAAGCTTTGTCAGGCTTTTTTGTACATTTACAAAATGTACCTTCCTTTTATTAAAAAAGCACACTTATTTTCTGGATGTGTTGGTATCTACTTGGGTCCCCCCCCCCCTTAGTATGGTTTAAGCAGGTATATGACATAGGTAGTAGCCATTATGGGTATTTCTCTATGGCAAATAGTTGACAATATAAAGCAGCTATATGGAATAGTCATATACAGTATATCTGGAGTGCTCTTTATAACTAAACAAGGAATACGGCCCGTTGTGGAAATAAATACAATGAGCTCTAGAAAGAGGCTCTGGGAGAGTGCCAAGGCACTCAGCGTCAATATGCTGTGGGGACCTCAGCAGGGTATAATGACAAAGAGATCCTTTTTCTCCAGAGGAACTGATCTCTGCTACCTGAAAAGCAGTTGTAATTTTCAGTGATCTCCAGACCTCACCTGGAGATTGGCAACAATTGTTACCCAGGAAGAAATGGCTAGTTTGGAGGGTGGAGTCTATGGCATTGTACCTGTCTGAGGTCCCACCCCTCCTCAAACCTCACCCTCTCCAGGCTCCACCCCTCAAATCTACATAAATTTCACAACCTGGAGTTGGAAACCCTATCTCCTTCCCAGCCAAGCATCAACCTGCCATTATCTACCCCTCTGATTTCAGCTTTGGATCTCCTCCCCCCTCCCTCCTGGAGATCAGTTGTAATTCTGAGTGATTTCCACCCCTCTCCTGAGATTGGCAACAGTGGTTCCCCAGAAGGGAATGGCTGGTTGAGAAGGTGGAGTCTATGGCATTGTGCCTGTCTGAGGTCCCACCCCTCCTCAAACCTCACCCTCTCCAGGCTCCACCCCTCAAATCTACATAAATTTCACAA
>NW_015175974.1:1240634-1241040 GCF_001447785.1 Gekko japonicus
GAATCATCACTGCCTTTATAGAGGGACAGTGAGACCCCTCTGGCCGAATCTCCCTATTTGGAGATGGAATCCCCAGTCTTTGGGGGATCCCTGGAAAGTTGGCAACCCAAGGGTCTGGCCTTTCCTTGCTTCCCTGCGCTACCCCCTCCCTTTGGTATTGTGCAGAGCAGGGGAGACTATGTGATCAGAGCACAACACAGAATATTAGCCTAAATTAAAGAATTTATTTAACTATTTATACAGTTACGGAGCACACACACTCTCTAGGAGTAATGACACACTATGAACCAACAGGACATAAATCAACAGGGGTTAAATGCAATCTTCTTTCCATACACACAATACTCACTGCCTCTGGAGGTTGTGGGCTCACCTGTACTTCAGCCTCTCTCTCTCTTGCCCAAGA
>NW_015175974.1:1241323-1249139 GCF_001447785.1 Gekko japonicus
TGACACTGTCTAACCATCTCATCCTTTGCCGTCCCCGTCTTCTTTGACCTTCAATCTTTCCCAGCATCAGGGTCTTCTCCAGTGAGTGCTCCCTTCTCATTTGGTGGCCAAAGTATTTGAGCTTCAGTTTCATTATCTGGCCTTCCAGGGAACAGTCAGGGTTGATTTCTTTGAGGATTGACTGATTTGTTCTTCTTGCAGTCCAAGGGACTCTCAAGAGTCTTCTCCAGCACCATAGTTCAAAAGAATCTATTCTTCGGCGCTCGGCCTTCCTTATAGTCCAGCTCTCGCAGCCATACATGACTACTGGGAATACCATTGCTTTGACCATGCGGACTTTTGTTGGCAGGGTGATGTCTCTACTTTTTATCATGCTGTTTAGGTTCGCCATCGCTTTCCTCCCAAGGAGCAGGCGTCTTTTAATTTCATGGCTGCAGTCACAGTCTGCGGTGATCTGGGATCCCAGGAACGTGAAGTCTGTCACTACTTCCACAGCTTCCCCTTCTATTTGCCAAGGAGTGATGGGGCCGGATGCCATGATCTTAGTTTTTTTGATGTTGAGCTTCAAGCCCACTTTTGCGCTCTCCTCTTTTACTCTGAGCAAGAGGCTCTTTAGATCCTTTTCACTTTCAGCCATTAGAGTGGTATCATCTGCATATCTGAGGTTGTTGATCTTTTCCCCAGCAATCTTAATTCCCGCTTGTGATTCATCCAGGCCAGCATTTCGCATGATGTACTCTGCATATATATTAAATAAGCAAGGTGACAGTATACATCCTTGTCGTACTCCTTTTCCTATGCTGAACCAATCAGTTGTTCCGTATCCGGTTCTAACTGTCGCTTCTTGGCCCTTATACAGGTTTCTCAAGAGACATGTGAGGTGGTCTGGTACTCCCATCTCTTTAAGGACCTGCCATAGTTTGTTGTGATCCACACAGTCAAAGGCTTTAGCATAGTCAATGAAGCAGAAGTAGATATTTTTCTGGTACTCTCTTGCTTTCTCCATAATCCAGCGAATGTTGGCAATATGATCTCTCGTTCCTCTACCTCTTCGAAACCCAGCTTGTACTTCTGGTAGTTCTCTATCCACGTACTGTTGAAGCCTAGCTTGTAGGATCTTGAGCATGACCTTGCTAGCGTGTGATATGAGTGCAATTGTGCGATAGTTTGAACATTCCTTGGCATTGCCCTTCTTTGGGATTGGAATGTATACTGATCTTTTCCAATCCTGTGGCCACTGTTGCGTTTTCCAAATTTGCTGGCAAATGGAGTGCAGAACTTTAACAGCATCATCTTCTAAGACTTTGAATAGCTCAGCTGGAATACCATCACCTCCACTAGCTTTGTTGTTAGTAATGCTTTCTAAGGCCCATTTAACTTCACATTCCAGGATGTCTGGCTCAAGGTCAGTGATTATACCGTCGTGTTTGTCAAGGACATTGAGGTCTTTCTTGTATAGTTCTTCTGTGTATTCTTGCCATCTTTTCCTAATCTCTTCTGCTTCTGTTAGGTCCCTACCGTTTTTGTCCTTTATCATGGCCAGCTTTGCATGGAACGCTCCCTTGATTTCTCCAATTTTCTTGAAGAGATCTCTAGTCCTTCCCATTCTATTGTTTTCTTCTATTACTTTGCACTGTTCATTCAGGAAGGCCTCCTTATCTCTCCTTGCTGTTCTCTGGAAATCTGCGTTCAGTTGGGTAAATCTTTCCTTTTCGCCTTTGCCTTTCGCTTTCCTTCTTTCCTCTGCTATTTGTAAAGCCTCATCAGAAAGCCATTTTGCTTTCTTGCATTTCTTTTTCTTTGGTATGGTGGTGATTGCTGCCTCCTGTACGATGTCACGAACCTCTGTCCATAGTTCTTCAGGCACTCTATCTATCAAATCCAGACCCTTGAATCTATTCTTCACCTCTACTGTATATTCATCAGGGATGCGATCTAGGTCAAACCTGAATGGCCTCGTGGTTTTCCCAATTTTCTTCAGTTTAAGTCTGAATTTTGCAATGAGTAGCTCATGATCTGAACCACAGTCAGCTCCAGGTCTTGTTTTTACTGACTGGATAGAGCTTCTCCATCTTTGACTGCAAATTATATAGTCAATCTGATTTCGGTGTTGCCCATCTGGTGATGTCCATGTGTAGAGTCGCCTCTTAGGTTGTTGGAAAAGGGTGTTCGCTATGACCAGTGTGTTCTCTTGACAAAACTCTGTTAACCTTTGCCCTGCTTCATTTTGCTTTCCAAGGCCAAACTTGTCTGTTATTCCGGTTACCTTTTGACTTCCTACTTTAGCATTCCAGTCCCCTATGATGATGAGGACATCATTTTTTGGTGTTAGTTCTATGAGGTGTTGTAGGTCTTCATAGAACCGGTCCACTTCAGCCTCTTCTGCATCAGTGGTTGGGGCATAGACTTGGATTACTGTGATGTTGAATGGTTTGCCTTGGAATCGGACAGAAATCATTCTGTCATTTTTGAGATTGTATCCCAGTACTGCCTTTTGCACTCTCTTGTTGACTATAAAGGCCACACCATTTTTTCTACGAGATTCCTGGCCACAGTAGTAGATATAATGGTCTTCTGAGTTAAATTCGCCCATTCCTGTCCACTTTAGTTCACTGATTCCTAAGATATCGATGTTCAGTCTTGCCATCTCATTTTTGACCACGTCAAGCTTACCTTGATTCATAGATCTTACATTCCAGGTTCCTATGCAGTATTGTTCTTTGCAACATCGGACTTTCCTTTCACCATCAGACACATGCACAACTGAGCGTCCTTTTGGCTTTGGCCCAGCTGCTTCACTCTTTCTGGGGTTACTTGTACTTGCCCTCTGCTCTTCCCCAGTAGCATATTGGACACCTTCTGACCTGAGGGGCTCATCATCCGGCATCATATCTTTTAGCCTTTTGATACTGTCCATGGGGTTTTCTTGGAAAAAATACTGGAGTGGGTTGCCATTTCCTTCTCCAGGGGACCACGCTTGGTCTGAGTTCTCTGCTGTGGCCTGTCTTTCTTGGGTGCTCCTCCACGGCATAGCCCACAGCCTCATTGAACCACGCAAGCCCCCTCGCCACGACAAGGCAGTGATCCATGAGGCGATCTCTGGAACTACGGCTCAATTAAACCTTATGGGGGAACATTCTAAACAAATAACCACAGCTATCTTACAAACACAGGTAACTGCCATTTCATGACACCTACCGACAGCCACTGAGGGAACAGTTAGTCCCACACAGGAAAAGCGTCTTCATCAAGAGAGAAAGCCGTTTGTCAGTAATTCTGACAGGGCACAGTGGCTAAAGAGGGAGTGGTCAGGGAAGAGTAGCAGACCCAGCACCCGGCTAATGTCACGCGAGTATTCTTGAGTGGCGGCTGATGGGCCAATGGCTGAGGGAGAGCATGGAATCTTGCCACCCCAAAACAGGTTTATAATATAGGAGAGATATGGGGAAATGTTTGTTGCATGTTTCACCCATACCTTCCAGTACTCTAGCCACTGCACCATTCTAGGTCACTTTCATAGCTTACCTTGTCCAACCCTCAGTTTATTTTCATAATGATGTTACCATTTCTTAACCATTCCCACACTGCTATACCTTTAAATCTTTCAAACACAGTAGGAAATTATTAAGTATTCTGTCCACTGTTGTTTTCTCATTTTATTTAGGGTCTGGAGACTGATTAATGTGTTATATGCAGCAGCCTAAAAGCCTCTTTCCATTGCCATCTTCCAGTGACGAAATAGGCTTACCATTTGCCTGATGGCCACAAGCAATCCCCATCCCCACTCTCATTCCCCTAACCTATATAATTTAAGCAGCAGTAGAAAAAGCTGATGCTCTAGGCATTTCCTCCATCTCTATAGCAAAAACTGTAGAGATTGGTGGGATTTCTAGAGCAACACCCAGAAGTGACATTGCATTCATTGACTCTCCATCTGGAAGTGAGGTCACATCCTCCATGCCTCTCTAGGAATTTCTTCAATCTCTACAGTAAAGACTATAGAGATCAAGGAAATTCCCAGAGCATCACCCAACAGTTACATCCCTCCCCCCAAACTGCACCGTCCCCAGGCACTACTTCCCAAATCTCCTTCCATTTGCTGACAACCCTCAGATGGAAATACCATGGGTTGAACAGGAGCCACCTTTCCCTGTTCTCCTTCACATTGCAGCCCAATTTTGTATGACTTTTGTGTCCAGCATAGCGCTTTGAGAGGGTCAAAAGGGCCCTTTCCCTTCCTGCCACCAAGGGCAAAGTTGAAAGGATACAACCCCACCTAAGTAAAGTTCCTGACCATTTTCATTTCAGCCTCCTTAATGGGTTAAGCAGGGACTGTGAATGACTGCAGCCCTCACACACACAAAAAGAAATGTACAAGGAGTCCCTCCTATAGTTAGAAAGGCAGCATTCCTAAGAACAAATATTTGGAAGCGAATGCCATTGGCCTTTTACTTTTGATTAAGCATATTTCAATCCAGAGTATTGAGGCAGCACAGAATGGTGATATTAGCCCTACTTCTGAGTGAAGTAGGCTGAAGCCAACATTGCCTCCACTTTGGGAAATTTGAGATCCATTCTTCATTTCATATCATTATTAGCCCTCATAAATCTTAAACATTACGTTTGAATCCATAGAAGTCAGGAAGCCAACTTCCCAGGGCAGTTTAAGAGATTAGGTATGATGTCACTTGAAAAACTTCATGTTTTGAGATGTAAATTGATACCTTGCAAATGTCTTGAAACTTTTTCATGCCCATTTACAGATTGTTCAATGCATTAGGACTTTTTTAATCCCATTGCATTAGCTGGTGAGCCTAACTAAAAAAAAACCCCTAATGTCCATTTTCTATGTAATTTATTGACATTCCTTTCCAACAAGAAATATCACTAGAACAGCATATGCTTCAAACTCAGTTCAGAAACCAACCAGTATTCTTTCTCCATTTGATTTATGATGAGGTTTTAATATGGACACTTTCATGTAGCAGTTTGTTATTTAACTTTAAACCTATACAAGTTTTTTGAAATGGAGCTGATTCCCCCCCCCAAAACTGATTAAGGCCCCCTTTGTATTTCACACTAATGATTAATCATATTCCATATGTATAGTAATTTGGAGATTATACATTCAGGTAATTTTTAAACTTGCTGCAATTTGCAAATATTAGTACTAGTGTTATGTAAATTATCCCAATACGCAAAAAAACCACCTGTATGATAGTTAATTAAATATGATTTGTTCAGAACACTAATGAATAATCTTTCTCTTATGTTTAATTCTTGTCCTCAGCAAACTTCAGATAATTAGCACTGCAAAAGCCCTTTTCTTTTCTTTTCCCCCTCTTCAGATATACAAACCAACATGACCCTGTGATAGGCTGTGCTTATGCATCCCTTTGGTGTTACTCAGGATGCTTAATGGATTCTGTTGGGAGAAAACCTCAGTAATAGACTTTCATCTGTGTGCTATGTTGGCTCATAGACTTTCATCTGTCCACATCAGCCACCAAGAATTCCTATCTTTGGTCTAGGTCACACGGCACTGTAAATGCGCCTTGTTCCTGCTTTAATTTAAACGGGAATATTTTGTTCCGGTTTTGCATGTCTACACCACCCCTCAAGAGCCATCCCTCTTACGTGCTGCTGGCTGTCCCCCTCGCCCTCGTCCCCATCTGGCAACGGCAGCAGCTGCTCTTGGGCGGCCACGGGGCCATCCTTGCCATTGGCCCAGTCGCTGCCAGCCTGGCGCGCCTTCTCCCGGCGCTTCTGGGCCAGCAGGAAGGTGCGCGGCAAGGGACGTTTTAACGTGCTGCTCGGGCGCCATCTCCACCACCTGCTTGCCACCCCCATCCAGGCTGCCGGAGCCCCCACCTCTCGTTCCTGCCTCCACCAGGATGCTGTAAGCACTGGCATTTTAAAATAAAAATAAAAATTATTAAGCGCATGTATGCCCATGCGCTGAAACCGGAAGCTGTTTTAAAAAAAACAAACAAAAAAACCCACCAACCTACAGAGAGTGGTCAGATGGCCCTATTCGCAATCATTTCACAATCATTGCGAAAGAGGGCTGTCCATATAGGTGAAACCACGCATTCAAAGCGCGAGAGCCAGGAAAGTACTTGATTTTCCCGGGGTCAGGAAAACCCACGAGTATTGCGAGAGTATTGCGAGAGTGAGCCTGCTTCGGTGCAGGAGGCGGATTGGTGCCTGTGAACAGAAACTTCAAATGTGGGAGGAAACAGCGGCGAATCCCGATCAAAGGGACAGTGTGACCGCACCCTTTGTGTCATTGCTTTTGTTTGGCAAGATGCTTTTTGACATATATGAGATCATATAAGGACAGCATCAGCCAAGTCTTCATAACAAAATTCAGCCTCCCATGCTATCATTTAAATAGGGCTGTCTAAATCTACCTTAAAAGGACTGTTGTGAGGATAAAATGGAGGAGAGGAGAATAACATAAGCTGCTTTGGGTCCCCACTGTTGAGAAAGGCATGATAATGAAGTAAATAAATAAATTCAGAGGAAGTGGATCCTTACTAGAAAAAGCCTGAGAATCCTCCTATGTTCTGTTATGCTAATATTTCTATCTTGTTCTATAGCTGAGATGACCAACATTGGTTAAGTCAAGAAGGGGTTGAACATGGCAAGAGTAATATTTGTGACAGTGGCAGGAGTAATATTTACAGCAAAATGTAAGGCAGAAAGATGCCCAGATTTGAAGAATAAACTGTATGAATATGCAACAATGGCAAAATCAACATTTTATGTGCATAATAAGCCGGCTTCTGAATTTCTTCTTTTTTTTTAAACCCCCGAAGGGGTATTTTTATTTCGCATTAACTACAAACTACAAAGAAAACTAGGGAGGGAAACTACAACTAGGGATAAATGAAAGATAACCACACTAAACTAAAAACCCAAGAGGAGGAGATCTTATTTCTGTTAATGTAAATGTTAGTACCACAAGTGTTAGTATCACAATATACTTGTAAAGTTCCTGTTTGTCTTCCATGTTTATATGTCTGTTCCCTCTTACGGTTTGGGACGCTGACTGCCTGGCGGTTTTGTTTTCAACTTTGCACGCTGGGCCACCATTTTTACGATTTGTTTACACTTCCTACCGCTTCTTCCCGACTCGAGAAACTCGCCCCACAATGTCAAAAATCAAGTAAGTCTCTCACAACACACACGCTGCTTTCCTCCCCTCTCCCCCTTCACGTCGTTCATCAGTTAGTTCGCATAAGAGGCGTTCCTCTTTGCTTCCGTTTCTTCCCACATGAGGGGGGATCCCCTTTTTTATAGTCCATTTTATTCAGAACTCATATTCATTGTCGGTCAGATTCTCTGACCACACTGCCTTTTAATGATATTCCACTTGATCTCTGGCGCTTGTCCCAGTCAAACCAGCTTGTGCCCGAAGGCCACAGCGACTGGACCATCAGGGCAGAGGGGAGCCTCAATTCTCCAGCATTATGCCATCGAAGAGGCTACCCCTCAAAAGCCCTCTGGCCTGGAGCCTATCGTAAAGGCTCCGCAGGGGGTGTCACTTGGGGTGGCACCCCTCCAGGCCGCTGGTGTGCGGATCACTCTCCCGCGGCTTGGGGAGAGCGTAAACCATTGCTGCTTCATAAACCGGAAGTCCTGGCTTCCGAATTTCAAGAGAAATGGAAAGTATTTTTGATTATATAACTGAAAATCAGGAATAAATTTTAAATTAAAATAGAAAGTAATAAAAGTGAAGAGTCAGGCAACATATGTATGTAACAAATTATTAGATAAGAAAATAGTAGGGTAAGATAGAATCGAGATATTT
>NW_015175974.1:1249658-1271800 GCF_001447785.1 Gekko japonicus
GATATTTAAATAGAGGTGAAAAATTAGGACTCTATATAAATAAGTTCCAAATAAGTAATTGTTAGATCATTGTATGACACAGATTATTATAGTTTATGTTTAGGGTATGCTCTGGATAGTGTAAATGATTGTAGTTGATGATTTCAGATGATTATTATATATCTATGACTCAGATGATGTTTTGTTTTTGTGTTATAAATTGAAATAGTACAAAAATAAGAAATTAAAAAATAATTAAAATTTTAAAAGAAGGGGTTGAATACAACCCTGGATATTTAGACATTCAGGACCACTTTCTAGCTTGCATCTAAGGAATATATAAAGTATTTGGAATCAGATGTCCCCTTTGTAGTTCTGTGATTTTGGGATGACAGAAAATATGCAGATTTTTGTTGTAAAGGAGGCTCAAGGCAGTGCTAAGCTGCCCTTCTGCACCCTCCTATTCCCCCTCCCTCCTTCAGCTTGACACCCATCCTCTGTACTACCTATTCCAGCAGGAAAGTAGAATAATGCTGGGCGGAAACTGAGTGCTGAGTTCTGGGCAGGGGGGGGAGTGCTGAGTTCTGGTGGTGTTTGAGCTGGACCCAGCCCAAAGATTTCTGGCACTCAGCATTCAACCTCTCTTTTCCCCAGCAGGCTTCCTTCGCTCCTGGAGACTGAATATATTTTGTGCCACCACTGTTTACTCCCCATCCCCATAGTCCATTTCCCTCCCCATAGCTCATTTCCTACAGTTCTCCTCCATCAACCCCAGTACCACTGGCTACTGAGGCACTGTGGATGATGATGAAGGAGAAGGGAATGGCACTCCTTTCCTGCCCTGTTATTTCTTTGTGCTGGGCAGAAATGTATGAGGTGGCTGCTAAAGATATTAAATGCGTACCCCATTTGATCACTTGCTTTCCCCTCTCCCTGTTGTTCCGCCTGCCCACCTACCACTGCTATGTGTGTCCACCTTGGCAGCAACTCCTAAGCCTCTCTTTTCTCCCCCCTACCCATCTCCAGTATGACTGCCTGAGGAGTGGAGGGGGCCAAAGCAGTCGCAGTAGCCAAGCACCTCCTCACACACCCTCCTCCCTCTGGTACCTGCAGTGTTACTGTCTCAGTGACAGGAGGGAGCAGTAGCTCCCTCTCCTCCTCCCTTATCCTCCTCCTTCCTTGCCGGCCTAGCCTGCCTGCTGTATTGTCCATTTGTTGACCCCCTCTTTTTTTGAAAGGTTTTGGATTTTTCTGTAAACCTAAGAAGTTCCCCAAGTTTGCAGCAAAATTACTCTTCTCTCAGCATATCCCTGATCCACAGATTTATGCATCCACAAATGGGCCATTTTGAGAATTAGTTATATTGATATACATTTTTTCATGGTTTGTGGCACCTTAAAGTCTAACAAGTTTATATTGTTTACTCAGATGCAAGACTAGGTCATCCCCCCCCAGTGTGCCTCCAAACAAAGGGGTTGTCTTACATACAATTATGTCCCATAATATTTCTTTTGTATATAATATTTTAAGGGGGCCATCTTACATTCAGGGTTGCCAGGATTGCCTTCCTTTTGAGTAGGGTATTAGGGTGTAAGCTTTTGTGAACTAGAGGTTACTTTGTCAGACCACAATACTTTTGTTAATCTTGATGGAGCTGCAAGACTCTTGTTTGTTTGAGCTACCAAGAACTAACACATTCCCTCTGGAATTTATCTTTAATTATGTACATTCTAATGGTCTGTGGAATTTTATTTTATTTTTGCTTTTAGTATATTTACACAGACATAATTCCTACAAGGAAAATGATGAGGAAGATGGGTAAATTTGTGCATATGCTTCAGAACAATATACACAAATGTGAACCATCTTCAAACATTTTTTTCTAGTGAGAACAGTCAAAGTTGTGGATATGGAATAGTTGCTCTTCCGCTGCTGTATTTGTTTGCTAGAGATAGGATTGGGTATTATTATATATAAAATATCTTCAATGGTACTCTGAGCTGTCTTGAAGTTTGGAGGGGAAACAGGTGCACTGTAAATGTTATAAATAAATGAATGAAGCTCTCATGTTCAGTTTGACTTTGATTCCTATTCAAAGGCAGTTCCAACTGAGTCTTTATAAGGAAACACCTGAATGCCAGCCAGCATTGCTAAGGAACTGCAATAAAAATTCACTTCCATTGCCCGCAGCCAACACCAACAATCATGCACACTTTATTTCATAAACATTTGACTTGATCTTGTTGTTTTCCATCTCTTCGCTTAATTAAAACAGTTCTGCAGATACATTAGAAGAGATAGGCATGTTTCAGAGCTGCAGGTCAGAGGATCTGCCTGGTTCTATGGTTGAAAATGCGACAGTCTCAAAGCTGTATTCCATCAGGGCAGATGTGCTACAGAGTGATAGAGTTGATGGAAGGGAATAAAGACAAGCACGCTATTAATCTCCGAACTATTTCCAAAGGGCACAAATGTGTTCTAATTTTCATTAAGTTAGTTATCGATCTTTTCATAATGGCTTTTTTTTCTTCCGTCAGTTTTAAATCTGCCCCAGCAGCAGTAACCATTGCTCAATGTGCACATTTGAATCTGAGGTTAATTGACGTAGGGATTTTGTAAGTGAAAAGGGGTTTAGTTGTTTCACTTTGCTAAAGCAATTGTTTCTTGACGCATTTAGTTGTTGGCGTCCTACAGCCAAAACTTAATCTGGTAGACTGACAACATTAGTAGTGATGGACAAAACAACAACATCTAAGCTCAGAATAGCCCCAGTGTTTCAGAACTTTCTCAAATAACTCTTTTAGAGACCTCACTTTCCCCGAAGAATTCTCTGAAGGCTCACTAATCCCTGGCCCAGAGGAGCTCCCACCAAGCCACCTTAGCCTGTTTTTCCTCTGGTCTCTTCCTTTCTGTTCCCAAGGAAATTTTGGGAATGGGGAGAAAGGAAAAATTCAGCTTCCCTTCTCTTTCCCATGATTTCTCTACCCTGTGGCTTCTTTGATTACAGTGGCTGTCCAGCATTTTTTGCTTCTGTTCACAATATTAGTGTGTTGCCCTTCTTAACTCTAGGCCTCATGTGAACTTTTCCAACCACCCTGTTTAGTGTCTCAGCTCCCTGCTTTCTTAATCGCTTTTCTCTAAGTTGTCTCTCAGCTCCCTGCTTTTCAATAGAATGCCTATGTTCTCCTTCTTCCTTCTGCCACCATGCCTCCTGGACTCCTTATTTAGCACTCCAGTCTCCTGTGCCTGCTGTTCACATAGATGCCAAACCTTCAGTTCCTTCTCTCTACAGGGCCTGCTTCTTTCTCTATTATCTAACAAACATTGAAAGCCCAGCTTACCAGTCCTAAATGTCATTCTTCTACGTTGTCTTACCTCATAGCAACTGCAATAATCTGGCTTCAGATGTTATGAGGGCTGATTGGCTCTATTTTCTGCATGGGCTGTATTTTGTACCTGTAGGTCTGGGAGTTGCCGTGGCCCAGAAGACATTATATTAGAGTGGAGGTTTACTATGGAAGCTACTCAGACTTTGTGGTTCTTTCTTACAGATGCTACCACTGCAATGTAGGGTGCACAGAAGCTATATTTCAGGGACCACCATACTATACATAATGTCTTGAGCGCCAGTGTGGCTTGACACCCAGCATAGTGTAGTGGTTAGAGTGTCAGACTAGGATCTGGGATCTAGGAGACCCAGGTCCAAATCCCTGCTTTGCCATAGAAGCTTGCTGGGTGGTCTTGGGCCAGCTGTACACTTTCAGCCTAACCTGTGAGGATAAAGTGGCAGAGAAGAGAAAGCTGTGAGCCATTTTGGTCTCCATTTGTGAGAAAGGAAGGTTATAAAGAAAATAAACAAATCTGAAGTTGGACTGTTTTTCAACTTTACATGACTGACCCTTCCTCTCAGCATTTATAGTGTTTATATGATATTTTAACATCTCTGACAGTATATGGGTAGGTGGTGTTCAGAAGCAACAATTGGCAATTAAATTGTAGAATAATATACAAGTACAGTATAACTGTACAAGGGGTCCTTTCATGACCAGCATAATTCACTTAGGAGAGATCAATTACATATATCAAAGTTCACCACTACCATGGCTTATAATACCTTTTAGACAACGAATTGGGAATCAATGGGGGGGGGAGAAGCAAAATAAATACTCTGAAAATCATGATTTTCAAGGTGCTTCCTATGCATTGCTTTTTAAAAAACAAACATTTAAAACAGTGTCCTTTATTCTGTGTTCCATTGATTTTAAGTTTTGTTTCTCTTAACATTCAATAGGAATAAAATGAAGTTTATTATTTGATCCTTGAAAATAGCTCTTGACTCTTTAATTAAATGCCAGAGTCCATTATGCCTGACTATAGAATGCTTTTAATATCTGGCATATAATTTTGGCCTGCAAACTGCTGACCTGTATTAAGTACAGTAAATTCTCCATAGTAAATAACACCCATACACTTACAGAGATACAATATCAAATACATTCATTTGGAGGCATTTATAGATCTGTGCCTGGTGGTTTTTATGTGCAATTTGAATAGTTCATCAATGAAACTGTCTGGAATTTTCACGCTCTAAGATTAAATTGCCTCTGCAGTAGCCATTGAAACAGCATGGGCTGCTTACAGCTCATCCGGCTCATGCTGAGTCAAGTCAAGAAGGTGGAGAATATGGCTAAAGGATGCTTTGAATGTTTAAGTCATAGAATCTTTAGGCTGGAAGGAAAAGGGGGGTTGATCCATCTCCCCTCATTGTTTTTAGAAACATAAATTAAAGTGCACCTCATAAAAAGCCTTGCTTCTATGAAACAATGTAGGAAGAGCAATGCCCTGTACCTGTATCATTGTTGGTACCTTGCACTCTCACACAGCTGCAGTCTGTCCCAATGTGTGATTTCTGTTTTGCCCTGATTTAGGAAACCCAGAGGTTGAAACTCCACTTCATCTCTCTTCTTCTGCTCACTCTTCAGAATCTATAGTTTCCACTTTCTACACATCCCTGTATTCATCTCTTTTCACAATATCTCATTCTCCCCTCTAATTCCAAGCACTGGCATACACCCTTCCATTTGCTATCTTCATTCATGCCTTTGTATGGCTGAACCCTGAAGGAATCACGACGAGACAGCTCTCTCGAGGGTAGAGAAATCGTCTGCCTCTCAAGGCAGCAAGCGTTTATTTTAAGCACACTCTGGCCCCCTCACCCACTGTGGGGTCAGGCTGAGACTTGCACGTAGAGAAACCAGAGAAGAACAAACACTTTCAGGGGGATTTGTCTTAGGGGTGCTTACATTGGTACAATGATTAACAAGCTACCTCCACAGGCACTACGGATGGCCAAAGGTTACCAGACTTAAAGCTAAGTCCTGTTGATCAGAGTTACTGATCAATCCAGATATTTACAGAGTATGGAAATATGGGCTGAAAACCAGGACCAGCGTGCCTAATCGCTGACCTCCGCCCACAGAACCCCATGGAGGAAAACAAAAGAAGCTTCAGTGCCTCTTTGATACACTAATAAGGCCTTTCTGTCCCCCTCCCCCTCTCTCGAGGGTAGAGAAATCAGTCTGCCTCTCAAGGCAGCAAGCGTTTATTTTAAGCACACTCTGGCCCCCTCACCCATTGTGGGGTCAGGCTGAGACTTGCACGTAGAGAAACCAGAGAAGAACAAACACTTTCAGGGGGATTTGTCTTAGGGGTGCTTACATTGGTACAATGATTAACAAGCTACCTCCACAGGCACTACGGATGGCCAAAGGTTACCAGACTTAAAGCTAAGTCCTGTTGATCAGAGTTACTGATCAATCCAGATATTTACAGAGTATGGAAATATGGGCTGAAAACCAGGACCAGCGTGCCTAATCGCTGACCTCCGCCCACAGAACCCCATGGAGGAAAACAAAAGAGGCTTCAGTGCCTCTTTGATACCCTAATAAGGCCTTTCTGTCCCCCTCCCCCTCCTTACTCTCCATGCAGGACTTTACTTGCTTCTTTTCTCTACCTCCTCACATCTGCCCTGATTACTGCAGAGGACATTTGGCATTTTGTTTTCACAGGTTGGCTGTTTTCATCTTGTGTATGTCTTGTGTATGTGTGTATCATTTTTATGTTTTTGAAATCTGTTGTTGCTTTGTTAGCTACCTTGAATCTAAGGAGATAAACATTTTAAATACATTTTTAAAAAACCCTTCTCTTTTTTAATTCCCAGCACCTGTAGGAGGGCATTGACCCAGCTCTGCTTGGAAGCAGCCATTTCCAGCTGCCCAGCCTTTATAACACAGCACTCTTGCCTAGGATGGCACTGGAGGGTTTCATCGTGTTTTTTCAGTTTATGTTCAGCGTATCTCCCTGCAGATTTAAACTGCAGGTTTTTGTGCTGGACATAAAGTGATGTAGTAGCAAATCGACCACTAGAAGAAGCAAAACATGTATGGAGCAAGAAACCCCCCCACAAAGCAACAGGAACACATAAGCAAGGGAAATGAGGATGTGGAAAAGCCTCTGAAGCTTTGGGAATGAGGAAGGGGGAAGTATCCTCATGGGGGGGGGAATTATACCACAAGTTGCTGATTAACATTTACAACAACTAACACGCATGGTGGGTACTCCTAACAGACATCACTTCACAACTTGGAATGTGGTAGGCTGTATCATACATCCCCTATTCAAATAAAATCGAAGTAGATGTAACTAAACTTGACTTACTCTGTGTAATCTGCCTTGAGTCTCAGTGAGAAAGACAGAGTATAATTAATTGATTACCGTAATTTGTTTTCCTCCCATTTTCTATTGCATACTCCAAGCAACCAGAATAGCCTTGATTAGCATGATCTCATCAGAGTTTGGAAGCTGAAAATGGTTGGTGATGGTTAGTGCTTAGATGGGAGACCACCAAGACAGGCCAGGGTTGTTAATGCGAAGGAAGGCAATGACAAACCGCCTCTCCTCCTCTGGTTGTGACTTGACAGCACACAAGTATTATTATGCCAAGTTTTAGATTTAAGTTCCTTTGACAAAAGTAATGACTTTTTCTTGTTACCCTACACATCAGTTGTACTTTATAAATAATGAATGATAGTAACAACACAGGGCTGATTCCAAAAATTGTTTTTTCATGCTAGTATCTTCCCTACAGCCTTGTAATATTTAGGGTTAGCCCATTGTGATAGACAAGTGGCTGTTCTGCCCTTTTTGGGTTGATGTACCAGTCCCCTGTCACCAAGAAATGGGCAGAGTCTTACTAACACTAATCAGGAGGTAGAGAAAATTAGAATGCTGCATGGGAAGGGGGAAACCTGGGAGCTGTCGACTCCAACAGTTGCCATTCATAAACAGAAAGGGTCAGCTCCCTGAAGAGATCAGTGGGTCTGGAGGTCTCCAGAGGAGACTGGTTAATTGTTTAAGAAGAAAAAGGTCTGGGAGGGATCTTCAGTGAGAAGTAGGCTTGTTAACCCCGGTACTGCTATGACTGCAACATTGATTGTATCGACTTTTATGGTGTTTTATTTTATGGTGTTTTAACTGTATTTATATATTGACTCTGAGCCGCCCTGAGCCTGCACTGCGGGGAGGGGAGGGTATAAATGTGATTAAATAAATAAATAAATAAAATTCTTTCACATGGGGAGGAGTTGTCAGAGTTGGGGGTGGCTCTGCTATGAAGGGATTTGGTTAATTTGTAAATAAGCCCAATGTTGCTCTAAGAGAGAAAACACTTACCTTATTTAATGTTGTGAAACTGCATTTTCACAGTACCGAACCAATGGCTGTTTTAAACACCAGAATTAAACTCTACCAATGATTTTTTTAAAAAAACAAACAAACAAACAAATCTGTTTCTTATTTTGGACTCCTGCCTCCTGTCCCTCAGTCAAAGTTATAAGAACATAAGAACATAAGAGAAGCCAATGCTGGATCAGGCCAATGGCCCATCTACTCCCAGTGGCCAGAAATACCAGGTGCCATCAGGAGGTCCAGCAGTGGGGCCAAGACACTAGAAGCCCTCCCACTGTTGCCCCCCCAAGCACCAAGAATACAGAGCATCACTTGCCCCAGCCTGAGAGTTCCTATCTATACCTTGTGGCTAATAGCCACTGATGGACTTCTGCTCCATATGCTTATCTAATTCCCTCTTGAAGCTGTCCATGCTTGTAGCCACCACCACCTCCTGTGGCAGTGAATTCCATGTGTTAATCACTCTTTGGGTGAAGAAGTACTTCCTTTTATCTGTTCTAACCCGACCGCTCAGCAATTTAATGGAGTGCCCATGAGTTCTTGTATTGTGAGAAAGGGAGAAAAGTAATTGAGGTGTGGTGACCAGAACTGTACACAGTACTCCAAATGAGGCTGCACCATTGATTTATACAGGGGCATTATGATACTGGCTGATTTGTTTTCAATTCCCTTCCTAATAATCCCCAGCGTAGCGTTGGCCTTTTTTATTGCAGTTGCACACTGTCTAGACATTTATCTACTATGACTCCAAGATCTCTCTCTTGTTCAGTCTCTGCCAGTTCGGACCCCATCAATGTGTATTTATATTTAGGATTTTTAGCTCCAATCTGCATCACTTTGCACTTGGCCTCATTGAACCCCATTTGCCACTTTGATGCCCACTCGCCCATCCTCAACAGATCCCTTTGGAGTGCCTCACAATCCTCCCTGATTCTCACTACCCTGAACAACTTCGTGTCATCTGCAAAGTTAGCCACCTCACTGCTTACTCCCAACTCCAAATCATTAATAAACAAGTTAAAAAGCATCGGACCAAGTACTGAACCCTGTGGTACCCCACTGCTTACCACCCTCCACTGAGAAAATTTCCCATTTATACTCTTAGTTTCCTATTAGCCAGTTTTTGATCCACAAGAGGACTTGTCCTTTTATCCCGTGACTATTGAGCTTACCTAGGAGCCTTCAATGAGGAACTTTATCAAAAGCTTTCTGGAAGTCAAGGTAAACAACATCCATTGGGTCCCCCTTGTCCACATGTTTGTTCACTCCCTCAAAAAACACTAACAGGTTAGTGAGACAAGATCTTCCCTTACAGAACATAATATTACAGAATAGATTAATATTACATAATATTTCCATAAATATTATGTAACTCCTCACCACAAACTACACACATGCTAAAGCCATTTTAATAAAGCCTAATACACATTGTTTTAATGTATACTAAACGGGGAGAATTTTATGTCACAAAGGATTCCCAAGACATAGAGCCACCACATCACCTTGTGATGTTATTACATGACTGGCACCATCTCCACTAGCAATTGCCAGTGATGTAGAAAGGTGCAAATGAAATCGATTTGACGCTGTCACAAACCTGGGCAGTTTCCTAAATGTTAAGAGAAAAAGAGAACTCAACGAGAAATGCCATTTTCGGCAGGAATCCCGTAACTAGCCTGATACTCGTGCTTCGCTATGGTATTTAAGTTCTGTAAATCCAGTTATAATACCAATAATGTGAAGTTTGAAATGTGACATTTGTTGTAGGAATTCGAGTGGAGAAGACTGTAGTGTAAGAAATGAAGTGAGACATACGTACTTTTTTTCTCTCTACCAAAGGACCTCTCTGTAGACCACATTGGTGGTTCTGCCCTCAGGTGCTAGGATCACTAGGCTGCTTGTTGAGCTCACTTTGGAGCGGGCAAAATAGAACTGCCCATTTAAGAAGCAGTCGTCTGTTAAGTCAATTCCTGCCACCTTCCATGAAAGTGATGGCTTCTCTACTTGTGTTCCTGGATTGTTTTGCTCATATGGAGACTGTGTTGTTCTGAGCACCTCAGGGTGATCTTGCTGGTACTTGGCCTGCACAGCTCAATGCCCCGCAGGAGTACTATGTGCAAATGTCTTTGCCGCATTCCTAAGTTGCCTCCTTCTGGCAGCTGCCTGTCCAGTGTAGGTGGGGGGAGGTGTATTAGAAGCCATTGTGGAGGCAGGGCTGGCAGGATCACTAAAATGTTACTGCTGGGGTGGGCACCCTCGTGGCTTTAAGCACGCTGCGACCACTGCTGCACCTGACAGACAACCGCCTGTTAAGTGTAGGAGGTGGGGGGAATGTGTTGGAAGCCATCAGAGAGGCGGGGCCAGCAGCATTGCTAAGGTGATCCTGCTGGGGCAGCATCCCTGATGAAAATTACCCGGGCCCTGCTCCTACACCTGACAGACACCCGCCTGTCTGGTGTGTGGGGGATTGTATTTAAAGGCATTGGAGAGGCTGGGCCAGCAGTAGGGCTAAGGCAATCCTGCTGAGCAAACCTCCCCAGCAGTTGTAAGCATCCCACCTCCTCTCCTACACCAGACAGGCAGCTGTATGTCCGGTGTAGGAGGAGGAGGGGGGAGGAATATTAGAAGCCACTGTGGAGGCTGGGCCAGCAGGATCACTAAGGCATTACTGCTGAGGCAGGTTCCCTCATGGCTTTAAGCACCCTGCAACTGCTGCTGCATCTGACAGACAACCACTTGTTAGGTGTAGGAGGTGGGGGGAGTGTGTTGGAAGCCATCAGAGAGGCTGGGCTAGCAGCATTACTGCACCTCACAGGTGGTTGTTGGCCATTCTTGATTTCCTCAACTGTCATTAGCTGTCTGCAGACTCCTGTCACTGTTGGCTTTTTTTTACCTCAGAACACTGAGCTCTGCAACTGGCCAATCAGAGAGTGGGGGGTGCAAGGCAGCCGCCGCCTGGTAGCTGCATAGGAATCAATGGGGGAGCACATTTTACCCCTTTTGACCCCCTTAGGGGTTGAATTTCTAAAAATCCCTTCTTAGCGAGCATCTACGCCGTAATAGGAGCACTCTCCCTGAATTTGGTGTCTCTAGGTCTAGCGGTTTGGCCTGGACGTTGATTTTATGGTGAGGGGACTTTCTCATCAGGAGAGAGAATTTCTTTCCCGATTCTGAGTGTCATCCATGCTTGCACTGATCAACAACTTTCTGGCCTCTCCTGTTCAGTCAGTGAGGTCAATCATTAAGCTCCTTGGCTTTGACAATGTTTGTAGTTCCACTTGCTCATCTCTGCATTTGCCCTCTACAACTGTGGTTCCTTCGGTCCATCCACCCACATACCCAGTCCTTTGTGGCTGCCACATATGCACATTGCAAAATTGTCCTGCAGCAAAAATATCTATAGTAACTTCAGAGCTGTCAGGCTCTGTTGTGGTTAGACTAAGTACACAGTCAGGATGATTTGTTATTTGGGTGCTGTTGTGAGAACAATGTGTCCCCACACACCCCCTCTGGTTTGTGTCCTCTGAGTGTTGCCTCCTTACCAAAGGCAGAGGTGTAAACTTGGAAACCACTAAGTGCTGACACAGAAAGGTCTCTTCTTAAACTAAAACTTATCTTTATTAAAGAAAAACATTCAAAGATTTACCTGGCAAGGGGACCAGCAAGACGCTATGCCAGCTTGCCAACACAGTAGAATTCTATCTCCTAAACATTGATAGTAAATACTCAATAAGATAAACATGCAAGCAAAGTCCTATCCCACCCCAAAGCATGCAAAGAACGAAAGGGCCCTTTCGGGTTGACTCCAAATTCTCAGGAGCCTAAGCCCCTCCTGATCTTTCAAGAGCCAACGAAAATCTATTGGATTTTACCAGTATTTATACCAAATGATCAAAGGAGTTCTTTTGATAATCATATCACAGTTATAAATTAACATTTAGAAGGGGAAATTGCTTAACTGTAAATTGCTTCCTAGAAGTTGAAATTGTAAAATTGCTTCCTTACAACAAAAGTTCACACTCTTATGGTGCTATTGTTTTCTTAGTGTTCCCACCATTGGTGTAGTGAAACAGGCCATGGCTGTCAGCTGTTTTTCTAGCAATGACAGAGATAGGTACATGGATTTTATAAACTATTTGGTTCATTTTAAACCCAAACCTTCCATGTTTCTAAAATTTCTTACCACACTAACAAGTCCAGAAAAATGTTTCCATGAGTGGAAATCCATGCACCTGCAAAGTGCAATTTCCCCAAGATCTGAAACACCGCCCAGCCCCCCAGTTTCTATGGGAGAGAGAAGGCAGTAAAATCACACTACATGGACAGAAGGTTCCTGAAACTTAGGAGGCATATATGAATAGGTATTGCCAGATCATGTCTTAATATATTTTGGAACCGATTCAGCAAATGTGGAGCTGGTTTGAATGTTTGGAGAACATTTACTTCTTGTAGCCATTTATTCTGCCTGGTGCTGGAGTAAACAGGGAAGCTATTTAGTAGACATGGAGACCGCAGTTTGAGGCTGCTGCTGATTTTAGCTGTCTAAAAATACATGGAGTAGCCTCACATTTTCCAGATAAATTGCAGTGAGACCAAAGAGCAGGAGTCACAACCTAAGTTCATTTTGCAGCTCTGCCATTGATTTTACTGAAGTGACCTTGAGCTGGTCAATAATTTCAGTGTACCTACGATGTCCCCACCTGGGAAATGGGGATAATAACTCTCTCCTTGGGGGATACTGCAAGAACACATTATGGCTGATGAAGCACCTTGCAAGCTTCGAGTATAGAGCAGACTCCAAAATTGTCTGAATTTGTCATAATATTTTAGAATGGTAATATACAGAGAAGGAGAATGATCTGAACTGAGCATTTTAACCAGCTTCATCTTTTCCCCTCTTGCATGCTCAAGGGAATCAATTGTTTGAGGCAGAGAAATATGCAAGCTGCTTTCTAATTAAAGCTGGGTTTGATACAAAAGGCTTCCAAGTGCTGTAACTTCTGGGTACCATATGAGTTTAATTATCCCAAAGGCAAAGCTGATATAATTTTTCAGTGTGAAGGCTATATGCTTTACTGAACTGGACCACCCTGTAACAAGGCTAAGAACTGCAGTGGTTTTAATTGCCCCTTAGAGACTGTGGTCTTAACTTTCAAACATCTTGACTATCAGGCCAAAGTATACAAATTAGGTATTGGTGGCATTGAGCCTCCAAAGTGACAACAGAGTTGTCATTACATGAAGAATTTTAATTTCAGTAGCTGAGCATGGTTTCAGATGCTTCCAAACTATGTCAAGACCCTTTTAAAAAGTAGCAAGATATTGCATAATTGTAATTAAGTAAACAGGTAAGAGACATAAGGCAATCAAGTGCTGCTTTCAGAAAGTGTAGACCATTAGTGAGAAAGATTTGATCATGCTGAGATGGTGTAAATTAGTATGGGGGGGGGGAAAGATACAGCAAGGAACAGGGATAGAATTTGTATCTAAGAATATAAAGCCATAAGTACATGAAATAGCTACTCCAGTAGCCAAGATCTTTCATAAACACATTACATCTAGTGTAGTGCCTGATGACTGGAGAGTCACTAATGGATTTATATTATAGTAAAAGGTAAAGGTAAAGGTTCCCTTGCTCGAAAGCCGGTCAAATCTGACTCTAGGGTTGTGGTGCTCATCTCCGTTTCAAAGCCGAAGAGCCAGCGCTGTCCAAAGACGTTTCCGTGGTCATGTGGCCGGCATGACTAAATACCAAGGTGCACGGAACGCTGTTACCTTCCCACCAAAGTGGTACCTATTTATCTACTTGCGATTTCTTGCTTTCGAACTGCTAGGTTGGCAGGAGCTGGAACTAGAGATGGGAGCTCACTCCATCACGCGGCACCCGGGTCTCGAACTGCTGAACTACTGACCTTCCACAGCCTGCAGTTCAGCGTCTTAACCACTTGAGCCACCGCAGCTCCTATATTATAGTGGCTGAATAGAAAAAAATGCTGCTAGCCTGCTTGTTTTACCTCTTTCTACTTAAGGTTCTAAAACAATGAGGAAAAGGGAAACAAGAAAGAGATTAAAGATTGCTAGACAATCCAAAATGGGATATAAAGCAGCACGACTCCATGCAGTCAAAAATATATTCAGATTAAAAAACAAAACACAAGCTGCCTTATTTCTTTGGACATATTTTAGACAAGCCCAAGTCTTGCTATATGGTAGGACTGCCTACAAAGTAACACACACACACACACATGGTAATCAGTGCCTTCGTTCAAAACAGCATCATCAGAAGGCAGGAACTAAAATCTGTGTACATGCATCTTAAATCACATATAGAAATGATTAAAGTTCGGTAATACTAGATAGGCACAAAAAAAAAAATCTGAATTGTTTCCAGGAATTTCTAGGAGATGATTTTTTTATTTTAGGGAATGAGATAGACTCTAAATATGAGCAAAACCGGTTTATCTCACCTCCTCAATACGTTTTTGCTGACATCATCTTGCTTTGACTGCTGGTCAGCAGAGCTAGGAAGGAGTTTTACCCATGATTCAGATTGTCTGGAGAGTCCTAGGATTCTTGCCTCCCTCATAGCAAAAAAAGAATATCAGGTTGTTCAGATAAAGTCTGCATATTTACTGTCACATCTGTTTGAGTGTGCATTTGGGAGCTGTCCTTTCAGGTCAGGGACAAGATGCATAGCAGCCACCTCCAAGGCTAGCATTTGAAGAGACCCTCCATGAGTCTGGTATCAGGCAGGGCAGCATTCTCTGCCACTTTCTGCTTTAAATCCCCTCTCTTCCCTCAGTTATTCCCCCAACAGGCAAGTAGTGGTTTCAGTGTCAACAGCTGGGCTGTCAGTGCCATCTGCCATTCCCTACCAATGCCATGCTGAGGCTGAAGGATCCTGTCATCAATTAAGCTGTGGTCTGCTTTCCCCACTCAAATGCTTATGTTGCCCTCCTGCCACCTTCACATACAGAATGGACACAATTGAGGGATCAAGAGTAACGCACTCTCTTACCAACGCTGCCTCTTTCATAGTCTTTTCTGAGAGACAGCAGAAGCATGGCTTAGTTTCTCCTATCCATGGGTGTACTCTTTATTTTCTCTATGGCAGAGGTGTGCCTGTTCAAGTAGAAAAGACACAAATCCATGTTTTTCCACACTCATCATTAAACAAGCAGACCTGCTTCTGCTTACTGATAAATATTATACTGGTTTTGGAGAAATGCAGCAAATTCTCATTACCAAATGGGACAGTATAGGGCTGGAGCATTAGGGTGGTTGATTTGTTGCATACATATAACTCTTAGTGCAAAAGTCCTATTCCTAATGGATATTTGTGTGTGTGTGTGTGTGCATATATATTATACAAATAATAATATTTAATTGTTCCCATTTTCACTTAGAGCCGCATTCTATCATCTTCACCCTGTCCCAATTCTACCCTGAGCCCGCCACTAGTGGATGTATAATTGTACGTGCACTGTGCCACAGCCATAACGCCATTGTTATGATAATAGTTTTAATAGTTTTACTGTGCATTTCATATTGTTGTTTTATCCATTGTTCTCATTGTGAGCTGCCCTGAGCCTGCCTCAGTGGGGAGGGAGGGCGAGAAATCCAACTAATAAATAAATTAATTAATTAGAGAAAATAAAGTTTTCGGTAGTTGCAGTGCTAATTCGAAATCATGAAAATTACAACCATTATGAAAAAGGCCCAGAGAGCTTTCATACATTGAGAAATACTTACTAACTGTCATCTTGGGATCATGGTGTGCTGGAAAAATACCTTCCAAAGAGAAAGGCAGTGCTTTCCAGGCACAATTTCAGTTATTTGAGCCTTACAGCAAGAGCCGTCTGGTAGACTAGCTCTGTCAGTATCAATGATCTCCCCAAAGATTGTATGAAAAACATCTTTTTCTTAGCAGTGAAAATGGTGCTATTGACTATGTGTCCTCATGAAGGCTTTTGAACTGAATTATCTAAAACAGGCCAGTTTGGGTAATCATATCTGCCTCACCAGCCTCACTCCCATTAACCATAATATAAGAGCAGCAAAAGTTTCAAAAGTTTGCACGTGCTGTAGGAGGAAAAGTAGATATCAATTGAATTTCTGCTCTGCAGAACTATGAAGAAATTTTGATGAGAGCAGGTTCTCTAAGGAGTTTGAATACTTCAATTTTAAAAAACTCTAAGAAAGAACACAAAACTGCATCCTTTTTAACAAGGCCTAAAGGGAACCATATATAATAAATACATTGGGGGGGGGAGAATGAACCAAACTTTGTCAAACCACCAAAAATCTTTTGGATTGAATCTGGAATAAGTTTTAAAGTAAACTAAATATGTCTAATTATTTTTACCATTTATAGGTCCTAGTATCTCTGAATTGCTCTCATATTAATACATCAGTAGGCTATAGTGTTACCGTTTTGTTGCTGTGGAGGGGGGAACCCCTGTCCAGAAGTGGCATCACCATACTGAGTGACTTTCTAGGAACCCTAGTGATATCACCCTGTAGTGGAGTGGTCTAGGAATCCTCCAGATCTCTGTGTTAAAAATCATAATAATTGAGGGGGGTTCCTAGAGTGCCACAGTGATATCACTCCTAGTTTTGGGGCTGGAAATGCCATCACAGCATCACAAGATGCTACTCCCCCATCTCTGCCCTGATCCTTTCTCTAGTTGCCAGTCAAGTGCAGGCAATCCTAATAGATTAAGGCACTGTCATGGGAAGAGTGGGTACACAGAGTCTCCTTCACATGACAGAAGTTGGCAAAGTCACTTTTGCTTTATTAACTTTCCGGATTACCACAGGAAGTGTGGTTAACAGCACTGCCCTCTGATTGGACTTCTCCTGGACTAGGGCACATAATTCTTTCTCAGCAGAGTGGGATTGGTATGCCTCTCCTGGTGCTCCTGCCACCCTTTCCTCAAGTTACCCAACTGGGTTCAGCCTCCCTTCCCTTCTCCCTCACCGCCATTTGACTGGCTCTCCTTTCCTACTCCATCTCTCTTGCTTCCTCCTCCCTCTGTCCCCTCCCAGTGTGGTATCAGATTAAGATGTTAGACTCTGGAAGACCCAGGCTCAGATGCTCACTTTGCCTTGAAGGTCAATCGGTGAACTTGGGCCAGTTGCTTGCTTTCAACCTAACCTACTTCACTGGTTTGTAGTGAGGATAAAGTGAGAAAAGGAGAACCTTGAACACTGCTTTGACCTCCTTAAAGGAAGAATGGGATGAAAAACATACTAGGTAGATAGATGCTAGCTACGACCCACCAGCCTTTGTCCTCTGCTTACATCCCCCCCTTCTACCTTGCTTCCAGTCTGTCCCTCCTGACTTGGCCCTTTGCTTCCTGTGCCCCCTTCTCCAGTAACCCATTTTTCTTTGCTTTGCCTGGACATAGGCCCAGCCAGCATCTTCCATTCGCTGCCCCCAGCCTTCTGCCATGGCTGGACAGGGAAACCAGTTTCACCAGAAACTGACCCCCACTCTTCATTTAGTCTACAAAGCCACTCCAGCCATGACTGGCAGGGAGTCCCTCCCAGGGCAGCACCATGGTTCTTCTTTGCTCTGGGAGTCCTCCGTGCTGCAGGCTGCAGCCAGATAAGGGTTTTGCCCAGCATCTGCCTTGGTGTCTCGCAGGCACCCATGCTTTCCGATCCCATTATTAAAGTGTTTATTGTGAATCACGCAAGTGAACTGAGGGGGAGAAGCTGACCTTAACGTTTTTAACCAAGTGAGTGTTTATGAAAGTAAGCAAACAGATCATCTCATTGAAGCTTCAGGGAGTTGTCACTTGGGATTGCTCTCCCCCCCCCCCTTAGCTAAATGGAAAAATGTAAATGAGAAATACAGTACATGGGAACACTTTGCTATCCCACCATAAATCCATTTTGCCACTTTACGATTCTGCTACGATATATTATACAAATAATGCATTTGCATTTCCTTGGGGCTTCACTGTACGTTTTAAGTCATGGTGCCTTTATATATCATGCCACAGTGAGTGGAAATCAGCACTACCTTGACAGACAAATTTTCAGCTGCGAACCTAATGCTGCATCTCCCCCCAAAACAAAAAAAGACTGCCTAAATGCGATACCAGTGAAAATGGTGCTTGCAACCACAAATTGTAGTACTAGCTGTTGTTTTATGCATATCAGTTCAGAATCATGCTATACCAGCAGGGATTTGTCAATCTCTAAAGAGATTCTCTGCTGTTCTGCAGCAGACTAACATGGCTACCCTTCTGCAGTCTGAATGGTTACACAGGGCAGGTGTCAATTTAAATAAGTAAACAACAAGGAAGTAATGCTGTTTGGAAAAGAGTCACTTCCCAAAAGGGGAGCTGTAATAATCTGGGTGACATTTATCATTCATAGGCCCCGGTCACACGGGAGGAATATCCCTGTGGAACGGATGGATTGAGGGCAGATCCTTAAAAGCCGCACTTCCACCCCGGTTTTTCCTGCGGTGTGACTGGGGCCATAAATTAGAAAGTCTGTCTGTTCCTTAAAGGTAAAGGTAAAGGTTCCCTTGCTCGAAAGCCAGTTGAGTCCGACTCTAGGGTTGCGGTGCTCATCTCCGTTTCAAAGCCGAAGAGCCAGCGCTGTCCAGCGGCCGTGTGATCGCTGACGCGCCCGTCTCCCACAGCCTGGGAGGCCCCCTGCCCAACTGCGCAGGCACACACATGCACAGCTGACTCACCTCGCTTTCCTGTCCATGGCTTCCCCCTCGCATCTGATCATGCTGGGGAGCATATACACGGCGGCTCAGGGGATCTGTCTGATCCCGCTGCCACGCTTCTCTTTTGCTGTGGCTCTTAAAAGCCGCACTTCCACCCTGGCTTTTCCTGCGGTGTGACCGGGGCCATAAATTAGAAAATCTGTCTGTTCCTTAGATAGTCTTAAGTAATACACAAAGGGAGAAAGCCAAATGGGGGATATAATCTCTTATTTCCAAGATCCAAAATTTGTAGGTGATAGAATGATGTCAACTTTTAAAAATTTCAAGTCCAAAGGAAATTCACACACTAGATGTTACATTTTCTAGCAAATCGAGTCCAGGGAACCTCTCTCTCCACAGCCACATATCAGCTGAAGGGCCTGTCTGTTTAAAAATAAAGGAGAGCCGATTGAGCTGGGAACTGTGATATGAGGAGAGGAGGGCTCTTACCTTCTCCTCCATGCCATTTTCCCAACTGATAACCACACTGGGGGGTGGGGGAGATGTCCACACACACCCTTTCCAGCTATTCCTAGTATTCTGTGTATTTGGAACCATCAAAATGGAACCAGCATTGTATCAGGTTGGGAAAACAGTGTGCGGATGGGAAGGCAGGAGCCCCTCTTCCCCTGACATCACAGTTCCCAGCTCACACAGGCTCTTCTTTATTTTTATACAGTACCTGCAGCTATTGTGTGGCTGTGAAGACAGAGAGAGTCAAGTCCAGATTTTGCAGACTCAACTCTTAAAAATATAACATTTAGTTTAGCATTAAAATACAAACTTAGGGGTAACAGAAGCAATGCTGGGTCCAGGATTTCCTATCCCAGATAAAATGAAAAGAGAAAGGGAGAAAGGGAGAAAGGGAGAAAGGGAGAAAGGGAGAAAGGGAGAAAGGGAGAAAGGGAGAAAGGGAGAAAGGGAGAAAGGGAGAAAGGGAGAAACTAAAATGAAAAGAGAAAGGGAGAAAAAAGAAAGAAAGCTAAAACTACCTGTCATCTATAAAGCTTGCTCAAGTTAATGAGGAAAAATTGACACCAACCAACTTGTTACCTTTCATAAACAAACCTTTTAAACATATCAGAAGCCTTAGTAGCGACATACTGGTTAAATAAACTACAGTTTGCTAGTCCAGAAAGACTGTTATCTACATAGAGTCATAAAGCTGGAATTTATCAATGGTCAGTTTGTTCATCCCTTCAGTTTAAAAGTACAGCCATGGATGTTGGTATGTCATGTTGAAGTGTTGACCCCACACAAATCAGTCAGAATGTGACCCAACGTGACATCTGGTTTATGGCAGAAGAACACCTAAAGAATGAGCAAACTACGCATTACCTGTGACTTTTATCTTTTGAGATGTAATGAAGGGTGGTGTGATTTTTGAGCAGATAAAACTTGTAGTGTATTGTCCTTCCTGGCTTCCAATGCTAGTAAGTGTTGGAATTCAGCCTCTTAGCAGAGGCAGTTTCACTTCCCAGTTCTAGTTTAGATTGTTAATTATTAGCAGCCATGTTTTCCTGCAGATGTATTTTGCAGTTGGTTACTTGTTGGTTACGAGCCTTCTGTGAGGCTTCTTCTTCATTCTACTTAACGAAACTACTGAAGAGAAACACACACACACCAGTTCTCTGCATGAGATTCTAATGTTGCCAACTGCCTGGAGAAAAAAAATGCCCTGTCCCTTTAACAGAGGGTTAATGAGATATTATTTACCAGATTATGTTATTTATCTCCATGGTCTGAAAGGCTTAAATTGCCTCTTTCCACACAATAACACGACAGAACTGAGGCCTGTTGGCAACCCTATCAGAGACTTGGGGTTGAGGCCATGTATCATAGGCAGGGTAGCCACATAAACCAAGTAACCAAGTCCCCCAAGGGCTTTTATTCCTTCCTAAAGATTGGTCATAAGATTGGAGGAATGCTTCCATTCTTGAAAACAGTACAATAATAACTGTTACACATAGCCATAGCAGTAGTCTCTCATATCAAATTCCCCCTGCAAATACTTTACAGAGCAGCTCCCAACTTGTATCAGTAGTCATAGATCATACCAACCTTGAAGCTCTGCATTTTAAATAAATATGCTGCTTAGTCACAGTGTGCTTATAAAACTTACTCAAATGTCTACCCAGCAGCTAATGACCATCTCTCAGATACCTACCCTGATAATTCCAGGAACCAGAGGCTGCAAAGTAGGAAAATAGTTTTCTTTTCCCCCAAGAGTATTGTGAAAGTTCTCTAAAAGTATTATTAAATCAAATTGAAAGTAACACAACTTCCATGGCCTCCATCTTCAAATTACAATTTCCACTCCTACAGCATTTAAAACCTTCTGTCTTTTTTTCAAATTCTGTACTAGTCTTCCTGAGCTTACTCTACTGACAAAATATGTTCCTTTTTTGTGCTACTTCCTTTGAAGTCATGCCAATGACATATCCCACACCCAGTAAATTTAGGTATCTGCTGGAATGGATTGTGGTGGATGTGTAGTAGGAAAGGCCACACTTCAAATGTCCTGTTTTTATGTACACAAAATAATATTGTCTCAGGCAGGGGTCATTTGGGGGGGGACGCGGGGGGACGCCATCCCCCCGGGTGAGGTGCGGGAGGGCGGGGCCTGGAGCTCCCTGCTGGTGCCCGCTGGAGGTCACCGCCGGCTGTGAGGAGGACACACTGGCAGCTGAGGGAGAATAGGCAAATAGGGCTCTTCAGAAGAATAGAAAAGAACAAACAGAAGATCATAAAACACCAAGACCTATGAATAGAGTTAGAGCGCCTCAGGGAGAAGAAGGTTACCATCATACCAGTTGTCACTGGAGCCTTTGGAGCAGTGCCTAGAAGTCCCAAGAAACACCTGGACATTCTGGGCATTGAGCAAATAACACCAGCTCAGCTCCAGATGACAGTGCTGCTTGGAACAGCAAGAATCCTGAAAAGAAAAATCTGCAATTCCCAAGAACTTGGCTAAATCTCAAATTGCAGAACACCATCTATCAGTCAAATATATGACTGTGACAATTTGTAGTAGTAATAATAATAATAGTGACAAATAATAATAACAACAAGAATAATAATAATAATAACAACAACAACAACAACAACTATTTTAATATCATTTAACAATGTTTGAGGCACCTGAAGCCTCATTGGTAGGACTGGCCCAGATCTGAGGATTGCCCTTTACACACATGTTGTGTCAATCGTCTTTCAGATGCATTAGCTCTTCATGCAAATATTTACTTTTTATGCATAATGATACATTGAGAGCATGCTGGAAGAATTCACAACAAATGTGTGCAATTTTCTGCAGTATCACTTAACTATTTGCAGAATGGATTAGCAATAGCTATTGATGTAGGAAAAGGTCTGCAGGTGTTCTTTGGTCAGGCTGGTATTTTAAATTGTGTGTGATGACTCTCTGACATGTTGTACAGTTAAATTACTTTATGGGGAATGCATCCTCAAAATGGCAAATGCTTCCTGTGCTACCTGTTGAACATATGGATGTAATATAATAGTTAAAATGATGAGCTACAGATCAGGAAGTCCATGCTTTGAATCTTCTCTCTATCATGAACTCACTAGGTGGTAGACTTGCCAGCCCCTGGGTCCAAGTGGGAATTCCCCAGTTTCAGGGTCTTCTACCCACTGTGAACCAGCTGGCTGGTGGGGGAAACCC
>NW_015175974.1:1272177-1287277 GCF_001447785.1 Gekko japonicus
AGTTGAAAATGGTAAAATTGACGATGATCTCCGGAATGTTCTATCGTTTCGATACTATTCTTCTTCCGAATGTGGATGAAAGCCTTATGAAATAACATACAATAACAATATTGTGTGAAAAATCTCTGGTACATGTACATACAAAAATTCAATAAAAAGATTTTTTCAAACCTCTTGGTCTGTTATTTCAACAGACATGTTATGGGACATTATTAACTTCTAAGTAAACAACAGTGTACTATGTATGTAATGAAATCAAGGCAACTTGGTCAATTAATTAAATAGGGTTTTCTGATTTCAAAATCAGTTAGGGATGTTAACTTGGCTATATATTTGTTCAGTAAAGAAGATAAATGGTGGTAGCAGGGGTCATTTTGAGGGGGAATGAGCTGGAATGGCATTCCAGGAGTAAAAATTCCTGGAGTAGGGAACCCAGGCATGCTTACATGACTGCCCTTTGCTTCTCCAGCCAGCCCACTGCAGCAGGTTGGCTGGGGAAGGGAAGGGCGGGCAGGCAGTCATGCCTCCTTTTTTCCCTTAGCCTCTCCACTTATGCAGAGAAACTCGTGGAAGTGGGAGGGGGTTTAAGTGCCTTTCTTTCCCTTCCCCATTTGGGTTCCCTGCCCAATCCCTGGGTTCCCTGCCCGATCTTCTCCAGGTGCCCTGCGGTGGGTTGGCTGGGGAAGGGAAGGGAAGTCAAGCAGACATGCCCCTTTTTTTCCTTGAGCCTCTCCATGTCTGTGGAGAAACTCGTGGAAGTGGGGGATGGGATTTAAATTCCTTTCTTTCCCTTCTCCAGATGGGGTAGGGAAGGCCAGGTAGGCAGACATGCCTGGGTTCCCTGCCTGATCTTCTCCAGGTGCCCCACAGCCAGGGGCACCTGGAGAAGTTCAGGCAGGGAACCCAGGCATGTTTAAAATGCCTTTCTTTCCCTTCCCCAGATGCAAAAGCAGAGAAGCTCAGGGAAAAAAGGAGGCATGTCTGCTTGCCTTCCCTTCCCTTCCCCAGCCAACCCGACACCACGGTCCTTACAATCCTGCCTTACAATCCACACCTTATGTGTGATACCCTATACTAGGTTTTAATCCTCGCTTATTTTTTACCTATTGGATATATGTAAACAGTAAGTTGCATTCAACTTCTCCTAACTTAAAAACTTGATTGTTGCTTGTATGCTTAGGTGTGTTATCGTTACAGTCAGTTATTTTTATGAATGTTTATCAGATGTCAGTGCTATTGTATTGTATTTAAATTGTTAACATTAATAAAAATAATAAATTGTGGGGGGGGGAACCACAGTAGACTCAAACTGAGATGGTAATTCAGGCTTCTTCTCTTACAAATTTCCTCTATTGTTTTATATGTGTGTGTTTTATGTTTATATGTGTTTATATGTGTTTTAGACTGGAAGGAATAAAAACCAAATCATTATTCTTATTGTTCTGTATAATTTATTTTACATGCAGATTTTTCTTAATTTCCCTAGTCTGTGGAGGATTTCTTTTTAATTGGCACAGAATATGAACAATTTAGCCTTCCATTGTATATACCCATTCAGGTTTGTTTGGCATAGAGAAGCATATTCAAATGAAGGAGGCGGGAGTACAAGGAAACACTTTAACAATTCTTAGTCCATCTGTACTACCACACTAGAAACAACACAGGCTTTTTTCAAACCTATTTTGTTTGGAAACAGACATTAGGGAATAAACGAACAGAATGGGCTGTCAGTATTACCTGAGGTTTTGGTACACTCTGAAAATGTCAGCCTTTTGACAATTATATACAGCTGCTTTATTTCTTTTGCTGCTGTAGGTCATGCAAATGGGCTCTAACCTTTTATTTCATAATGTCACAAGCAGCAAGAAGTGTCCCTTAGGATACCTAGAGGGCTATGTTCTCTTTTTTCCCATTTATATATATAAAAAAGTAGAGTCCAAAATACTGCACTTCTCATCAAGGCCACAAAACCAGTTTTAACCTTGCTGGAAATTGACGTCCTACTGTGACCAACTGGCACTTTTCTACCCTGAATGAAGAATATGAGGCCTTTGCTTTCATGTTAGGCAAATGATTACATTGCTTACATTAAAAAATGGTATACAATCAAATTTCTTTGATTAAACTTTTGTTTAAAAGGACAGAGATGGGTATGCAATTATAGTAATCTTTGCACTGTAATTTTTGAAATCAGCAAATGTGTCTTTCTGCAGGGGAAAATGGTTAATAAAATCTTCATCCATTTAAATAGCTGCAAATCAGGAATGGTGGTTCAGTGACAAAAGGCATCCATGCCATTCATTTTATCCCGCTCTTCATCCAAGGAGCTAAAAGCAGACACTTCCTCCATGCAGGGAGGGAGGGGTAGAAATCTAATAAAATAAATAAATGCATTTGGACCACGCAAATGACTAAATGATTGCCTGGAGGCAGAGGGCTAAGTCAGCATGTTCATGTCCACTCTCCATCCTTGTGCAATAAAGCCTGTGTAGGGCATGCGATGTGGTCTATGCGTGTAGCAGAATGAGGATTGCCAGCCAGGAGCATTTAGGGGATAGGGACCAGGGAAAACACTGTCATGGGATGCCGTCTTCTCCCTCTCTTAGTTTTGTTCCCACTGCTCCATTGAGCGAAGACAGGAGCTTAAGCGACCGGGGCGGAAGGTTGCCTGCTGCAGCAGCAGGAAACCTGGTAAGTCTAGGTGACACGAGAGGTGTAGTACATCAAACTGTAGGAAGGGGACACATCTTTTAATGTTTACCTCTTTTTTTAAAAAAACTCCCTACACCTAAAAGCAAAATTAGCACATCAAGAGAAAATGTGCATGCACTTTGAAAGCCATAATCCCTCATCTGCAGTCTGCAAATGAGAGACTGGGGGTGGGGACATGGGAGGATGCCACCAGTGTCTGTGTGATATCACTTTTAGGAAAAAGCTGGAAGTGACATCATGCCTCTCTAGGAATCACTGGAAACTCTCTGGTAACCCCGTAGAGTTTTCCACAATTCCTAACAAGGGCTGAAATTGCCCAATGGTGATTTTTTTCCCCCAGATTATTTTTCTACTGCTGACCTCAGCAGTCATTGCAACCCTAATTTTGCCCCTCATGATTACCTCATTCTGCTGGATGTGTAGACAAGGCCTAAATTTCTTTTTGGCTACTATAACACACACTACATGTTTTGTTTTGTTTTAAGTGTTTAGAAACTGTAATTGATGCAATATACATCTGTGACTACAGTCTGAGATGAGTCAGGTGAATAACATTACATTGGTTTGAGGTCAGCTGCCTTTGCTTTCAACTTGTTTCTAGGCCTAATTCAAAATGCTGTTTTTGACCTTTAAAGCCCCCAAGTGATTAAGACCAGGATTCCTGCAAGATCATCTTTTCCAGTTTGATCCTGTCTGTGTACCATTGCTTTCAGAGTTCAGTGGCTATACATGGCAAGGCCTTTTTGGTGATCACCCTGAGAGTATTACAGAACATATGAGGCATATCTGGTGCCATCCCTTCTGGTCTTTAGGAAGATGGTTAAAACTTTTCTTTATCATCAAGATTTCAATCTAAGTTAATTGACACTGAGATGGGAATGAGCAAGAGTCTAGTAGCACCTTAAAGACTAACAACATTTGTGGCAGGGGATGAACTTTTGTGAGTCACTGCTCACTTCTTCAGATACACACATTTACTGTCTAAAGAATAGAGCAATGACTCATGAAAGCTCATACCATGCCACAAATTTTGTTAGTCTTTAAGCTGCCACTGGACTCTTGCTGTTTTCTACTGCTACCTCCTCAGGAAAGATCCTCCATTAGCATGTTCATAGCCTGGGGAACTCCTACAAGATAATGACTCAGCCCTACCCCACCTTCTGGGTAGATATAAATTACCTGCCTACCATTTTCTTCCCACCTTGACATAGAGAGTACTCCATCTTTCTGTGTTATACCTCTGAGGATGCCAGTCACAGTTACTGGCGAAACGTCAGGTTCTACAATGCCAAGACCACGGCCTCACAACCCAGAAAATCTACAGCAACTAATTCTGTTATTAGTTTGATATTGGATTATTGCGAGACTGTTGGTTATTGTATTCTGTTTTATTCTATTTTATGCTTTCCCTTTGATGGCTAATGTCCTTTGAGTGCTTTGTAATTCTTGAGTATTTTCTGGATTTGGTGGTGATTTTTTTGTTTTTGTTTTAATGTTACCATTTTATTGTTTATTCTTATTATAAGCCACTTGGGGACTTCACCGTGGTCAGACGTGCCATTTGGCGCGGTTGGCAAGTGCTCCTATTTCATCTGCTGGTATTTTAAATGGAGTCAATTGATCAGGCATCCCAGTATAATCCGTTCTGCTGCGGGCTCAGCCTGTCACTGCACAATCAGACAGCATGGACAGGTGAGGGTTTTAATTTTTTTGCCTACTTTTGCACATGCACATAAACGAGGGTGCAGTTTTTTGCACATGCACTTTCCAGCTTCTGGGAGTTGAGTCTCCTCTTTGACTGCTCGCTGATCCTTTCACAGAGCATTGTGATCCCTTTGGTTCACAGTGAACCATGGTTGCCTGACAAGCCTACTCGTTTTCAAAGCTGGCCTAGAGATGGGAATGATTATGCAGTGAGCAAAATGAGCAGAAAAAAAATGGCGCCCAGTCGGGATGGAATGAGCAAACCATCTCGATGGCCTGAGAGTGCATTTGAGTGATCAGACTAGGGAAAATCCATCCATGGCCTGTTGGCAAGCATTAGGACCGGACTTTCCCAGGTATCTTTTTACTCCAGAGGCGGACCAAGACAGGGTGCCAACAACTGCGGAACCTTTCACAGATGTTGCTGTCTGATCGTGCACTTTAGATCCATCAGGCATCAGCTTTGAAGTTGGATCTAAAGGCATGTCTGACTGCAACCCAAGTGAAGCTTCTTCACCAAGAAGTGGGGTTAATTTTTTAAAAAAATAAATAAAACTTAACATCATTGTGGTTTCCATGAACCCTCAATCCATAATGAAAAAGAGGCAAGAGCCTTTGTCTTAAGAGAGGTGGTTACTCTTTTAAACTCATTTCACCCCCTGATTAACTCCTTAAACATGTGAACAGACTAGTAGCTGAAGTGAGTTTAGAGCTTGTTCTTCCAGAATAACCATTTATATTTACAAATATTGAGTTTCCACAGGCTGAGTGCAGGAATTGTTGTTAAATCAAGCATAGTCATTGCTTTTTCTCAGAAATCCTGGGAACATACAAGTAACTAACTGTCATAATGCCATTTGTTTACTTTTGCTTAAAATCTACTGCTCAAAAATCAAAATAACTGTGTATATTGTTTGACTGCAGTCAGAGAGACATTGTGTGCAGCAATTTCAAGAAGACATCATGCAGTCTGGTGGTTATGTGGATGAGCCTCCATTCAGAATGACTTTGCCTCTGAAATAAAAGAAATGATGGATAAGGTAATAGAAGTCCACTCAAACAAAAGAAGCCTGAATGTGTTCAACATGCTTCCCATCCTGCATATGTCAAATTAGATTCCAGCACTAAGCCATGCCATAAACATCTTTTGTTCTGAGTTGGATACCAAGCTGTATTGTAAGGAATCAAAAGATTCATGTAGGACTCGTATCCTGGACTTCAGGAAAGCTGATTTCAAAAAACTAAGAGAAATATTAGGTAGGATCCCATGGCTGGAAATGCTGAGGGGGAAATCTGCACAGGAAGGATGGGAGATGCTGAAAAATGAAGGGCTTAAGGCACAATCGCAAACTGTCCCAGTGAGAAAGTTGGCTCCTTCTATCATTTATGTTATCAGGCTGTATCCTTGATGTGGATTAGAGAGTGGATTCTATTACAGGATTTAAGAACTTTGAAACTCGAAGGACACAATTTATTATTGGGTTGGCATGCCTTTTTGTGGTACGCCAAACAGGATACTCATTCATACTTTAAACATCATACAATCAGAGCTGCCTTATTGAAGACGTGGAACGAGATTAAAAAATCTATCTATATTAAAATTCCGAAATGGGTAGCACCTCTGGAAGCCTTCACCAATCCTAATCTAATAGCTAACAGGGTGTCTGTTGTGGGGAGGGGAAGGGAAAGGAGTTTGTAAGCCGCTCTGAGACCCCACTCCTCCACATGCACCTGCTTATGTGACCTTGGGTCAGTCACAAGCTCTGGCACAGCTGTTCCTGAAAAAGCTGTTTCTGTCAGAGTTCTCCCAGCCCCACCCACCTAATAGCTAAAAACTTAATGGCAAGATATGAGGATGTTTTAGATAATAAGAATGAGTTGAAAACACAGGAAATGTTGCAGAAACAGGATATAAGCCTAACATGGTGGGAAAGAATTCAACTAGAATCTAGATTTGCAAAGGATAGGCATATGGGCTTTTATGATAAACAGATGGAACTAGATAAAATCAAACTCATTCAAAAACTGTACAGGTTTCTATTGGATTTTAAGATGTATGATGAGCAAGTTAAGGTTCCTATAATTATTTGGGCCAAGAATTTAGGTTATAATATTGAATTAGATGCGTGGGCCAAAGTCTGGCAAACTAATATTCAAATGAGCAGGAGCTGGATATAAATTATACAAAGACAAAGGTGATGGCCTTTGGAAAGAGACCCAAACTAAGGAAGTGGAGGGTAAACGGGCAGAACCTCGAACAGGTAGCTAGTTTTCGCTATCTGGGCATGATCATCCAAGCCTCTGGATCTAGGACTGCCCATAGCCAGGCAGCTGCTTGCTCGGGTGAAAAATCCTCTCATGGCATTCTTAAGTTTTTTAGCTCCCAAGGGGGCTAATTTTGATGTAACTGTTTTTTGGGTAGAAAACTGGCCTGCCCAATGATTTGCTTAAAATGAAAGGCCAAAATGGATGCGAAAATTTTATAATCAGCGTTTAACAGGGATATCGGACAATAATTTTTAATCTCTTTATCATCAGTACCTTGTTTATGTATAAGTATGATCAGTGTGGCATTCCATGAATCTGGTATGATTTTCCTATAAGTGATGTTATGCAAGACCTGTTTAAATGGAAGAATTAATTCTTCTTTAAAAACTTGATAAAATTCCGTGGGTAATCCATTTGGCCCTGGGGTTTTATGTTTCTTCTGCCTTTTGATTGCCTCTGAGATTTCAAAAATGGTGATAGGTTCATTAAGTATTTTCCTTTGGGTCTCGTTGAGTTTCTTAACATTTGCATTATCTTTGAAAAAGTTTTGGATTTTTTCTTGGCTGACTTCCTGTTTTCCATATACATTTTCATAAAATCTTTTAACAATATCTTTCAGATCCTTTAAACTGTTTTTTTCTTCTCCTTGAGCATCTCTCAAGATTTTTATACATCTTTTCTTCTTCTCTTGTCTTAATCTATAAACCAGCCACCTCGACGGTTTGTTCGCATTTTCGAAGAAGTTTTGCTTCGTATAGGTAATCTTTTTAGCGATTTCCCAAGTAAGAAGGCAGTTTAATTGGTGTTGTAAATCCTGTGGTCATGTGGCCGGCATGATTAGACGCCAAAGCACAAGGAATGCTGTTACCTTACCACCAAGCAAGGGAAACCTTTACCTTTATCTAAAGTTTTGACAATATTGTTTCTTCATCTTTACATTTCAACGAATCAGTATTCCTCTTGTGAATGCCTTAAAAGTGTCCCAAACTATGTCCATTGCAGTCTTGGCCTGTATATTATGTTGGAAAAATTCTTGAAATTCTTTTTTAGCGTCGACTACAAATTTTCCATTTTGTAATAACATAGTATTCATTGTCCATCTAGTTCTTTTAGGAGCATCTTGAAATATTAACAGCAATGGATTGTGATCTGCAAAGGTTGCAGGTAAAATCTCCGCGTCCCAAAGATCATTAACGAGAGCCACCATAATCCATGCCATATCTAATCTGGACCACAATTTGTGTCATGCTGAATAGTAGGTATAGTCCATTTTGGTTTCTAGTTCTCCAAGCATCTATTAAATTAATTTCATCCGTCATTTTTAGAAATACATTGGGGAGTTCATTTCCCTGTTTTTGCTGTCCAGCCTGTCTTTTCCTATCCGTTGCTCTATCAAAGACTGCATTATAATCGCCAATAACACAGAGTTCATCGAAAGTTTGTTGGGCTAAAATGTTTCTCAAAGATTCAAAAAAAATTTCTTGTCCTTGGTTTGGTACATATGTATTTGTTATCAGCATCGTTTTTGCATGTCTCTGGATTTGAACTAATAAAATCCTTCCATCATCTGAATCGTATATCAACTCTGGGTGTAATGCTTCTTTAACATATGTTACCACTCCTTTCTTCTTCTTCTATTTGTCTGTGGAAATAAAAGTAGTATCAAGCATCTTATTTTCCAAAAGTTTCCTATATGATGATTTAATGTGTGTTTCCTGTAAACAAATGACAATCAAGTTCACTTTTTGAATTTGATGAAAAAAAATTCTTCGTTTATGTGGAGCATTTTCTTCGTTTATGTGGAGCATTAAGGCACTTTACGTTTATCGAGATTATTTTACATTTACTGCTCTCCATCCTTATTTTCTTTGGAGGTCTTGGCCCTTGTATGCTGTTGTAGTCTAGTACATACTTGCAATGGGATAGTGTTATCTTTAAATTTTCCTTTTCTTCCCTTGGGTATTTTAGACACCCCTTGCTCTTGATTTCCCTCATCATCATCTTCGTCCTCAGTTACACCTTCATCTTGGCTCTTCTCCTTATTAATGGAGACTTATCATGAAATATTGAGATACAAAAAGGAACTAGACAAGGATGTCCTCTCTCACCTCTAGTGTTTTTTTTTTCTTGAGGTCTTAAATGACGCTATTAGAGCGGATGTACAAATTAGAGGTCTTAAAATAAGAGGAGAAGAATATAAACTTCAAGCTTTTGCAGATGATCTAGTTTTTATCTTAGATAACCCATTGAGTTCCATCAAACAACTGATAGCTTCTCTGCAAGAGTATGGTGAAGTTGCAGGACTGAAAATCAACTGTAAAAAAAATACTTATTAAAAATATGACTAAACTTCAAGCGTATCAGCTACAAGAACTATCAGGCCTGGAAATTCAAAAGAAGGTAAAATATTTAGGAATAAATATAATGAACAGATGCAGTTCTTTAATGGGAAATAACTACGTGGAACTTATAAAAGACATTAAGAAAAACTTGGAAAAATGGAAAAACCTTCGCATATCCTTAATGGGAAGAATTGCCACTATCAAAATGAATATATTACCAAGATTATTTTTTTTAATTCCAAACAATACCTATTCTTCAAAATCAAAAATATTTCAAAGAACTGGACAAATTGACAAAACAATTCATTTGGCAAGATAAGAGACCAAGAATAAAGCTTAAAGCATTACAATATGCTAAAGAGAGAGCTGGTTTGCATTACCAGACTGGCTTATGTATTACAGAGCAGAAGCCCTGACATGATTAAAAGATTGGATTACTTTAGAAAACATAAGACTACTGAAACTAGAAGGACATGACCTTTTGTTAGGTTGGTATGCTTTTATATGGTATGGCAGAGCAGATACTCGTAAGTATTTTAAACAGCATTTTATTAGGTCATCCTTACTGAAGGTGTGGGAAGAAATTAAAAGTAATATCTACATTAAGATACCAAAATGGGTTGCGCCATTAGAAGCTTTTACAAATCCTAATTTATTTCAGGAAGACACAAGGCTAAGATATGAAGACCTACTAAACAACAGAAATGAATTAAAGCCAATAGAAACCCTAACGTGGTGGCAAAAAAGCACAAATTGAATCAAGATATACCAAAGACAAGTCAATAGGTTTCTATGAAAAAATAACAGAAATAGATAAGATATTGATATATTCTGATGAGAAACTGATTAAGAAATTTTGTGTTATTGTTAGATATTAAGACCCAAGATGAAGTAGTTAAAAATGTTATGATAAAATGGGTGCACAACCTGGGTCATAATATTGAGTTGGACCAATGGTCACAGATATGGGAAAAAATGTAAAGATTACTAAAGCAACTTCATATAAAAAAATATTTATAAAATGTTTTATAGATGGCATATTACTCCTGATAAACTGGCAAAAATTTATCCTAATTGCTCAAATGTATGTTGGAAATGTCAAAATAATATGAGATCTTATTACCATATGTGGTGGTTATGCGATAAAGTAAAAAAGTATTGGTTTTGGATTCATGAATTTTTTTAAAAAATCTAAAATATTCTGTACCCTTTGTTCCAGAAATATTTTTATTGAATATTTTACCTGAAAATTGTAAAAAATATTATTCTTATATTAGATGTAATTACAACAGCGAGAATACTTTATGCTAAATATTGGAGAAGAACAGAAACACCCTCAAGAGAAGAAATTTTAAGCAAAATTTTGGTAATTGTGGAGATAGACAAATTAACATTAATTTTGAAAGGTATTTTTGTTTCTACATTACATTGAAGTCATCCCGGTTTTACCCCACACTTGTCATGGGATAAATGGATGCTGTTATAACCAGGGATAAATGCAAGGTATTGTGTTGTGAGTTGAACTCTGATAAAACCAGGGATGAGATCCAAGTGCAGAAAGTACCACAGTAACTTTCACTGGACCAGCATTGTCATGGTGGCTCCAAGTTGTTCCACCACATGTAAGCGACTGCCACTGATGTCAGATGCAATTGCATCATGCAAAGCTGGTGATTGATATATAGCATAGAAATGAGTGATGGGAAGGTGGAGATTAGGAAAAAGAAGAAGTGTTCGTTTTATACCCTGCTCTTCACTACCCAAAGGAGTCTCAGAGCAACTTACAATCTCCTTACCTTCCTCTCTCCACAACAGACATCCTGTGAGGTAGGTGGGGCTGAGAGAGTTCTGAGAGAACTATGACTGACCCAAGGTCACCCAGCAGACTGCATGTGGAGGAGTGGGGAATCAAACCCAGTTCTCCAGATTAGAGTCTGCCGCTCTTAACCACTACACCACAGCTGGCTCACCACAGTTGGAGAAGTACTGAAAACAAATCATCTAGGTGCCTTGCAAAAGGTTCCATCAACACTTCATGTAAAGGTTTCCACCTTTGTGAGACTTACTTTTTCTGTTTCCTTCAGTTTTGAAAAAGGCCCTGAAATGATTGATGTCTGAGCCTGGTTAAGTACGTTACCACTAACAATGTTTTTAACAGGTATTTTTATATAGGAAACATCTGAGAAATTTCATAAATAATTTTGTGTTTCATGAATCTTAAACACCATGATTGACAAGTTGACAGGTGCCATGAATCTTTTTTGTCAGCAGCTTCTGTTGTGAATAAACCTTTCCTCTTTTCAGTCCTCTTCTTGCCTTGTAGCATTTTCTCATGGGTTGAGTCTATCAGATACCAGTTTCATGAAAGTTTGAATTTACTCATAGGTATCTCTACCAATCAAAACCGAACACTGGTAAAGGTGAAGATATATTTCTCAAAGGTCCATCTGGACATAGTCTGTCTTCCATATACCAAAACGAAACTTTATTTTGCTGCATATCTGTACATTGTACCATTGGGGGGATTTGTATTGGTGTGGTGGTTAAGTGCGTAGACTCTAATCTGGGAGAACCAGGTTTGATTCCCCACTCCTCCACTTGCAGCTGCTGGATGATCTTGGGCAAGCCATAGCTCTGTCAGAGCTGTCCTTGAAAGGGCAGTTTCTGTCAGAGCTCTCTTAGCCCCACCTACCTCATAGGGTGTCTGTTGTGGGGTGGGGATGGGAAAGGAGTTTGTAAGCCACTCTGAGACACTGAGTGAAGGACAGGGTATAAATCCAATCTCCTCCTCCTCCTCCTCCTCCTCCTCCTCCTCTTTTTCTTATTTTTCTTTTTGCTGTTGCCAGTTAATAGGATGAATTCCACATGTCAGATTGATCATGACAACAGACTAAAGATGAACATGTAGGAGAAAACAGAGACAAGAGAGACATCTAGGCAAAACAGGGTCCACACACAGTACATAATGGTTCTATATACTCACTACTGGAACTGTAATTGATCACATTAACCACTTCATAAGAAACATCATGGAGAAACTCTTCATACAGCCCAAGACAACACAATGGTAACCTTTGATCATGCCAGCCTTCCCTGGTCTATTTTTGCTCTAGCCAGGCAATGTAATTTTCTTTCCCAGCCCCTGCTCTGATAAGATGCTTTCATATTAAGATATTCTGTGGTTTCATCTGTCTTCACATAGGGCTGATGGGCTGGGAACTGAACTTTCCGAGTCTCATTTAAAGCTGTCCCTTGGTGATGACCTCTTCCCTCCTTTTCCAGGGCTGCTTTAATTTGAGGAGACATAGACAATGTGATACTAGTGCATGATAAATGGTTCAGAGACAGTAATGTCAAATATGCTCACAATGTATAAAACACATTAATTTAGTTTTAAATTCTGCCTGTGCAGTCAAATTTGGAGGAGTCAGAAATGGGTACAGGAATAATTTCAAAGCCAGCATTGCTGGTGCAGCCTGCTCTGGGATGTGGGAGACGTCAGGATTGGGCCCTTGAATCTCATCACTTGGCCTTCTGCTAGTATAATTTTCTTGTACTTCCATTCCCAGGCACAGTGTAGTAGACTAGACCAGGAAGAGCCAAGTTCAGATTTTCACTCAGCCATGAAGCTCAATATCTCTCATGCTAATGTATCTCACAGGGTTGTTATGACGATGGGAGAAACTAAACCGTCAATCGCTTGGAGGAAGGGCAGGATAAAAATGTAATGAAGTCTATAAACGAATGCTGATGCAGGAGTGGAGAAATAGCAAGAGCTCTATTGCAACAATATCGATCTCCTTTAATCATAGGTTTTAGGGTGCTTTACCTAAAAATTACACAGTACAAGAAATTTTTTTCCCTTTTTTTAAATATTTTTTTTATTGAAAGATAGTTCAACCATTTAGAAGAAATATAAGAAAATATTTTTTCAAGGGTATCCCTATGAAGCATTGAGCCAAGGTGCACCACTTTACCACATTAGTATCCTGGGGCATCTAAACAGTCTGCATCTGACAAATATATCCCAATGTCCAAATATCTTCCAGCTTTTCACTTTGGTCACAAAGACAGCATATATTCTTCTGTTTCCAGAAATTTTCTGAAAAATCTAAGCTAATTATGTTTGAAGCATCTGTCTCTTCCCATGAACAACTATTTGTTGTATACCTGGTACACACTTTGTACTTTGTTCATCCTTTCACCAGGAAAGATAATTCAGCATCCACTAGACAATTTTAGAACAGCCACAGGGGGGGGGGGGAATCAGCATTAAAGTACAGCATCTGTTCCCTAATTCTTAAAAACCAAATAATAACTGATTTTATTTTTTCTCTTTTATGTTTCCAGTATAGTGGGTGGTGGTTTTAATTTTTAGAAAATATATATCCTTTTCTTGGTGCACTATTCCAGATCATCATTTTTATTCTTTTGTTTATATAGAACTATAATAAATTGTTTTTTATCTAACCAATATATTTTTATAGGTACATCTATATTCAGTCTGGGAAAGAAGTGTAAAAATGCCAACATCTTGGAAAGAAATGTAAAAATACCAACATTTCACAAATATGTGTATATTGCCAGAGACTTGAGGAGGGGGGCATTGTTTCTTAGTTGGTTTTAGTGAATGCTGGAAATTAAGAGAAACTGTTAAGCCTATTGTTAACAATGTTCCAGTGATGTATCAATAGTTTAGCGACTTTTTAAAAGGGGGGGTGCTGAGACACCACCAATGACTCTACCAATAATGACAGCACCTTCTTTTGAAAACCCAAATTATTGAAGGCACATGTTAAAGAAAATAAACTGGCTCCACAACTGTGAAAAGGCACAGAGAGGGCAGATGTGCGGCACAACAGTGCCCAAATCTATTCTGATGCTTCTGGATCAACTCCCATGAACATCAGGAGTAAGTTGAGTGTGTAGAAAAGTCCTGTGTTTTCTAGAGTTTAGAATAACACATTTTAAATGACTGGAGCTTTTTCATCTATTCAACGTGTTAAGTGCTTTTCAAAGAGTTATCCTAAGTCATACCATTGTTTGTGAGCCCTAGTAAGTGCTTCTACCAAGCCAAGTGGTACAAAATTCAAGGACCCAGATCCTCCTAGGTCCCAAGCATGGTGCCTCTGAGGGACAGTAGTAATATACCCACTTTAACAAAGCCTCTTATTAGAATTAGTATAGTGATTGTAATGTAATGCAGTGAATTAGAATGGCATATTGGAATGCATTCCTCTGGTCTGGTAACAGAGGAGACATAACACAGCACTACAAATCACCCCACCTCAAAGAAAAGGATGCTATTCGTTACCTCCATGCTTGAGAGGAGACAGATGGAGTGTGACAGCAGGGTCTCGAATGATTGCTCTTAGCACTCCACAATTAAGAAGGATACATTTATATCTATCACCAATTTTCAAAGTAACTTTTTATTAGTTTTTCAAACATTACAATGATGAGCAGGTGCATAAAAACATTTAACAAAGATAATCAGTGTAAACAGGGCAATACCGGTAAAAAGTCAATGCAAACAAACAAGTTAGAACAGGGAAGGTATTGAAATAAGAAAATATCTAAGGATAATATATCATGATCTATCACCAATTTTGGCATATCTGCCTCGCTGGTTTTCCAGGATTTAAATCCAAACAATGATGTCCTTATAAACTTAGCTTGTTATTCCTGTTTGCATCTGTTAAAACATTCCATTATGTTGTATGCCAATTTGATGTTCATCCTCTGCCTTATATGTATGGACTGGTAAATTCCATTTCATTGTGTCTGAGGTAGTGTGTGTGCCCACAGAAGTTCATACCTTGAATAAAACTTTGTTGGTCTTAAAAGTATCACTAGACTCAAACTTTGTTCGGCTGCTTCAGACCAGCATGGCTACCCACCTGGATCAAAGCTTCGTGTGTTTGTTTGTGTGTGTGTGTGTTAAATACTCAATATGAGGGGACTTCAAGGACATCTATGTCTGGAAGTCTATGATGGTCTATGATGGTGGCTCTTGACAGTCTTGTCTTTATCCTAGGGAAAGTCTTTTTCAACCAGGACGTCTGTACAACAAC
>NW_015175974.1:1287339-1294491 GCF_001447785.1 Gekko japonicus
TCAACAGACATGAACTCTAACTGATCATACCTATGGGAAAAACCACAAAGGAGACCTGTCTAATGGCTTCTGACATACTGCAAAGTTTCACAGGGCACTGACCCTTTCAGTACTACTATTTTCTCCAATAATACAGTAATCATGTTACACAAGAAAAATCTGCATCATGGTTTCCTTCCTGTTCATTTTATTTTGGTGTGGGATACCCTGAATCACAATGCAAGTGTGCATTGTTTTGATTTACCCATGAGAATGAAATCAACAAAGGGTTTGCTAATTTGCACTGATTAGCACCTGCAGCTCAGAAGGGCACAGGGACTCAGCTACTTGAATCACTCCCCCCAACAGGTGGTTGCCTTCATGGGGAAAAAAATAATTGTTATTTTTTTTCCCCTACAGAGAGTGTTTATATTCATCCAGTTGACAGTCACAATATAATGCCGGGCTAGTTCTAGAGGACTTTGAAGTGGTTCTTTAATGATGACTTAAATGATTAGAATAATGAGTGTAAACCTGCTCCTGACAAGGGATTGGACATCTGCTGCTCAATTAGAGCTAATTTAGCTTGTTTAGAAGTGATTTGTGGCAATGCCATGCAGTATAACTCAAAGTTATTTTGTTCTCTCAACTTTTTACTTCTCACTCAAGAGACCCAAAAGATTTCTCACAAAAAGCCAATGAGTCCATCCACTGAAGGAAGAGGTCACCACAGGTTACTTCTTTTGCTTTGTCAGTTACACTCAGTTTAATTTTCAGAGTTATTAAGAAATATAATGTCATAGTCATGGTATTGCGTGGCAAAAATGAGACAATGTTCCAAAAAAGATGGCTAAGAGTGTATGAATGGTGGGGAAAATATATTATTTGTAAGGTAAAGGTAAAGGTTCCCTTGCTCGAAAGCCCATCGAGTCCGACTCTAGGATTGTGGTGCTCATCTCCGTTTCAAAGTCGAAGAGCCAGCGCTGTCCGAAGACGTTTCCGTGGTCATGTGGCCGGCATGACTAAACACCAAGGTGCACGGAACGCTGTTACCTTCCCACTGAAGTGGTACCTATTTATCTACTTGAAATTTCTTGCTTTCGAACTGCTAGGTTGGCAGGAGCTGGAACTAGAGACAGGAGCTCACTCCGTCATGCGGCACTCGGGTCTCAAACTGCTGAACTACTGACCTTCCACAGCCTGCAGTTCAGCGTCTTAACCACTTGAGCCACAGCAGCTCCTATATTATTTGTAAGACTCCAAAATTATGAACATGTATATTTATAAGTGCTTTTGGCTGTATAGGAAAAAACTGAATAAATGAAGTATTAAATAAAAAGAAATATAATGTCCATGATAACAAAATGACCAACAAATACAGTATAGAGTGGATCAATGAAACTAAAATCCCAAATGAAAAAAGAGGGTCCATATCAAAGTCAAATCTCCAAGACATGTCATGATGGAATCCACAGGTTATGTTCTTTTTACATATTCTCCTAAAATATTGTACAGAATTATACACACATTAACAATGCTCTGAATTAATCCATATCAAAATGATGTTGCATTTTGTAATGTTAACAAGGGGCTACGGGTTCAACAAGTAAGCTTCCTGTTGTTTCTTATAATTGTTCTATTGAATTTGTTCACTTAGTTCGATTGTTTTGGCTAGACCCCAATATTTAGCTAACGTTCCAGGGTGGCAGGCATACAACACTGATGCCAATACTTGGCTACTAAAATTCTGTCAGTCAACAGATTGCAAGTCAATTTAAAATAGTTATCAAAACTGATAGCTAAAAGTATAGTTAGCAGTTTAAATATAAACTTATGGCATGACATTTTATTTATTTTTTTTAAAAAAAATGATGTCATCCTGCCTTTCAACGAAATTATTTTATTTTATTTCACAAAAATTTCTACTCTGCCTTTCTGCCTTCACAAGGTCTGCCAAGGTGGCTAATAAATTTAAACATGCATAATAAAATCACATTTTAAAACCATTAACACCCCCCACACACACACACACACACACACCAATTTTGAGTGACCAGCAGTGGGAATGCAAGAGATTTAATCTGCAATACTGAGCAAACCAGTCATTACAGACCACTGCACAATCTCCCTTTCCCCACAGGCCAGAGATCCCAATAGGGCACTGGCCATCCGGAATGTCTGGGCCGGAAGAGTTCCGCAGGCAAGTGCTGTGCAGATACGATGGCAGAGGTGGTGAAGCATTGATAATTTGTCACCACCACAGATTAGGCATTCAAGTGAGCTGTAGCTGTCCTATTGAATTTATTCAAAGTCTTTTCCCACTGCTTCTCCATCCATCTCTCTTGCCTTTTCATATCCAGCAGCTCTTTGGTAAGTCAAGGGTGTGACCCGCATAGGGTGTGGGGCCAGTTATTATTTGAGACAGGCCCATGGTTGGCTGCATCAAATAGTCTTTTCAGAGCACGTAAATAAATATGCAGAAGTTCCCATCTTCCCTCCTCCTTACTTGCCATTCTCTTTCTGTATTTCAGAAGGACAAGGCTACTCTCATACTGGTCATTTAAATGTTCGCAGAGCTGCTTGTAGGGACCACATTCTGGACAGGGAAGCTGCAGGTAAAATGTCTTGGCATCCTCCTCCTCTAAAAACTCTGTCAGGTACTGCACTGCCTTCTGGCCACTCATTCACTGAGACCAGAAGCTGAAAATCAATCAAGTACTCACTGACTCCAGGCCCTTCTTGAGTGACCAGTCAATTTATACCCAGGCAATCAGGCTTTGGCTGTCTTGAAGCTGCCAGTCACCAGTTGTAACACATTTGTTAAGGAATAAATTTTAATAAAGGTTTCCAAGTGGTCTCCAGCACAGATCTTCCAATTAGGATTGCCAACTTCCAGGTGGTGGCTGGAGATCTCCTGGGATTTCAAGTGATCTCCAGGCGACAGAGATCAGTTCACCTGGAGAAAATGGCCACTTTGGAAGGCGGACTCTATGGCATTCTACCCCATTGAAGTCTCTCCCCTCCCCAAACCTTGCTGTCTTCAGGCTCCACCCCCAAAATCTCCAGGTATTTCCCATCCTGGAGCTGGCAACCCTACTTTAAATGGTTACTATAGTTAAATAGTTAACTTCAAGAGAGCAAAAACTAGAAATAAACTGAACACTCTGAGATGCAACAGCATATCCCACTGGTAGGGATGGTTTACCATTACAGATGCTGGAAAGGAGGACGGAAACAAGATATGCCACCACAAGTTCCATGGATGGTAGGTGTGTGCATAAGGTAATAAATAATAAACACACTCTACTGGATAGTGCTGATGCCTAGTATTATGTTCCCTTTCACCTATCTATGCAAAAATTATGTTGCAGTTGTCTTTCGTATGGGAATACCCATAATACTCCTAAATTAGTAGCACCTAGATGTGTGTCTGGATTTTAAATTCTTGATCCATGCTCTTAGGGCTTTGAGCTCCATTAAAAATGTCTGTTTAGCACCTTTGAGGTTGTCCAAAAGCTTTTGAGGCAAAGTTTAATGTGTGCCATTGGACTCAAATCAATACACTTCCAAACATTATAAGTGATATTTTAATAAATACTCATTTTGGACTTTTAATCATATTTTCTGTCAGCATTCTGCAAACTTTAAAGCATTAAACTCCTTTGTTATTGCTTTCTCCATGATTTAGAGTCACACCAAAAAGACAGGTCATAATCACTCACATTCGTAATATTTATGATGCATCAGTATTGCTTTCAAGTCACTTGTACATGCAAAGCAAGAAAGAAAATACATCACAAATACAGTTTAAATTATGAGTATTCCTAGTTTTCAGTCAATTAAATCATTAATCAGGCCCATGATCAATATTAATTTCATTTTCACTGGAAAAATTATGAGAAGATATTTGAGTAATATCTATTGTCCAACAATGTTAGTTGATAACTATAATTTGTCCCATTTGTTTCCTATCTCTTGAAGTTCATACTTACTTTATATACAGGTGTAATTTAATATAGGCTTAGCATTTTTCCTCATGAATTATGACAACTGTAGAACTTAATTGTTTCCTCTACTTAAGAAACCATTGTTTTTATTTGGAGATGATATTGGAAACTGGGGAACAATTATATCATTGCCAGTGTGGAATGTGGGTGGGGTGGGGAGAATAAATATCTACTGTGGGAGACCCCAATTTAAATCACCTGGTAGATAATCCCCCCCCCTTCTGAGCTGTTTTCCTGACCTCAGATAGTCCCTCAGAGATTATGCATGCCTCATTGGGGGAAAAACATAGGCAATCTGTATATTCTCCTTAATGAAGGAAACAGAAACTGTCTAGCAACCACTTCAGTTTTGGAGAACAGTGCAGAGGGAATGACTGCCCCCTCTCCACAATGTGATCCCAACCTGAATTGTGTCCTGATACAGCAACTATTTTTTTAAAAAAAGAGATCCAATCCGGGATCTTTCAGTATCTCACCTGGGAGAACACAGATAGCATATACAGAGAGAGAGAGAGAGAGAGAGAGAGAGAGAGAGAGAGAGAGAGATCTCCTGTGTATATTGTAATATATTTTTTCTGTTTGTACATAAAATGGTGGGACACTGCCTGACTCCATTGGTACTCAATACTTCTGTAGTTGAGAACTGATCACAGCAAATGCAGACTTGTAAGTGCCATGACATATTTTGCCCTATTTGTGTTTTAACTATTGCCACATGTTGCCCTATTTGTGAGCTGCCCTGAGCCCGTTGCGGGGAGGGCGGGCTATGAATTTGAACAAATAAATAAATAAAATAAAAATGACAGTTGAATGGTGGTAAGTGCCATCAAGTTGCAGCTGACTTACGGAGAGCCTTCAAGGGTCTTCAAGGCCAGAGACAAACAAAGGTGGTTTGCCATTGCCTGTTTCTGTGTAGTGACCCAGGACAAGATCAGGCTAGTCTGGGCTGCCCAGATCACAGCAGATGAGCGAATCCACCAGTCATGTCTTCATTCACAACCTACCCATTCTCTGTTTCACAAATATGTATGACTCAGTTCATTGTACCACAGAGGCTTCACGGTCATTGCCAACATCATGATTCTGAAAAATCTCATAGTCACTGACACGTTTTTACCACTGTTATGGAAAGACTCAGTTAAAAAAAAAGAAAAGACCACGTGATATTCTTCTATAAGTCATGTAGAAATGTAGCCCTTCAGATAGAGCAAAATAGCAAGCACACATAAACATAACAGTGGCATGACCAAGGGCTCCATGCCTTCTCTCCCTATGAATGCCTGTTTAAATGTGATAGGATCCAAGCTTGGGGAAAAAACTCATAAAAGAATCAGGAATATAATGATCACAAGCATACACACATTGCTGTGCTACTGGAAACTCTTCACATATTATTCATTTTTATTTATTTTACAAAATGTATATCTAACATACATGATAAAATCACATTTCAAACCATTATAACCACCCTATTTTAGATGATCTATATCCTCCTGCCCATCACAATTAAACCCGCCAACTGCTGCCATTATCTGACCCAAATGTTGAGATGTTATGTTTGGATTCAGCTGGCTAGTGTTGTCTGCCTCCATTTATATCTTTAACTACAAGTCTGGAAACATTTCCAACTTTTCCTACAGGAACAGTATTTTGCAGGGTGACGTGCCTCTCCTGGGTGTCGAGGGGAGTCCCACCGGTAGCCGTGGTGTCGGGCTGGGGTGTGCTGGCAGTTGGGGGTGGAGTCACAAAAGGGAGCTGCGATGTGACCTCAGAACGGCAGGGAATGGGGTTAGCAGCACCCCTTTGGTTCCTCTGCCCTGCAAGCTGGAGATCACTTGCCCTAGCTCTCTCTCACTCTAGCTGTCGTGTGTAGTGTATCCATCTCATGTTCTTCCTCCCCGGTCCTCTCCAAGAGCCCCTCTTTTTATTCCCCACACTCCCCTGCCAGTGCCACCCATCTTCCCCATCTCCCTCCTCCCCCATCCGGCCCCGCAATCGTTCATAGGCCAGGATGCTCCTTGGGCGTCTGGGGTGTGGTCAGCGGTGAGTGGCCGGCTTCCATTGTCTCCCCGTGGGGCCTTCTTCGCGCCTCTCAAGGGAGGGGCTCCATGGGGTTCGCTGGGCGGGTTTCACCCTGCCAGCACTGTACGTCATGCCTGAGCTCTCGGGAGTCGCCCCGGTGTGCTGCGTCCTTTGTGGGGGTTGTACTGTTGATCCTCCCCGGCTCGTCCGCTGTTCCTGGGGTGAGTTGGGGTGCGGGTATGCTTCTGGGGGTGTGAAGGACCGTCCCGGGGCTGGTGGACCAGGACATGCAGGTTGCAGTTCCTCTAGTGCACCATTCCCACAGGAATCCACATGTTCTGAAAAAGTGGACTGTGTTCTGCCCTCACATGTGAACAAAGGAAAAATGCTATCTCTGTAGGAGAAAGCAGCCTGCAACAATCCAGGAGAAACACAGCAGAAGGTCTCATCAAGGTCTTGTTTGCCACTGGAAAAAAGTTCTCCCCCCCCCCAATTGTGAGATTTAAGGCCTCCAGTAACACTGAGCACCTAAAGCTGCTGCCCAGGGCCCCAATGTTTTCATGACCTCACAGGCAATCTCCAAGAAAAGCCATGCACTTGTAGTAGCTGCCAAGATAAATAATACTTTTGCCACAATGTGAAGGGGCTCTTCCTACAATACAGTCAGCACTGAAAAGAAGAAAATCTTGTCTTTACTAAAGTCTTTTTTTTTAATCCCCTGAAGACAGGGTAGCTTTATTAATTTTTTGTTACACCTACAGACTAACAGAAAAGAAAAAGGGGGAAGGGAAAAGTTACCCCGGGATAAAATGACAGCAAATTAAACCCACACTATGACTAAAAACCCAAGAGGGAAGGTCTTTAATAGTTAGTATTCAGTTAGCATTAAAACTTATAACTTTTCATTTAAGTCAATAAATTCAAGAATTAGTCCGTGTTAGTATTCAATCCAGCTTCTCTTGTGTGCACTGAGTCTCTTTCATCATCTTCCTCATTTGCGAATCATTAATTTGTAAAAAGTTACTTTGGTCCTCTATGCCACAAGTCATATGTCTCTCTGGCTGCACCGCCTCCCGCTGCACCTTGGTCTTTGTCCGTGCCTTCTACAATGCCTGCTCCGCCGTCTCCTTCCTGCTGTTCCTCT
>NW_015175974.1:1294790-1311603 GCF_001447785.1 Gekko japonicus
AAACCTGAGTGTCTTGTTTGCTTTCTCCATCTGCAAGTTCAACAATCTTCTTTCCTGAAAGTCTTGCCTCTGTTCCAACACACTAATCTTCTTTTTTAACTTTCTTGGTATCGTGTACAATCTCTTTTAGCTTTTCCTCTGTCTGTATCGATATTTTGATTAGCTCGGCAATCTGCTGTTGCTGCTTTGCCAGGCTCTGGTTTAAAGCGGTCATCTGTTGGTTAATACCATCGAGCCTCTCGTTGATCGGCTTGAGCAGTTCCGATAGCATGGAGAACAGATTGCCTGTCTCTTCCGGCCTCGGACTCTGACCGCCCTGCCCTGCTAATCTGCCTGGTTTTTCTCGCGTGCCAGCCATTTTCAACTTTGTTTACACTAGAAGTACCTCTTTCACCCTTCTTCGAAAAGCGCCCAGTTTTCTTCGCAAACGCAGCTAAGTCTCTTGCACACTTTTACGATTCTCTTCTCTCCTCCGCCCTCCGTTTATATAACACAGTTCAGTTTGTTTACGTCTGGGATTCCTACCTGACGCCGCTTTCCGTTGGGGGGGGATAACTCACTTTTACAACTTTTCCGCTTAGCTCCTTCTCCAATTCATTGCCGGTCTGTACACAGACCCCTTGTAGCTTCGTTAATTCACTGGCCTTCTCTGCTTGTCCCGATCTGCATTGGCTATGCTCAGTTTAGAACTGAGCCTCACAGGGGACAGACCAATTGGGGCAAAAAGGAGCGCCTCAATTCTCCGGCATCACGCCATCGAAGAGGTCGCCCCCCCCAGCGCCCCCGGCTTGGAGCCTATCCCTAAGGCTCACCTGGGGGTGTCACTTGAGGTGGCACCCCTCCAATCCCACTGGAGGGCGGATTGCCTCCCCAGAGGTAGGGGAGAGCGTCTGCCATCACCGAGCCACAGACCGGAAGTCCGTCTTTACTAAAGTCTGAGTCATCCTTTAAGCAACAGGGAATGAAAGTTAAAAAATCAATAGCCTGAATCTAAAAAAAAACCCTGAATGAATTCATTTAAAGTTGTGGAAGACATTTCTTCATGTCCCACAAGATCATATGCATGATTTTAAGACTTCAGACTGGAAATACTAGAAGTTCCAAGAGACATCTGAAATGTAGCAATCAGTTTCTCCCCCCCCCCCCACTTCAGTGCATTGAAATTTGTGGTGTCATTTCTGGTATGCCATAAATATAGATCAATTGTTCTCATATTATGACAGAGTCTCTCTATGCAAGCATAAACAATCCTTCCTCACTCCTCTATAGCATTCCTTGAGGCATAGTGGGTAATTGGTAACTTTTCGTATGCTGCTTGCAGTGGACTCCTCAATCCCTACACTGTGTCCAACACATGAGATTGTGGTAGATTGAACAGTTGCTTTGGACCCAAAAAGACACATACTGACGGAGAATTCCAGCATGCACTGAGAGACCACAGCCTCAACACACTACACAAGAGAAGAGTAAGGCTACTTCAGTACAGGCTTTATGGGGGAAACAAAACTTAGCTCTTACAGGCTTACTTGAAGCACAGGTGATATGGTCATATTTATTAGGTTTGTTTTCCATTTTGCCAAGGAAAGATTGTATCTTTCTTCCAGAAGCATAGTAAGTATTTTTAAAAAAATCTTTATTTGCTTTATTTATTCGCAGCCTTTCTCCTAGAGATCAAAAACTAGACAGGCTTTGGTGTAATTAGAATAGGAAAAATAGGGCTCACCAAAGAAAATTACTCTTCTATATCTTTAACATACTTAGTTGTATTATTATACCAAATTTCCTTATAACAAATTTCCTGTATTAACTAGCATTCATTCATTATATATTAAGTACATTTCATGAACATAAGCAAAGCCAGTAAATGATAATATGAGTACAATACAAAACAATACAAAATCTTGATGTAGTTATTCTTGACGTTTTGGCTGAGCTCCTGGAATGTTTACTCTTTGAGACATCCTGACGAAGCTGTAAAGTGTGCAAAGTAAACTGAGAAGTCGTCGTTATATGAGTTCCCGAACAATGTTTATCACTCCTTCATTTGAAAACGTGTAGTTCCAAGGAATGTAAGAGATAAAGAGAACACGCTTTCCTAGGATTAAACAGCAGTTTCGTATGTTTTTTTGATTATGAGAAGTATTTGTGATTGTGCCCCCCAACTGTTTACACATCAATAAAACTTCCATGTACTTTCTCACACAATTCGTAGAGATAATCAAATGAAAAACATGGAAATCAAAAATTTTCCACAAGAAAATTAAGCAGTAGAAATTTTTTTGTGGTATTAACAGAGAGTACTGTGTGTATACATTTGTGATCAACTTACATAGGTGACTAGGTGGTGCTCTGAGGTTTCCAGAGCATGTAGCTCATGGTCAAACAGTGTCATCCTAAACAGAGTCCATTGATTTTGGTGGACTGATAATGATGTGACTTCTTAAGATGGCACTGAAAAACAACTATAATAACATTTTATTCCAATTATTTTTGGCTGTTAGCTATATAAGCAAAATTATGAGCACTTTATTGTAAAACAGACAGAAGTTGATTCTTGCAACTCATGTGAGATTTCCCCCCTAATCCAATTTAAACATCCCTTTGAAGTTCTTCTAATTCCTCAACACAGAATTAAGTTGAGAAGGCCAATTCTTGCTCAGCATTTTTTTTTCATCTATGTGAATGAATTCTTCAGGGAGGATGTTTGAAGTTACTGTTGCCTTGTTTGAATTCCTTTGTAGGATGGTACTGACTTTTTTCAAAAAAAGAAAAGAAAAGGCTTTTGTATTGATACCTTGGTTCTTGGCCTTTAAACTCTGTGGCTGTTTTCCTTTTCTGGTGTGGAATGGATGGCTCTCCTTGTGAAGGTCACACAGGTAAGTGTAAGGCAGATCATAAAGGGTGACTAAGCAGAAGAAGAATAGCTGCAGTCTCCTCTAGCTCGTAATTGACTCAGCTTGGCTATACACCCACACAGAAGGGTCACTGTGCCTTTCTTTTCCTAAATGGCTTTATTCATGATGATTGACTTCATAGATTCACCAGTGCCCTTTCCTGAATGCAAAGTAACTGAGGATGAGCTCAGGTCTGGGCTCACTGTTGCAGAAGTGCTGACCAATGTATTCTGGGATTGATTTGAGGGGGGAAGGGATATCTAAAAATGAGCAAAAGATGAAGAGAAAATCAACCCTGAGCTATTTGTTTCTCTCTCTCCCTGTTCTATTGTCATGGACTTATTTGCACTCATTGTGCCCTATTACTTTTCTGGCAATAAAATACTGATTATAGCGGTAGCTTGCAAACTGGAATGTGATTATTCTCATCCTTGAGAGACAAGCAATGGCTGTTACCCTCACCTAACAGATGGAAGCTGATGCATATAGAATAAGTTTGTCTGAGACCATGCAGGCAAGATGTCCAGGAATCAAGACAATTTACACAATATGGAATCATAACAGTTGGACCAAGAACTCTCCTAGGATCCTGAGAAATTTTTCATTAAAAGTTAACAATAAACAAGCATATTTCTCAGCTTCAAGGTTATAAAAAAACCCCTGCAAATGTGGACATATTTAGTTAGTGGCAAAATTAAAGATGATTTGGATGGGTAGTTAAGTAGTCTAGAAATAATTGTACGGCACATCCCCTATGGAAACAGCTTAATTATATTTTTCATCCCAGCAGTCATTTATAGGGTAGCGCATTAGCGTACAACTTCACTTCTGGTGCCAAACCAGAAGTGACATCATAGAATCATAGAGTTGGAAGGGACCTCCAGGGTCATCTAGTCCAACCTCCTGCACAGTGCAGGAAATTCACAAATACCTCCCCCTCCACACTTGCAGTGACCACTGTTCCACACTCAGAAGATGACAAAAACCTCCAGGATCCCCGGCCAAATTGGCTTGGAGAAAAATTGCTTCCCAAAGTCGCAATCAGCATTTCCCTGGGCGTGTAAGAAAGGGCCACATGAACTAAGCACTGAGGCAACCCTTCTTGCCCTCCCTTCTTATGATCTGCCTAAGTTCACAGAATCCACATTGCTGCTAGATGGCCATCTACCCTCTCTTTGAAAACCTCCAAAGAAGGAGAGCCCACCACCTCCTGAGAAAGCCTGTTCCACTGAGGAACTGCTCTGTCAGAAAGTTCTTCCTAATATTTAGCCAAAAAGTCCTTTGATTTAATTTCAACCTGTTGGTTCTGGTCTGACCTTCTGGGGCAAAACAAAAACAACTCTGCACCATCCTCTATATGACAGCCCTTCAAGTACTTGAAGATGGTTATCACATCACCTCTCAGTCGTCTCCTCTCCAGGCTAAACATACCCAGCTCCTTCAGCCTTTCCTCATATGACTTGGTGTCCAGACCCCTCACCATTTTTGTTGCCCTCCTCTGGACACTTCCAGCTTCTCTATATCCTTCTTAAATTGTGGTGCCCAAAACTGAACACAATAATCTAGGTGAGGTCTAACCAGAGCAGAGTAAAATGATACCATCACTTCGCATAATCTAGATGCTATACTTTTGTTGTTACAGCCCAAAATCACATTTGCCTTTTTAGCTACTGCATCACACTGCTGACTCATGTTCAGTGTATGGTCTACTAAGACCCCTGGATCCTTTTCACAAATACTAATGCTAAGACAAATCTCTCCCATCTTATAATTATACATAAATGCAGAACTTTACATCTACATTGAAATTCTTTTTATTTGTTTTAGCCCAGTTTTCCAGCCTGTCAAGATCATCCTGTATCCTGACTCTGTTGTTACACCAACAGCTTTATTTATAGCTGAGGCCAACTAATTTTTAACATGAGTTCTGGCCAGCTATACCAGGGTCGTGTCTGAACCCAGAGTCCCAGTAATGTAGACCACACGGGTGTTTTTCCAAAACAAATAATTTCTTTACTAACCAATATCAAAGTCACACATACAAAATAATCAGTTTCTCAATTCGCATACACTCAAGGTTCCTTTAGAATTACAGAAATAGAAATAAAATAGTTTCTTATTTACTTGGAGGTAGGCAGGAGAATTGGTTCATACTTGCCTGTTTCTAGAAGTCTTGTCTGTTGCAATGAAGAATAAAGGGACAGAAAATAGTGTCTAGAAGTTTTACCTACCTCACACTGTTCCAGAACCAGCCTGTCAAGTGTGTGTGCGTGCGTGTAAGTGGATCTCTTTGGCTGCGTATCCCAAAGAGATCCAGTAAAGACAAGGAGTTTTAAAGCAGGAAAGGGGGGGTGTAGTAGAATGTGGCCATCCAGAAGACCTGCAGCATGGTGTTTGCGTTGATGGTAAAATGTGGCTAGCCCGAAGACCTAAAGCATGGTCTTTGCGTTTTATAATTGAAACTCCAGGTGGGTGGCACCTTGCCAATCTGTAATCCCACCTATTTACAAGTCCATCCCATAAATTTCCTGATTGGTACATGTATAAAAGGGGCAGGTATTCTATGGGTTGGGCAATATTTGAAATACTACACTCTCATGGAATGCCATCTGGCCATGTGTGAAATCTCAGCTTCAGGACTTCTCTTTGTTGTGCTAATCAATACCACGTACTCAAGGCACCTTCAACAGGAAACAGCAATTCAAATGCAGATCAGGTCCATGTTCTGCGTGACATCCAGTCGTTTCAGCAATGGTGGCTTCTCCATCGATGCGCATGGCATCTATCCCACTGCCGACAAGGTCTGATCCATCATCAACGCCCCAATGCTGACATCCAAGCAGGAACTACAGGCCTTCCTCGGCCTGCTGAATTGTTATCACTCATTCCTGCCTCACAAGGCAGCCATCACGGAGCCACTGCACCGGCTGCTCAACAAATGAGCCCCCTTGGTCTGGGGCCAGAAGCAAGCCACTGCATTCTGTGCGATCAAGGAACTGCTCACCTCGAATGCAGTACTCGTGCACTTCAATGAAGCTCTCCCAGTCGTCCTGGCCTGTGACATGTCCCCGTATGGAGTTGGAGCCATCCTCAGTCACCAGCTACCCGACAGCCAAGAGGTTCCCGTGGCCTATTACTCCCACACCTTATCCTCAGCTGAGTGCAACTACGTGCAGATCGACAAGGAGGCCCTGGTAATCGTGGCAGGCATAAAAAAGTCCACGATTACCTCTACGGGTGGCCCTTCACCATCATGATGGATCACAAACCCCTGCTTGGCAGGCTGGCTCCAGACTGCCGAACGCCACAGATGCTGTCTCCCTGGGTGCTGCGCTGGCCCATCTTCCTGGCAGGCTACCAGTACAGTCTTCACCACCACCCCGGGAAGTCGATGGGACATGCCAACACCCTCAGTCGCCTGCCGCTGCCCTCCTGCGACCTGGACCCAGCTCCTGCCCACCAGCTCCTGCTCCTGGAGGACCTTCCCGACCGACCGCTCCAGGTATCAGATGTCTCTCGCCGCACCACATGGGACCGTGTCCTCTCTCGTGTTCTGGACTGGGTGAGGAGGGGATGGCCTGCTGGCCACACAGGCCATGAATTCGCGGCGTTCTCCTCCCGATGGGATGAACTGTCGGCACACAAGGGGTGCCTGCTGTGGGGAAGCTGGGTCATGGTGCCACCTCTGTTGCACCCGCAAGTCTTAGCGGCACTTTATGAAACACATCCGGGCATCGTATGGATGAAGGCACTGGCCCGCAGCTACGTATGGTGGTCCGGCATGGACAGAGAGATAGAGGACTGCGTCAAGCGCTGTCAGGCCTGCCAAGAGACCTGTCCGGAACTGCCCCGGGCACCATCCAGGCAGTGGGAGTCTACCCAACGACCATGGTCCCGGTTACACATAGACTTTGCTGGCCCCTTTCAAAGACAGATGTTTTTCATTCTGGTGGACTCCTACACGAAATGGCTAGAGATAGTCCCGGTCCCTGCCACTTCATTCCAAGCAGTGATCCATGCCCTCTGGAGAATCTTTTGTACCCATGGAATCCCCAACACTGTGGTGTCAGACAACAGGACGGCCTTCACCTCAGGCGAGTTCCAAGACTTCATGGGCTGCTATCTCATCAGGCACGTAAGGTCCGCACCCTTCCACCCCACCACCAACAGCCAGGCAGAATGGATGGTGAGGACCACCAAGGATGCGCTGCGACGGATCGTTCAGGGTGAATGGGACCACCAGCTTGTGACCTTCCTCTTTGGCCAGCGGGTGACCCCATGCACCTCCACCCAATGTTCCCTCTAAGCTGAGTTAGTGTGAGCTAGCTCACAGTTTTTTGGCCTCTGGCTCAAACATTTTTGTCTCAGCTCAGGAAGGACAGCTCCAGAGCCAACTCATTTATGCAGCAGCCCAATCGCTCGCTCACAACTTTAATGCCGGCAGCTCATGAAGTAGAATTTTTGCTCACAAGGCTCCACGGCTTAGAGGGAACATTGCCTCCACCGGCCACAGTCCTCATGGGGCGATGGCTCACCACATGCCTAGACCGGATGCACCCCGACAGCATGGCGAAGCATCATGTGGCCCCTGAGTATCAAGCGGCGCCCCGGGGGTTCTTTCCACTGTTTATGCCTGGAACTTCTCAAGTGGCCCCACCTGGGTTCCAGCCAAAGTCATACAAGTCACCATCTCCCTCTATTACGAAGTATCCACTGACGACTGACAGGTACTGAGGAGGCACATGGACCAACTCCACCGCCGTCTCCTCCCCGCTGAGCTGGGCCTGCCCTCAATGACCCCGGACAAAGATGACGCAGAGTTGCCAGAGCTGACGGAGCTGGAGACCGAGCGAGGGGTACCTGCGCCCAGCGAACAGCCCACAGCCAGTGAAACCCCAGATGGACCAGTGAGTGCAACACCAGAACAGGCACCAACAGACAGGCCTGAGGTCGTGCCGACACCATCACTGCCCCCTAGTCCAGCGGCTGTTGCATCTGAACCAGAGAAAGTAGCCCCGACACTGCCGACGGAACCACGTCGCTCAAACTGTGAGCAACACAGGTCGACTTACCTAAGGGACTATGTGTGCTAGGGTGTTCTGAACCTTGGGTGGAGGGGTGTTGTGTACTGACCCTAATCTCATCAGCCCCAGCTTGGGGACACAGAACAATGGACTGCTAGGATCCTGGGATGGACCTATCACCCAAGAGTGCCTCTGTAAATAGTCTATTGTTGGGAGTGGGTGTGTGATGGGTGTGCCATTTTATGGGCTTATAAGCAGGGCCCCGGCCCTGCTAGAGTTGTCCTTAGTTCCAAGCTGAAATCACAATAAACTATGAGCTGATCACTAACGCATGTCGGACCCAGTATATTTCAGAAAGCGAGAACCGGTTGTTTAATTGAACTCAAAGAGACTATTAATCACTGTTTCCTGTTCACTGTTATATCTACATATTAACTATATCAGTTTTTGTTGCATTGTTCTTTATGGTAGAAGATTTGAGTTCATTTTTCTTTCAAGGTCTGTCCTGATTTAGCACTCTAGAACCCATAAAGACAGAGGTTATATGAGTTCTAATCCTGCCTCTTCCCTTTGGTAGGGACTGTGGCTCAGCAATCAAGCACATGCCAGGCATACTAACTGGCATCCCCACTTAAAGGTGTTCAAATTGCAGGTTAGGGAGACCTGTGCTCTGTGTCTGAGATCTTGGAGAGCTACTGCTAGTCAGAATAGATATTGTCACATGTACATGGACTGATGAATATGACTTAAAAAAAAGCATATTTATATGTTCAGGGATCCAATCATATAAATACAAACATTTATTTCAAATAATCAAAAGCCAAGCACATGAGTGTTTAATGTGGTCTGCACGCAAAAGATCCTAGATTCAATCTTTTTCACATCTGGTTAAAAGGATCAGACAGATGTGATGTGAAAGACCTCTACCTAAGACCTTGGAGAGCTGCTGCCAATCATACAATCATAGAATGTTACAGTTGGAAGGTACCTTGCAGGTCATCTAGTCCAACCCCCTGCACTCTGCAGGAGCACAGCTGAAAGATAGCCCTACATACCTACAACATACCCGAAAGATGGTCGTCCAGCCTCCGCTTGAAAACGTCCAGCGAAGGAGCATCCACCACCTCCCGAGGCAGACTGTTCCACTGCTCAACCACTCTTACACTTAGGAAGTTTCTCCTGATATTTAGCTGGTAACGACTCCCTTGTAATTTCTACCCATTAGACCTAGTCTTGCAATCCGGAGCAAGAGAGAATAGTCAAAGTAGATAGTACTGACCTTGATAGACCAGTATTCTGTCTTGGTATGAAGACCTTTCATGTGTTCATGTATAACACAAGGAATTTTATTTGTGTGTGTGTGTGTGTGTGTGTGTGTTCTGCACAGCACAACCCCAAACAACCACATAGCATCAATAATACACATCTATGAGGTTAGCCTCTAGGGAAATTCTGAGGCCTCTCAGATTCTTTATTACAGCATTCAGCACATTTAATTCTTTTATTTTGTGACTGACTGTGCAAAGGATAGCAAAGATTTAAGCATCCCTTAAGCTTGCAAGCCCTTTGGGGAGCAAACAATCATTGTGTGTTTTATACAGTGCCTTTCACAAAGAGTACCTGGTCTGTGACTGAGACTCCCAGAAGACACAGCTATGATAAATATAATAGATGCTGGCCAAAAAATAAATAGTAACCAGTTACAACCCTGCTCTAGTGCCCTGAAAGGATCCAGATGTATAACTAAAAAAGGGTCAGTGACACATTACTTTAACAAATTGGGCTGCTAATATGCATTATTGTTGCACCGGCTCCTTGGTGGTGCTAAGAGAGTTCATTTTATGAAGAGGATGCTGCTGAGCTTTCAGTATCATTGATCTGGAAGTGCCAGTAATTCAGCGTGATACATGAAAGTATAGATCTATGGAGGAAGAGAGTTGCCCAAAGAAATAATCTTGCATAATGCTGACTTTGTCTTCCTACCTCTCAGAATTTAGCATTTGCTCAGAATCTAGCATCATCCCTGGTTGGTCACTTGGCCCTAGCATGCCCCCAGATATAATAGTGGAACCACCCTGGTCCTCCTGCTCTCTCCAGCACTGAACCTTGCAGCGTACAGGTCAGGAATACAGTACTCAGATTCCTGCTCTGATGTTCAGACAGCAGAGGTAGGTGTTATGACGGACCCCTGTCACTCACTTCCCAACTCTCAGGCAGATTTTCCCACCAAAATTTTAGTTCCCCTCAATGACTGAGTCACCCCCAGGTAGTGTGTATTTCTTCTTTGGCTTAGAAGACTAAACTGTCCCACCCTGGTCCAGATATTTGTTTAGACTTCTGCCCTAGCACAGGAACTTGAGGGAAATACAGGAGCTGTCTTGTGATCAGGTGACATGATCGATGTTTATAAGATTATGGATGGGATAGAGCAGGTAGAGTAGAGAAAGAAGTACTTTTCTCCCTTTCTCACAATACAAGAACTCGTGGGCATTCCATGAAATTGCTGAGCAGTCAGGTTGGAACGGATAAAAGGAAGTACTTCTTCACCCAAAGACTGATTAACATATGGAATTTACTGCCACAGGAGGTGGCAGTGGCTACAAGCACGGACAGCTTCAAGAGGGAATTAGATAAACATATGGAGCAGAGGTCCATCAGTGGCTATTAGCCACATGGTCTAGATAGGAACTCTCAGTCTGGGGCAAGAGATGCACTGTATTCTTGGTGCTTAGGGGGGCAACAGTGGGAGGGCTCCTAGTGTCCTGGCCCCACTGCTGGACCTCCTGATGGAACCTGGTATTTTTGGCCACTGTGTGACACAGAGTATTGGACTGGATGGGCCACTGGGCTGATCCAGCATTGGCTTCTCTTATGTTCTATGAGCCCTCTTAAAATGACACTTGAGGCATAATAGCTTTCAAAACAAAATACAGATTTTATTTAACAGGCAGGGAGAAGTCAAGGCTTAGAAATTTTGAGTTAAATCTTTGTAGTATGTACAGAACGGAAAACTTAAAACATACAAGGGGGGTTTGTTGTAGCTTCTTTTCAGAGATTTCTAGATCTTTTCATCAGGAGGTATTTTACTTCGGTTATTTCAGCAGTTTCAATCTTACTTAACAGAGTTTCCTGGAGATTTGCTCTTTTTAGTATATCTAATGTTCTCCCTTTTGAAATTACAGTTTCCCATTACCTCCTGAGGTTCTAAAGCTTATTCCCTTCACCATAGGCCTGGGTTCTCCTCAGTACTCAACCCCTTTTCAACTGGCAAGAATTATTCTTTTCCTAAGAAGCAATAACCCTTTTCTAATTGGCTTGATTGGGAGTTACACCCTAACTACCCAGTCACCTTAGTTGTTGTAGAATTTCCAGGCTGTATGGCCATGCTCTTGGCATCGTAGTACCTGATGTTTTGCCAGCAGCTGTGAATGGCATCCTCAGAGGTATAACACAGAAATACAGAGTACTCTCTGTGTCAAGGTGTTGTGTATGCTGACCGCCACTGGGGAGACAGCGAACAGCCAGAGCTTGACTCTGGAAGAACAATAGGGACTAGACTCCTAGTCCCTCCACTGGGGAACCAATGGGCACCGTGGCGGGAGATTCAAACCCACCTAGGGGGCCCAGGGGCGTGTCCCTGGAGTGTATATAGTTGACCTGCCGACCGTTAGCCAGTAGTCTTGTTGTGTACCAAATAAAGCGTGCTTTGCACTATGCCGGTCTTTGTCCTTCGTCCATGCGGCAAACCCACTACACAATACAAGGAGAGAAGAAGAAAAAAATGGTAGGCAGGTAATTTATATGTACTCAGGAAGGTGGGGTAGGCTAACGCTGTCACCCTTGCTAAATCTCTCTCCCAGTGCTGATGTCTATGTAAAGCAGTTTTTAGCTTTCTGGACTTAGAATCACAATTCTCCCTTAGAGAAGCTCTTATTCAGTTAGGGCAAAGGAGACTCTTCTCTCAGAAGAACCTGTCTGACCAATCCAGTCAGAACTACTGACTCCAGTGGTCTCTTTCTCTATCGGAAATGGACTCACTGGCTTGCTGACTTCAGACCAAAAGCCATTTTCCATCCAGTACACAGCTGATCATATACTTTCTCTCAGTTGACACTGGCCAATCAGAGAACATGTAGAGCAGCCAATCAAATAAGCTCTGCACTCCAAGGAACATTAACTCCTTACCTCCCAGGGCCTCTGAGCTAGCAGCATTTTAAATCCTGCTTTTCATGTGCAATCCGTCACAACATGCAAGCACAGAATCTGGTGTGCAGCGCAAAATTTGGCAACCCATTTTTAAAGAAAGACAAGTTCCTAGCTCTCATGACTTCGGAGAAAAGCTTGAAATCAATGGGAGCATGCTTGGTGAAATCTCAGAAGACACAGGCAGAACGAAGTGGAACAGAACTGGTGGATCTCAGAATTGCAAGCTGAAGCCTTGATCTGCCCACACTTTCCCTTTTTCATCCCCAAAGTCCCTGGCCAAACTGTTCACACTCTTTGCATACCAGCATCTTAGAAACAGGCAAGCAACATGAAGCAAAATTAGCAAATATTAGCACTTCAGATATTACCAAAGGTCAGGGCTTTCTTTTTCTGAAAAAGATATACTTTCTGTCAGCTGATGCTAGCCAATCAGAGAGCGTGCAGAGTGGCCTATCAAACAAGCTCTCCACTCCAGGGAAGATTAACTCCTTACCTCCCAGGCTCTCTCAGCTAGCAGCATTTTAAAACCTGCTTTTCATGTGCAATCCATCACAGGTGTGTTCAAATGTTAACCTGTTGGGTTCCCAGGCTGAGCCTACACTGCAAGAGGGTTCTTTGAATCTTATGCAGGATATAACACTTGCAGGAAAAGGGAATTTGGACCCTTGAAAATAATTTGTCTCCTTTAATTACATGAGGAAATTCCTAGAATACACCCCAAATGCAAAGTCGGCCTTTTACCATCTCTGGCTGATTAGGCAGTTTGTTCCCTTCCTTGAATGTGATGATTTGGTGACAGTTATCCACATAATGGTCACCTCGAGATTAGAGTACTGCAATGCTCTCTACATGGGGCTTCCCTTGTCCCAAAACCTGAAGCTACAGTTGGTGCAGAATGTGGCAGCCAGGCTGTTACTGGGTCTCCCTTTGAGTGAACACATTCAGCCTGCACTGAAAGCACTGTACTGGCTACCTATAGCATACCGGGTTTGCTTCAAGGTACTGGTTCTTGCCTATAAAGCCCTATATGGACAGGGGCCTGCATACTTAAGGAACCACCTTTCCCCATATGTTCCCTAGAGAGTACTGCATTCAAGATCACAAAATCTCCTCACTCTCCCTGGCCTTAAAGATGTCAGGCTGGCCACAACCAGGGCTAGAGACTTTTCGGCAGCAGCGCCACTTTCGTGGAATGAGCTCCCAGAGGACATCAGGGCCTTGCAGGATCTATCAGAATTCTGCAGGGCCTGCAAAATGGAGCTCTTCCACCAAGTGTTTGAGTAAGACACCATATTGGTTTAACATCAACCAGGCAAGCTAGCCCCCATGTGCCTAGGAGCCAGAAACCAGCCATACAATTATTGCTGACTTTACTGCGGCCGATTAGGACAATCTTTGCCATCACATATATGTAGCACCTTCGGAATTTGTTTTTATGATATTAACTAATTTTATTGTTTTCATGTTTTCAATGTAAGCCACCCTGAGCCTGCTTCAGTGGGGAGGGTGGGGTATAAATCAAATATAAATAAATAAATAAATATCCAGAGCATAAAATGTAACTCATTCTAGCTGCTAGTTCTATGTAATATGTCATCATAAAAGAAGAATCTCAGCAGTCCTGAGGGAAGAAGGAAGCAGACAGAAACAGTCAATTAAAGAGGAAATCCAGCCTGGGAGACCCTTGACCTTCAACAAGTTGGTTTCTTCAGAAGGGTGGAGGATTTACCAGAAAAAGAGGAGATGAGGGACAGGCATTGGAACTTCTCTTTGATTTCCCCTGATCAACCAACACTCTTTTTATACTTTGTCTACATCACCTCACACTGAAATCCTGATGTCTGCTGAACTAATCCCAGTACTCCAACCCAATTTTGGATTTTTGTTGTTGTTGTTGTTCAGTCACATAGTCGAGTCCAACTCTCTGCAACCCCATGGACCAGATCACGCCAGGCCTTCCTGTCTTCCGCCGTCCTCTGAAGTTTGCTCAATTTCATGTTCGTTACATCTTTGACACTGTCTAACCATCTCATCCTTTGCCGTCCCCGTCTTCTTTGACCTTCAGTCTTTCCCAGCATCAGGGTCTTCTCCAGTGAGTGCTCCCTTCTCATTTGGTGGCCAAAGTATTTGAGCTTCAGTTTCATTATCTGGCCTTCCAGGGAACAGTCAGGGTTAATTTCTTTTAGGATTGACTGATTTGATCTTCTTGCAGTCCAAGGGACTCTCAAGAGTCTTCTCCAGCACCATAGTTCAAAAGAATCTATTCTTCAGCGCTCGGCCTTCCTTATAGTCCAACTCTCGCAGCCATACATGACTACTGGGAATACCATTGCTTTGACCATGCGGACTTTTGTTGGCAGGGTGATGTCTCTACTTTTTATCATGCTGTTGAGGTTCGCCATCGCTTTCCTCCCAAGGAGCAGGCATCTTTTAATTTCATGGCTGCTGTCACAGTCTGCGGTGATCTGGGATCCCAGGAACGTGAAGTCTGTCACTACTTCCACGACTTCCCCTTCTATTTGCCAAGGAGTGATGGGGCCGGCTGCTATGATCTTAGTTTTTTTGATGTTGAGCTTCAAGCCCACTTTTGTGCTCTCCTCTTTCACTCTGAGCAAGAGGCTCTTAAGGTCCTCTTCACTTTCTGCCATTAGAGTGGTATTGTCTGCATATTTTTACCAACTTGTTAAAGAGTCTTCCACATGGATTTTGGTAAAAAAAATGTTTACATAATATACCTTTTTACAAGAAAACATGCAAGTCCCTCATGGACAAAAATCCCACGACTTCTGGTTCAGGTCACTCTAGAAGTTGTAACTGATCCTAGGCCATCTTTGAATTAATACTTGCCTGAGGGGCCTGTCTCTTGACAGAAGACATTTAAAAAACAATCTCCTGTGAAAGTCACCCATTTATGTATCCATAGATCCCCAAAAGGTGTCCTCCTTAGACGTTCTTGACTGCTAGCAAGATGATTCAATAGATACGTGGCACTGGTGTGTATAAATGTGCAGCATAGACATGTGTAGCACAACATAACTGTAATATAGATGTGCACTGTATAGAAAATGGATTTCACAAGTATGAGGGGAGGGTGTAAGTAGTCACTGACATTCTAACTTATGCGTCACAACATTTAACAGATTCATTTAACTGTGTAAAGCCCCAAATTCACTTTCCTAGCTCCTAGCCTGACTTAACATCAGTATTAGAATGCTTTAAACAGTAAACCTTTAGACATAATATGACTACAAATAAGACTTTTCCCTAAAATGAGAATGCCTTATTCCATTAAATTCTGCTTTAAATCAAGCTTCTCTATGTCAAATGTTCATTGGATTAAATCTGCTTCAGTTGGTAGGATCCCTTGTTTGGAAGGATTCCACTCTACTCCCCTCACTCAGACAAGTTGAACATATGTTTTTGGATTTTCACCCAAACCTGCGCCTACAGAAGTGTCACATCTACAGCTATTGATTTTAGCCCCAGCTAATTTAGTAGCCTCTCTAAATGTCTGTTCTTAAGAACCTTTTCCTTTCCCCCTGTCCTTCTGCCTTGTGTTATTAAAACATAAAGAAAATTAAGACAAGTTAAAGTTTCACTGTCCAGTGCTCCCCCAACAAATTTGCTTCTTGTCTGATTGTTTACCTTAGTCACTCTCTGCTTCTGTTTGCACTAGGTTTGGCTGGAGATCCTGGAGGTTTTTTGTCATCTTCTGGGCATGGAACAGTGGTCACCGGGATGTGGGGGGAGGTGTTTGTGAATTTCCTGCATTGTGCAGGGTGTTGGACTCGATGACCCTGGAGGTCCCTTCCAACTCTTATGATTCTATGATTCTAGGTTGTTTATCATAACTGAATTTTGGACTCTGGCAAGCCCAGAGTGTTCTGTCAATATTTTCCAAACAGAGCTTTGTGGCCTTTTAAATTTTCTGAGGTTTGTAGATATTTCTGTAGGCCCACTCAGGTCCTGCCCCTTCCTAAACCCCTTCCTCCCCAAACTCCACCCCCAAAATCTCCAGGTATTTCCCAACCCAGAGTTGACAACCCTACATCTTAACACGCATACACACACACAAACCCCATCCATTTATTAGCAAGGAGATATAGGGATAGGCATAACTGGTTTCGGGACAAGGGAGCTGATGCAGCCTACACAGCAGGGACTACATCTCATGCAACTAAACCAACTCACACAAATATCAGAGGGGAGAAACATACTATTCCATTGTAACCTATACAACAAATGCACCACAGTTGCCATGTTCAAATGCCAGTTATACTTCACTGTTTGGAGTTGTGGTTCTGACCTAGATAGCCCAGGCCAGCCCAATCTACATGAATCTACATGTTGAGAGTTTTGGGATGCAGATATTTTAAATGAATGAATAAGAAAATATATGATAGGTCTTATGGAAGCAGCAGAAGGAATTAAACTGACTGCCCAGAGATGAAACTAGATTGAGTCAAACTAAATAGAATTAGCACGGTAAGAGAATACAAAGCACTAAGTATATATGGATCCTTTCCCCCTCAGACATTTTCTTGGACTCTATGGTAATCATTAATGATTAATCCCCACTGGCCACCACCATAATAATCATGGCCACGAAGAAGAAGAAGAAGAAGAAGAAGAAGAAGAAGAAGAAGAAGAAGAAGAAGAAGAAGAAGAAGAAGAAGAAGAAGAAGAAGA
>NW_015175974.1:1311625-1365618 GCF_001447785.1 Gekko japonicus
TTTATATCCTGCCCTTCACTTGGAGTCTCAGAGCGGCTTACAAACTCCTTTCCCTTCCCCTCCTCACAACAGACACCCTGCGGGGTGGGTGGGGCTGAGAGAGCTCTGACACAAACTGCTCTTTTTCAAGGTCAGCTGTGCCGGAGCTTGTGACTGACCCAAGGTCACATCAGCAGGTGCAAGTGGAGGAGTGGGGAATCAAACCCGGTTCTCCCAGATTAGAGTCCACACACTTAACCACTACACCAAACTGCCCTGTGTTTTAACTGTTTTAACTATATTTATTGCACTGAGTGCCTTACTTGTTTGAACTGTGGTGCTGTATTACACCTCGTGTTGTAAGCCGCCCTGAGTCCACGTGCGGGGAGGGATATAAATGAAATAAAATAAATAAAATAAAATAAACAGCAACACGCCCTACATATGAAATGTTGTTGGTGTTGTCAACTATAAGAATAAGCAAAAAAAACACCTAAACTTATAAATCAATCATCTTATGCAAATGTTATTGAATGATTTATGGCTGTTTTGTTATTAGTTCACAGCTATGGTGGAGATTTTAGTATCACTGACTGTAGCCTCTTTATACAGTCTTAACATGGGTTGCACAGTCAAACTGTATTCTGTGTGCATGATTAAAGTAATATAATTTGTAAAAAATTGGGGCAACAAGGAATGATATTCACATAGAGCAGCGTGGATGGAGAATCATGGAGATACCAATATTTTCTGGTATTAGCAACTCTGGGTTGTGCCCAATCATTTTGCTCAGCTAACAACAGCACTTTCTGGTGCAAGAGTTGCAGGAAGGGACCCTGCACTGGGGAAAGGGACTGCTATTATTACTTATATTTTATCTTACAAAATTTATAGCCTGCCTTTCTCCCTTCATAAGGGCCGCTGAGGCAGCTACCAAACTAAAACATATATAATAAAAAATCACATCTTAAAAACCATTAAAAACCAACCAGAAATACATCATTAACACAATTAAACAATTATACAAAAACATAAAGACAACAAATGAAACATCAGTTAGCTGGACAGGGTGGTAGTATATAGCCTTCTAGTTAGTATGTGGACTGAAACTATATCTTTCTACTTTAGATTAATTCATAATTTCATTATGGCATTTTTGACCTTGCTAATTCCATTTTTATTTTTTTGTTACTGCCTGGGAACAGTTTATTAAAATACAATGCTAACTATGACTAATAAAATAAAAGGCAATTACATTATACTAATTAAAGAAATTTTATCAACACAATCTGATTTAATGTAACTAACCTTCAGCTCATTCATCTGCTGAATTTCCATTGGTTTGAGTAATGCTTGACATCATCATGGCCTCTGAAAATGCTTATGATTTTTTTTTCCTATTTCCATACATAGTTTCAGGTCAAAGAGCTTTGATGTTTCATAGATCCCAAATTTACTAGACAAATTCTGGAATTGGCATGATCCACCTGGGTAAGCATGAAATGTATGCCATTAACTCCAGGTAGCCATGGTTTCTCTGACTGTGACAATGTGGCTGTTTAAATGGGACATTACCTACTACATATGGTAGTTTTGTTTCCACTTATCTCATCAGGATGCCAAGTCATCTCAGTAAGGGAAGTAGATGTTTAAAAGCTTTTTTGCTAAACAGAAGGTCATGAATCTCCATAGGAACACAGCCAAAGGCTCCAGTGGGGTAATTATTTCCATTAGGCATCCGCTGAATATGAGCTTGCTTATTCGTGTCTGCAAGCAAAATTAAAGTTTTCAGCAAGGCAACATGGAAAAGACAGAACTTTGCCCTAGGACTTGCTTCTGTCCTGTTTGTTTTGAGGCTGAGATGGAACTTAGTACCTAACTAGGAGTAAGGTCGGTTGTGGGAAGAAATACAATGAGCTCTAGGAGCTTCTGGTTTATGGCAACACGCAGGCAGACACATCTCCCCGACGCCCCGGGGATGTAAACTGCACATTAGCGTGGGGGGGGGTCCGACGGGTCACGACCCCCCCCCGGAGCCTTGGTAAAAGGCTCCCAGCCAGGGGGCTTTTGAGGGGCGACTTCTTTGATGGCTGAAAGCCGGAGAATTGAGGTGCCCCTCTGCCCTGAAGGTCCTGCTGCTGAGTGACTGCATGGTACTAGTGCTGCTGACTGGGACAAGTGTTGGAGATCGGGCGAAATAAATGATGACGAGTGAGGCCAAATGGCCAACAACAAATTGTGAGTCGGGTTGAAGCGAGCATAAAGATATAAAAAGAAACTGCCTCCCCTAAAGAGCAACTGGAAAGCAAGCAGGGGAGGGATCCCTTCCAAACGCATAGATAAAACATAGAAGGAAAGAGGGGGGAGCGGAAAAATAAGCGATGAAAACTGTTTTAAGAGACTTACCAGAGCGCAGAAAAGCGTTTGGGTGAATAACAAGTAAGGGCTGAAGGACTCTGATGTGTGCCTGAAAAAAATGTTGAAATAACTTGGGGATGCTCTCTATAAATAGTTAAAGGGATGGTTAAATAATAATAATCTAGCATAACCGACTAAGTTCATTGTATTATTGATTGTTTTTTGAAAATAGCATGATGATAAACTGAGATATTGATCTTCTACTCTTGGGTGTTTAGTTAGTTGTGGGTTTCTTTTCTGTTTCCCCTAGTTGTAGTTCCCTTCCCTATATTTTCTGTTGTAGTTTTGTAGTCTGCAAAAAAAGCCAATAAAACCTCCCCCTAGGAAGATTGGGGGAAAAAAGAAAGAAATACAATGAGCTCTAGAAGGAAGCTCCAGGTGAGTGTCCCGGCTGTGGTTGGTGGGGTGGCGGAGGGAAGGGGAAAATAGAGGGAGGCAAGCCATGTTTATTTCCTTCTGCTTTGCTATAAGGCAGGGCTGTCTCAAGTCATTTTGCTGCCCTAAGTGGGTAGTATGGGAGGACAGCCTCATGGTAACAGGAATGATTCCCTCCACCCCTGACTTATGTTGATTTGCAGTTATGCAGTGGCAGCTAAGGTAGAAAAGCACCTCCTCCTATGCCATATCTGCTGAGTTCCAAGGGTCTGGAAAGCAGTTCCATAGCCAGTTACAGGGTTGCCATCTCTGGGTTGGGAAATACCTGTAGATTTGAGGGGTAGAGCCTGGGGAGGGCAGGGTGCAGCGGGACCTCAGCAGGGTATAATTACATAGAGTCCATTGCCCAAAGCAGCCATTCGCTCCAGGAGAACTGATCTTGGGGATCTCCAGGTGCTGCCTGGAGGCTGGCAATACTAAGGGGAGGGCCAGACCTGTAGATTTGAGGGGTAGAGCCTGGAGAGGGCAGGGTTTGGGGTGCGGAGGGACCTCAACAGGGTATAATGCCATAGAGGCCGTTGCCCAAAGCAGCTATTTTCTCGAGGAGAACTGATCTTGGAGATCTCCAGGTGCTGCCTGGAGGCTGGCAATACTAAGGGGAGGGCCAGACATGTAGATTTGAGGGGTAGAGCCTGGGGAGGGCAGGGTTTGGGGTGCGGAGGGACTTTAGCAGGGTATAATGCCATAAAGTCCACTGCCCAAAGCAGCCATTGTAATAGCTGAGAACTTTTCTGTATGCAAAATGATGTGCTGTGTCTGGGGAACACAGTGATTTCTGGGAGATCTCCAGGCCCCACAGGGAGATTGGCAACTCCAGTGACTGTTTAAGGAAAGATTGGGATATGTATTTTACCTCAGGATGCATTCAATGACTCCCAACAACAACAACTGTTTAGAATGTTAGAGGCAAAAGCCAATCAGGCCACATATGCAAATGACCTCTGTTCCGACTGGCTATTGGGGGGGGGGGAGGAACAGCAAACTGTTTAGAATATTGGATGTGAGACTCAGGCAGGCAACGTAGCCAGTGGATACGGACAGCTTCTGAGTGACACATCATGGAGCCAACTGATTTGGGAGTGTGTAGAATGTTCACAAAGTGCCACCACCAAAATACAATTATATATAAGGAAAGATTATTTATAATCCATGAAGAAGGCCTGATTTCTCCATCATCTGTGGACTGCTTCTTGCCATCAACTTATCAGGACTTGTGTTAATGTATACTATACACTATACATCCATTCATCTTTCAAGTGCTTAATTGAATGTGCTTGTACTCATTTCAGTGTACACACACATGCACACACTCATCACTAATAAAATTATATAAGTACATCAGTAAAAAAGCAAAAAAAATGGTGACTTGGATTAAGGGGATAGAACAATGTTGCAAAACAAACACACACAATTACATTTCAGTGAATGGCATGTATCCAGCCATTCATGCACAGAAAGCACATTGAGTTTTCTCTTGTTCTTCTCTACCCCTGCATAGGGGTGTGCAAAAAAAATAATAATCATATTTTCCCAAGTTCAGGTATATTGAACCTGGAAAAATATCAACATTTCTTGATATTTCCACATCCTAGTACTGGTATAGTATTCAGATTTGGGGGTTTTTTGGGAATCCCAACCCCACACACACACATTATACCCCATGGGAACCATTATACTCAGTGGGGTATCTATCTGGGGCCCTGGGGGCCTTTGTGTTTTGAGGCAGAGGCACCAAATTTGCAGCATAGGTCCTGGTGCCTCTCCTCAGAAGAACCCCCAAATTTCATAAAGATTGGACCAGGTGGTTTAATTTTATGCCCCCCCCAAAGAAGATGCCCACATCCTCCATTGTTTGCAATGGAGAATTAATAGCAATTAATAGCAAAAAAAGCAAGGGGGAGCGAAGTCAAAATCCCAGAGAGTCTCTGCAGTAGAAACTGAAGGGGGAGCATTTTTGCAAGCCCAGCAGAACCAGTGCCATTAGTTCAATAGAACTGGTATCAAGCATGGGATCACAAACCAAGCCAGGGGGGGGGGGGTTGCAAGCCCAGCAGAACCAGTGCAATGTACTTAGCAAACCCCACTGAGGTTGTGGCAATGCCAGCTCAACAGGACTGATGTGAACCACAGGATCACATTCCAAGCAAGGGGGGTTGCAAGCCCATCACAACCAGTTTGGTGTTCAGAATACCCAAAAGAACCCAGTGCCACTGTGACTAATGTCAAGCCAGAGAATCCTGCAATACAAACTCAAAGGGGGCATTTTTTTCAAACCCAGCACCATCAATTTAGTGTTCAGAATGTCCAGCAGAACCCAGTGCCACTGTGGCAATGCAAGCAAAAGAAAACTAATGTCAAACCATAGAATACCTGCAATACAAACTGGAGGAGGGACATTTTTTCAAGCTTTTAGCCGGATTGCCTCAAATTATTGATGATTTTAGGGGAATTATGATATTACTCAAGGCAATGGGGAAATAAGGGAGCAAGCACCTATGTATACAGGGGTCCCGCTGGGGGGGATTTTGCAGGCCCAGCACAACCGGTTACAATGTGCAGAATGCCCAGCAGAACCCAATGCCACTGGCACTGCAAGCCTAAAAGGACTGATCTCAAAGCACAGAAGCACAACAATCCAAGCAAGGGGGAGGGGATTTTGCAAGCTCTGTGCAAGAAACTGGGAAGGGAGCACAAAGGAACAAGGCAAAAGGGGGGGGAAGCCTCTTGAAACTGATGACTAGTTTGAAACTGTCAAGAGCAGCAGGGAAGCCCATACAAACCCACAAACACACAAACGAACGAACAAAGACAGAAAACAACAACAACAACAACAACAACAACAACAACAACAACAACAGCCCCCGGGAGCCAACATTGCATCTTCCCAACAAAAATATAACGTCGGTTTTTTTTGCGTTTTTTTCGGGGGGGGGGGGGGTCTGAAAAATCCTGAATATCTTTGGGATTCAAAAATATACCCAGAAATTAAGAGTTATATTATATGTTATTGCTTGTGCGTGTTTGGATTGGTGCTCAGGGCACACAATAGTCATATGACTCTAGTCGTCAATGAGAACTGGAAACATGTCTGTTCATGGTCCTCAGAGTGAGTACCACCACACTTGTGTCATTGGGCAAATATGAAAATATTTAAAGTAAACTGGTTTTAGAGCTGATTTAATGCTTAGGAAACCCAAGTGGTTGTTTGGGATATTAAATTAGCAGGGTTTGCTAGCATGACATGGGAGGAAATAACCATTGTGACTTGTGGTGGTCATTGCCACCCACTAAACCTGTGCTTCTACCACCTGGCTCCAAAATGCAGAGGTGATGCAGCCTGCCCTAGAGTCATAAGAACAATGCTGGATCAGGCCAATGGCCCATCTAGTCCAACACTCTGTCACCCAGTGGCCAAAAATACCAGGTGCCATCAGGAGGTCCAGCAGTGGGCCAGGACACTAGAAGCCCTCCCACTATTGCCCCCCCAAGCACCAAGAATACAGTGCATCACCTGCCCCTGCCTGTGAGTTCCTATCTAGACCTTGTGGCTAATAGCCACTGATGGACCTCTGCTCCATATGGTTATACAGTTCCCTCTTGAAGCTGTCCATGCTTGTAGCTGCCACCACCTCCTGTGGCGGTGAATTCCATGTGTTAATCACTCTTTGGGTGAAGAAGTACTTCCTTTTATCTGTTCTAACCTGACCGCTCAGCAATTTCATGGAGTGCCCATGAGTTCTTGTATTGTGAGAAAGGGAGAAAAGTACTTCTTTCTCTACCTGCTCTATCCCATGCATAATCTTATAAACCTCGATCATGTCACCCCTCAGCCGTCATTTCTCCAAGCTAAAGAGCCCTAAGCGCTTTAACCTTTCTTCATAGGGAAAGTGTTCCAACCCTTTTATCATTCTAGTTGCCCTTTTCTGCACTTTTTCCAATGCTATAATATCCTTTTTGAGGTGTGGTGACCAGAACTGTGCACAGTACTCCAAATGAGGACATACCATCGATTTATACAGGGGCATTATGAGAATGGTGCAAAAGGAGGTGCACCCTTTTCTGCACCATACACATAGACATATACATTGTACCAGTACTGGCTTCAAAATGAGCTACAGACTGCATGAATGGCACAGACGGAAGCACCAAGATGGGACTGAAGACCACATGAGCCATGTGGAAGGATGCATGTACTTCTCCAGCTCACACTACTGCTGCAGTGCTCCCTTCACATTTCTGCAGCAGCTATTAAGCTCCAAGACTTGGAGGCTGGCAGGGCAGCTTCTCAAGGTGAGTAAGATATGTTGAGCAAACTCAAGAATTGTTATGCTTTTGGGAAGATATCTGATTATGCTAGGATTGAAGTTTGTGGGACTGACTGATTGGTGATTAACTGAATGTATCAGTTATTGTAAAAGAGGACAAAGGAATTGCACACACACCCCCAATATTTTGTAGTATATCTCGAGGCCAACAATGTGCCTTCAGTAAAAGAGCAAATCTCACTCTCACTCCCATTTTAACGATAGCTCCAGTACCATGCCTTGTGATACAGTCATTTCTGATATGCACCTGTACATCTTAAGAGCCTTCAGTAGATGACTCAATTTTATTCTCATTTCCATCAAAATGCAACAACTGGGTATAGCACATTGGGTATAGCACATTCTTCACCTCTGGTCCTGATATTTTGGACATACAAATCCCATTGTGGAATGCTGTGCATCAAGTAGATGAATATATAGAACTCAGAATGTATAAAAGTTTATACTTTTGGAAGGATTGTGATTCTATTGTCCTGCATGAGCTTTCAGAATTCCTCACTGTATTAAAATTTTAAGAAGTCATACAGTATTGCCAGAATATACAGAATTTGAGATAGACATAAAGGGATTTTTTGTTATTTATAAGCATACTTGCTTCTCAGAAAGCTTCCAAAATTGTTATTCTGGGTTAATAGCCATGATGTCCTTCTCTGAACACTCTCTGTATATACCTCCTTTTGTTGAATCATCAACATACTTCTCTGGGAGTTATATTTCTGAGGTTCTGTGATCGCATTTTCGTTGCTGGGATGACAGCTCTCAGTAGAGTATCTTTAATACAGATGCCTGGCAAAACCTTAATCTCATGAAGTCTGCAGATACTCTAGATAGTTAGTTCTCCTATGCTGAGGCAAGTAGCTGACAAACACGATTAACTACTGTGATGTAGACATGACCCAAGGGCCTCTCTTCATGCATCTTGTGTCTGGTTGCTACACTGTGGCAGACTCTATCAGCCTACAATGTTCCCCCACACACACCCGTAAGTGGGATTTGCTATTTCCCAATACTATATATTCATGCAAAATGTATTAGTGCTAGTTCAGGCACTTCTGAACTTTCCATCATCCAGGAGTTGGAACACTGAGTATCAAACTGAAAATTCACAAAACCTCTGAGCTGGGCAGTTGCAAAGGTAGCTGTGATCTGTAGGTGAGATTTTATTCAGCAGTATTGATTGGTCTTCTTGGCAGACACTCATCCTGGCAGCTTCCTGGTCATGTTTGTTAAGGAAACCTTGAGGTCCAAGAAGCCTGAAGAATCAATAAATCTTAATTTTGATGAAAAAGGCAAAGCCCCACTTGAAAGTATACGTGCTTGACAGCTGTCTGAGAGACAAAGTATAAAAGTATAAAATAGTAGATAAGCTTGTCTTTTGATTAGGTTCTCTGTACTCAGGATATTTGGTCCTCCATATTCAGGATACTCAGGATATGATACTGAAGAAGAGTGTAACACATCAGTGAACAAGGTAGAGTACCAGTGTGCATTTCCAGAAGCATCCCCCTGAATTCATGGGCAATGCTTTCCCTCCCCATTTTCTCCAGATAATGGGCAGGTGATGGAATATACCCATAATGTGGCTAGTATAGTTATTTGATAAGTAATTTATTCAGAAGGATTTCCAAAAGAAGAATGTGAACAATCGTTCAGAACAAGAAGCAATGAGTGGAAACTATGGGCAGGTGATGGAATATACCCATAATGTTGCTAGTATAGTCATTTAATAAGTAATTTATTCTGAAGGATTTCCAAAAGAAGGATGTGAACAATTGTTCAGAACAAGAAGCAATGAGTGGAAACTATAAGAAGCTTGATTTACGTTAAATACTGCAGAGTCTATCAAAAGTATAAGATCAAGTCACCCATGTAGCAACCACTAGAGAGATTGTGGACTCTTCTTCCTTAGCGGTTTTCAAGAAAAAGCTGTATGGGAATTTGGCCAAGGAATGGGGCTTCCATATTTGGTATAAGAATTTGAAATACAGAACACTGCATTTTGTCCAAGTTTCCTCATTCTGTCACTGTATAATGTCTTTTTTGGTGGTGGTCAGTGCAGTGAAGCCCACAACAGGGATTGGCTGAGTTATTATTGTCATGATGTTATGGTGAATATATACCAGCAGCATATTAAAAGTTTTCACACTGATACCACACATACACCTCATAATCACAGACACCTCTTCCATCTCATGCACAGTGCAGTACTTTTACACCCCACAATGGAACACAGTTTGTATATCATATATGTAAGTGTGGAGTTAGGCACTATGCATGTCCTCGAACTCTTGAAGGACTGGGATCACTGTGGCCTGGTTTATCAACCCAGGACATATATTTGGAATCCACCTTGAGTCCCAGTGAGAAAGGCAGACTATTAAACAAACAAACAAACAAAAACAAACAAACCAATGTGTGGAAAACGGTCTTGTCTGCAAAATCCATTTTGGTGCACTTCTAGGAGGGCACAAACAGGAGCATAAATGTATGCCTCCTTTAAAAGTTGCTACCTTAAAGAAGGCAGTTTACAAAATAATACCTAAAAGAAGCCAAAGAAATTTCATTTCTGCCAAGGAAAAAAAATTATAGTGATGATTTAGCAGTCCTTACTAATAAGTTAGGCAACCTGATATTCCTGACCACTTTGATGTGGACTCATTTTGACCAATATGTGAGCCCCCATGGTGGCCCATTCCTTTACCAGAACACTGCATTTTGTCCAAGTTTCCTCATTCTGTCACTGTATAATGTCTTTTTTGGTGGTGGTCAGTGCAGTGAAGCCCACAACAGGGATTGGCTGAGTTATTATTGTCATGATGTTATGGTGAATATATACCAGCAGCATATTAAAAGTTTTCACACTGATACCACACATACACCTCATAATCACAGACACCTCTTCCATCTCATGCACAGTGCAGTACTTTTACACCCCACAATGGAACACAGTTTGTATATCATATATGTAAGTGTGGAGTTAGGCACTATGCATGTCCTCGAACTCTTGAAGGACTGGGATCACTGTGGCCTGGTTTATCAACCCAGGACATGTATTTGGAATCCACCTTGAGTCCCAGTGAGAAAGGCAGACTATTAAACAAACAAACAAACAAAAACAAACAAACCAATGTGTGGAAAACGGTCTTGTCTGCAAAATCCATTTTGGTGCACTTCTAGGAGGGCACAAACAGGAGCATAAATGTATGCCTCCTTTAAAAGTTGCTACCTTAAAGAAGGCAGTTTACAAAATAATACCTAAAAGAAGCCAAATAAATTTCATTTCTGCTAAGGGAAAAAAAAAATTCTAGTGATGATTTAGCAGTCCTTACTAATAAGTTAGGCAACCTGATATTCCTGACCACTTTGATGTGGACTCATTTTGACCAATATGTGAGCCCCCATGGTGGCCCATTCCTTTACCTTGGCCCAAGCTTAATCAGTGAAGGTGATGGCTCATGGCAAAATCTCTATTAGGCTCCATATGCTGCTATGTGCTCACATAACATTGTCCAGGACCAGCATGAACACTAGAAAATGAAGCCATGAGCTTCTGATGTGTTGCCACCCTGTAAGTTTAAGAAAGAGAAGGGAGATGTGAGGAGGAGCCTGTGGGGATGCACGAAGAGAGCTCACTGGCACTTTTGGTGCACCAGACATGACTGTATAAAAATCAGAGCAGGGCCGGCTGTTATCAAAATCAAAACTGGTGAGAAAACAATGACAATTTCTGTGGAAGCTTTTTCAGAGTCCCCTGACCAGAACAAAAGATGGAAAGACATCCAGGGAGGAGGCAAGGCAAGGAGGACAAAGGAAAGCAATCATTTGGAAGGAGATATCCAGAGGTAGTTGACCTGAAGGCATTACTGTATGATTCTAGACTGTGAAGGAAATTCACTAGGGAGTTGAGGAGCTGGAACCCTATTCATTGCAGATACCCATGGAAGAAGACAGTGATGAGGTCTGGAACTCCAGCCGAGGTAAAGTGCTGGATTCCAAGTTCAGGTGCCTGGCTCAGTCTGTACCAGCAGGGGCCCAAAGAACACACTTATGACAGAGGGACTCATGGCAAGGAATTAGGGGGAGGAGGATTTCAGGTCCTATTGTGTGTCTGATGACAAGAATCAGGAGAATAATGGAGACTCCATTGAAACAAGACCCCCAAATTAATGCAAATTATGTTAAAACTGCACCAAACTGAGCCGTGGGGATTCCTCCATAACTCATGGGAAGTACCCATGTGTTCCTATGCTTGGTTCTTGTATGTGCAACTGTAACTCAGCATAACCCTGCCTATAAAGATCCCTCTCCTAAGTTTTATTTTTTAATTTGGAGAGTTCAAATCAATAAATGACAGCACCCTTGTGGCTTGTTAAGCAATTATGAAATTGCTTTCCACCATAGCAGTTCATTCACCCATCACTTAAAATAATTTTTTTTGTGTTTCAAATAATCTTACAGGGGGCTGCTTCACACAGATGAGTTCAGTTCATGTGATTTCAAATACATATGGTATTCTGTTTCCTCAGCTTCCCATAACTAAATAGTGCCAGAGTTCCCCTCACTGATTTTCTGTTTTTCTTTCTTTTAAGTAACAATCAATTTTTCACCAGAGCTTGAGTGGTAGCTATTATCTTCTGTTCACTTTTCACCATGCTATAGGAGCACAGCACCCCCAGTTTTTGGCTAAAACCTAGGGACAGAGGGAAACTTGTCAATACAGTCTGGCACTGCCTTAAACTTTCCATCATGCTAAACTTAAATTCCTCTTACACCTTATCTGCTGATTACCTGCTGCTCACATGAAAAGGCGGGGCAAAAAGTGAGAGGGAAAAGAAACAGATACTGGTAGAATTCAATTTCTAACCATCCCACTGAATTCTCCTCTGCACAGTGCCACAGAAAATATGTACTAAAGCACATTTTTGCAAGAAATGTTACCTTTCTAGAGTGCCTTAAAATGAGGGGCTATGTGATGTGTATACTATGCCTTCCACATCACCTTGTGTAATCTCAGACCTTCTTGTTCATACTTCAGCTCAGCATTAAGACATCAGCTTGCATTTATGCAGATGTTCCCAATGTCATGGAACATTCTTAGGATCAAGTGGAACAAATGTCCAGTTGAGGAAACTAAGGGTGAGCACCAAGAAAAATGTTGTAATTTTGGATCCAGAATCCAGGGGACCTTTACTGTGTCTGTTGCTTTGGGGGCAGGGCATTACCAGTTTGGGTTTCAAAACCATGTGGGGTTTTAGAGGGTTCTGGATCTTTAGGGCCATTATTTTCAACAGGGAACCAATTTGAGGGTCTGGGGGCAGCTGCTTTTAAAGCTAATGGCACCAAATTTGCATAGAATATCCTCCTGCCAATCTAAAGACCCTCTAAGTTGCAAGCAGAATGGAAAAGGGGTTTGATTTACAGCCCCCCCCCAAATAGGTGCCTTTTGGCATAGGTGCACTTTTCCCCACTGATTCCTATTGGGGGGAATTGGCACTGGCCACCAGCATGGAGGAAAAATATCCTATTTGCATCCACTTTTAATGTAATGTTACAGTGACGGACAATTAAAAAAATAGTTTACCACTGAAAAGTCTGTGTTTGCCTTCCTTGTTGTAGTCCTGTTTTTCCCTTTCAAAAAGTAAAAAGAAACAAAGCTTCCTTTGCAGAAAACCTCCCCTCACCCCATCTTCTCCTCCCATCCCTGCAATCTTTGAAAATAGTTCACATTTTTCAAAACAGAGCATGTCTGTTTGTGATTGGATGTGATGAATCAATCATCCATTTGCCTTGGTACATGTCTGCATACTGGGTGTCCATTCGAATATTAATACTATTTAAGGAGTTGCTGGAGGAGGAGGTAGCAGGGGACTGGGGCTTGGGGGAGCCCAAAGGCTAAGTAACAGGATACATTTGTCATGAGTTCTCTCAGGGTTCACCAATTTCATCAGAGTCAAATGTCAGCTCCAACAAAATTGTTTGAAAGCCATAGAAACTGATTTTGCTGGTGAAGGGTAGCACAGTTGGATAAGGCTCTTGCTCCCCCACCCACCCTTTTCCTGATGCAAAAGAACCCTCAGTGCGAAGTTATTCACATGAATTTGGACCAGTATGTGGAGTAGTCAGAGCACTCACAGCTTGGCACAGACTGCTCCATGGAATTGGAAATTCCTTTTCTGGGGCTTGAGCTCTTGCAAAGATATGATTGGAAGAGAGAAATGCCACTACCTAGGAAATTCAGAGAATAAAAGAAAGACAAGATGATGGTAAGTAATCAAACACAGAAAACAACATGGGCTTTTCAAGGGGGGGGGGTATCATAATGCGTAAGAATCCCAGATTTGTGTTACCATTCCAGAAAATCATGGTATCAATACAAAAAGCAATTTTCATGAATACTTTTGACTCAGGAATTTTATAATTCACACCAGTAGAGGAAACCCTCCCCTGACTCCAGAGGAACATACACCTAAAGTACATATTAAATTAAGTACATGTTAGGACATATTTAAGTCATTTGGCTCAGCACTCACTTGTGCTAGAAATGAAAGTTGTGATTTTCTATATTCTGACAAGAAACCACAGAGATGGGTCCATGGGTTCATGATCATAACATAATCAGATCAGAACATAAGTAATCATGATCAGGCCATAAGTACAACCTGTTGGATTAGACCAGTGGTCCATCTAATCCAGCATCCTGTTTCACACAGTCCTAACTAGAGGCTCTGGAGGGCAAGCAAACTGAGTATAGAGACCAAGGTGTTTCCCGATGTTGCCTCCTGGCACTGGAATTTAGAGGCTTCCTGCCTCTGTATATTGAGGTTCTCTTTAGTTGCCATTGCTAGTAGGCATTGATGGACTTCTCCATGAATCTGTCTAGTTCCTTTTATAGCCATCCATTCTCATGGCCACCAGGCAGTGAATTACACTGTTTAATTACTGTACATTTTCACATTGTTTTAGCACCTGTGTTCTAGATAACCCTCACATTGCTCCTTAACCATTCTCTGATCCAAAAAAGACTTCAGTTAATAGCTAATCTAATTAATGATATGCTGTTCTCAAATATGTTGTACAATTCACCAGACTATACTTAGAATAGTCTTTGAAAGAACTATTAGAGGAAGTACATGTACATTTGTCTTCTTTTTTAAAGCAAACCTTTATTTTCATCCAGTCTTAAACTAATGTTGTTTGCTTTGTAAATGCTGATCTGACTTGACATTTACACTCCCCTTCGGCCTCAATGTGAAGCTTCACCTCTGTACTCTCTAATAGCAATTTAATTTGAATTTGTCTCCTAGACAATTTTGTTAAACAATTCCATTAATTCAAAATGTTCCTGTCTTTCAACTTCATGGTTGTACACATGTCTGTAAATAAGCTTTAGTCTTGGCTTGGGGACATATATATTTTGTTGCTCATGCCATTTAGTTACCTTGTTACTTATTTAATATATTTGTGTTTCCTGTTGTGAATGAAAAACACCTCTCTGCATATATGTTGAATTGGTAACTTGTAAATAACACTCACTTGTAGGAAAGCCTGTTCTCAGTCTATGAGAAGATCAACCTTGGCCTGGTTTTAAGGACTAGGGGTGTAGTGGTTAACAGTGTTTCACTAGGATCCAGAAGACCCAGGTTTGAGTCCTAATTTGTGCCATAGAAGCTTGCTGGGTGACCTTGGGCCGATCACACTCTCTCAGCCTAACCTGCCTCACAGCGTTGTTGTGAAGATAAAATGAAGGAGTGGAGAATGATATAAGCCATTTTGGGTTCTCATCTGTGAGAAAGATGGAGTACAAATAAAGTAAATAAAATAAATTTTCTGATACAAAGGATGCAGATGGGAAGGTATAGGTGAATAATTTGTAAGAGATTCAGTGCCTGATCATTTGACCCATTCAGCAGAACTAGAACCATTTCCAGCTATGACTAGGGATGTGCACAAACTGGCTCATAAAGTTCATGATGAATTTTGGGTGGTTCATGATTCTAGTTTGTGGCAGGTCAGCCAGCATGAACTTTCCATAAACTTTCAAGCAGTTCATGGAGCTTTGTGCTGGTAGACTCTCTCCCCTCAAACAAAATGTTTACCACACTTCAAAGCAATAGGGAGGGTGAAATTCCCCAGCCTTTGAAACACTGTTGTCAGTGTCAAACCAGTCTTGTCAGTTTCAAGAGGTCCCCCCTCCTTTGCCAGAGTACCTTTGTGTTCCCTTCTCATTTCATTTTCTTGCACAGAACTTGCACCCTTGCTTGGATTTGCTGTGACTCTGTGATTTGAGACAAGTCCTTTTAAGCTTGCAACGCCAGTGACACTGGGTTCTGCTGGACATTAAGTTTCTACTATAGAGATCCCCTGGCTTGACCTGTTGGGTTTGCACTGCCACAGTGGCACTGGTTTTCTGCTGGGCTTGCAAAAATGCCCCCCCCCCACACACACACCTTCAGTTTCTACTGCAGATATTCTTGGGGACTTTCAGCTTGTTCTGCTGGGCTTCTGTTGCTCTTACTTTTTGCTATTTTTTCCTCCATTGGAAACAATGGAAGTTGGGGGCTGTAACTTGGGCCTTGTCAATCCAATCATCACCAAACTTGGAAGGCAGGTAGAGGAGTGTCAGCCAGAAATGCCCTGCAAGTCTTGTGTCTCTAGCACACTTGGGGGGGGGAGATTCTATTGTGTCATGAACCTCACCAGTTTGTTTATCCCCGAAAAGTTCATGACAATTTGTGGCGCACAAACCAGGCACACCATGAACCATCATTAACTGCATTTTCCTGGTTCATGTCCATTCCTAGCTATGATCTTTACTGCCTTTATCTGTGATGGCAGTTCTTTATCTGAAGGAGTAGCCATGGTAGTCTGCTGCTATTAACAGAACAAATAATCTTGTGGCACCTTAAAGGTTAATGAATTCATCATGATATAAATTTTTGTAACCCAGAGCCCGCTTTGTAAGATGTGTAAAGTGTTACATTCCCTTGGCAGAGAGATTTATACCCAGAGCTACAAATAGCAGAAGGGGTTGGGGAGACAGGTGAGAAGGTCCAGTTTCCTAAGCAAACCTGAATTACATTACCTTGCAGAGCACAAATGAAAACAAGAGCCAGTTAAAAGAGAAAACAATCTATTCAAAGTGATATGTTGAAAAATAGGCAAAGTCAGATTGGGAAGGTATACCTGCTAGTTAAGAAAGGCCATGTTTCCCAAAGCAAATGCCCTTTACAGAAGTAGTGTGGCTCGACAGTAGTTATAGGAAATACAAATCTGAGTAACGAACAAGCCAACAACTTGCTGGATGGTCCTGAGCTAGTCACTTAATCCCTCTAAGTCCCAATTGCCCTGTCTATAAAATGAAGAATTGTTTCCCTTGTAAGGGTGTTTGGAATATTAACTGCCTAACCTCATCACAATACTCTTAGATTTGAAAGCATTATGGAAGCAATGGTTTTACTTGTTATTCTCCTAGCAATTTGTTGCCTTTCATTTCATGGAGAGCAATTTCATTTCTGGCAAAGTTCACTTTGTAAAATCAAGTGTAATCAGGCTCGTGTATACAAGGCAGAAGAGGAGTGTGAAGGGGGTGAACCTGAAGAGCAATCAGGCATTAAGGAAGCATTATAAAAAATCTAATCTATTTGCACATTGGATACAAACTCCACGTAAGGCATAATTGCAAAAATGTGTTTATCAGCATGAACTGCATTGTTGTCATCGTTCTTCTACAGGAGATGGAAGAAACTTTGCTTTGGTCTTATTCAGTTTTCTTCTGGATGGTGGAGGGACTACTACTTTAACTACTCTTCTGTGCAAGCAGTGTAAATTGTAAGATTGTTTGCAATGGGGGAATTGTTCTAGTATACACTCTCCAGTATGAACTATATTTGGAACCTGCTCTAGTGGAAAACTCCTTTCTTCCTATCAGCCAACTGCCATTGCTGAGACCAGAGAGAGAAGAAGCGGCAGGCAGGGACCCCTCTGTTTGCCAGGGCTATGAAATCACTAAACCGATATTTTAATTAGTATATGCTTTAGTTAATTTTAGTTAGTTTTTAATTAGTTATATTTAAATATTTTAATTAGTACATGCTTTAGTTTTTAATTGCTGCAAGCCAATTAGAGAGTTGGTTGTTTTGTTTAAAAGTTGTTTAAATGTTGGTTAAAATACAGTCAATAACTGCATAAGCAATATAAGGCCAAATGAGCATGGTATAACAGTTAGGACTATGCAGTAACTATTGTCTAATCAAGATCCAACCCAAACAATGGTGTTTCATTAAAATAGTAGATAATGTTCAAAATCCAAACAAAATTATTTCTACAATTTGGGAGTAATGGAAATATTCTGATCTGATTCACTGTCCAGTATGTTTTCTTAACCAGCAGTAAGTGGGAGGGCCAGCTAGGGGAAAATGACTCAACAAATATGTGCCTGACAGCAATGTCATCTGGTGGACAGCTTGCCCATATTCCTGCCCCACAGAATTTTCCCACCTGAAATTACTGTGCAGACTTTTCCCCCTTTCTGCCCAATCACTGAACCATTTTACAGACTCTGGAAAGTTTCTTATACTGTATGAGTTCTCTTTGCATCAACTGTTTCATTCTCTGGAACATGTCCATGTCAGGGGCAAATGTTTTGCATATAAATGCAGTTATGTGAAGCAGGGGGGCCAGATAGAGGCAAGGCTCAATTTGTGCTCTCTGGTGATAGGGAGATCAATGCAGGAGGAGGATAGTGCAACAGTTCTGTTTGCACATACTGGCTGGCTGGAGAGTTACAGAGACAAGGCTACAGAAGCAAGGAGAAGTAGAGGCAGAAACTTAGGCTTTGCTTCCCCCAACAATATGCAGATTAGGTTTATTGTATTTAAGAACATTGCAGCTGCAGAAGGACGTGATATGCATGAATCTGTCCATTTGTGTGTAAAAGCAAAGAATGAATACACAGACACAAAGAACTAGTCTTGCATCTTTCCCCTTTACCTTATTTCTTTGCATTCCCAACCCTATATTTTAACACTTGTAGTTTAAGATATATTGTGTCCCATGAAACAAAAATGAACTATTGTAAAAGAAACATGCAGTTTGTGTTAGTTGCATGAGTCATCTGGAACATCTGCTCTACAGGCACCTTGGAGAGGGGGCATTGCTCAGTGGCAGAATATCCCCAGCATCTCTATCTGAAAGAATCAGGTGGCAGAAGATGTGAAAGTCCTCTACCTGAGACCCTGGAGAGCCTGGAGAGCGTCTGCTAGTCTGAGTAGATAGTACTGACCTTGTTTAAAAACCAAGGGTCTGATTCAGTATAAGGCAGCTTCATGTCCATTCATTATGCTTATACCACAATGTTGTCAGAATGTCCAGGTTGCCCTGCATGGGGCATGTGTATAGCGGGTGCTGCCTCACAGCTGAGGGCTGAATTATATTGCCTGCGATCCTTTCCTGTTTCATCATGCTGTCTTAAGGACCATTTTAATAGCTTCTTAAGGACCATTTTAATAGCTACATCTATAGAACATGAGAAAAAACAGCTATGTAGTGCTGCGCTCAAAAAGATAGAAAATGTAAAAGTTTAAACATTATCCTTTGGGATAAGGTTGAGGAGGAGGATTAGAGGAGTTTCTTCTGTGAGCAAAGAACTAAAATTTCCTATCATCAGTCCTGGGTCAAAGACTGAGCTAAGAGGCAGGGTAAATGTTTTCATACATACATACATACATACATACATACATACATACATACATACATACTATGTGATTCCAACTGTTCGATCACCTGCACTTATTTTAGGGAGAGAGATATACAACAGATATTTATGAAGTTGTAAGTCACCTCTAATTGATTCTTGCCTAGATGATCAGACTTGGGGCCAATAAAATGAACAGGAAACTGAGAGTGACTAAGAAGATGTAGGTTTCACCCTTTGCATTATAATTCCATTATGGGCTGTTGTAGTTGACAGGATATTAGGATAAAAGGTGCATCAGCCTGGCTCAGTAAGGTTGTTGGATAACCAAATATTGTCCTTTAAATACCAGTCAGGTACTGTATGCTCCTGCTTAAGATAGTCTAACTACCATTAGACTTCATTTTAAAAACCCTTTAATTTGCTTTAATGAGCATTATATTATGTCTTTTGAACTTGATTTCATCCAGTCTGCTTATAGAATTAACCATAATTCAAGACAGATGTCAGTAATTGAATCAAAGATTAACTGTAGAAATTCAAGATCTGGATCCACAAAAACTGGTCAATGGGGTGGTCATTTAAGGTAGCGCTAAATAAAACTCTGAAAAACTCACAGAATCTTGTAAGCCCAGTTTGGCACCCAGGAATCTGAGTTTTACCCAGAAACTCCCAGCTCACATATGTTTAACAGTCCCCAGGCTTATGCAGGAACAATTTGCCCTGAGACACCAGAAAACTGCTGCTAGTCAGAGAATATGGTATTTAGGTATATATTGTCCAGTGGTCTGACTCTGTATCACACAGGTTATCTGGCGTTGGCATACACGGGTTAGTATGGCAGGCAGAAATTCTCCTACCAGATGGTCTGGCAGCCACATGGGGTCATTGGGGCTTATAGTAAAGCCATTCAAGGATCAGTCAGATTGTGCATTTCACCTGAATAGAGGCTCTCCAGCAACTCTGATGAGGCAGTTGTATAAGTAGGTTGAGAAACAAGCATGAGATAATTAGAATCAGGAATGGAGAATGCTGGCCAAGGAAGGTCAGGTGGTATGATTTTTGGCTGCAGAAGGGCTTGATCGGGGCAGATTTAAAGTATTTTCTGCCACAAAACAGATCTATGTGCACATTGCCTTCCCCTGTGAGTTCAAGATGAACGTGAACAGTTTGAGCAGTGCCACAGGAGCTCAGCATGAACTCAGCTGGTAGCAGTGCATGTCTGAGAGAAGACAACAGGTGTAGAGTCTATGCCTACCGCCTCTTTCCAGTCTGGGACCATGTGGCATGGTGAATTCTTTCTCATTGTACCACTCCAAGCAACTGCATGACAGTGCCATCAAGCTGGTTTTCTGCTCTGCCTTGGAATTCCTGTAAGTAACTGAGAGAACTGTCACAATAGCTTTCTGACTGGTGAACTAGTTAAAGCTTTCCTGGTACTAAGGAATCCTGGTTCTATTCTTTTGGATATCATGACTGTACTGGCAGCACCTCATCAAGTTTCATGTGTTCATGGCAAGCTTGAATACCCTAAGGAACTTGTATCTGAAAACTTGAAATCTTGTGGGGAAATAGTGTCTTGTTGTCCCTAACTTCCCACTGATACCAATCCAACAGTGTAAAAGTGAGGCACTCTGGCTATTGCTGCTAAGTTAAAGCATCTGTTGGAAGAGATCAGAGAATTGCTGAGCTACCCTTTTTGTTGTTCAGTTGCACAGTCGAGTCCAACTCTTCAGGACCCCATGGCCCACATCACGCCAGGCCCTCCTGTTTTCCACTGTCCTCCGGAGCCTGCTCAATTTTATGTTCGTTGCATCGATAACACTGTCTAACCATCTCATCCTTTGCCATCCCCTTCTTCTTTGACCTTCAATCTTTCCCAGCATCAGGGTCTTCTCCAGTGAGTGCTCCCTTCTCATTTGGTGGCTAAAGCATTTGAGCCTCAGCTTCAGTATCTGGCCTTCCAGGGAACAGTCAGGGTTGATTTCTTTTAGGATTGACTGATTTGATCTTCTTGCAGTCCAAGGGACTCTCAAGAGTCTCCTCCAGCACCATAGTTCAAAAGAATCTATTCTTCGGCGCTCGGCCTTCCTTATAGTCCAACTCTCACAGCCATACATGACTACTGGGAATACCATTGCTTGGACCATGCGTATTTTTGTTGGCAGGGTGATGTCTCTACTTTTTATCATGCTGTTTAGGTTCGCCATCACTTTCCTCCCAAGGAGCAGGCGTCTTTTAATTTCATGGCTGCAGTCACAGTCTGCGGTGATCTGGGATCCCAGGAACGTGAAGTCTGTCACTACTTCCACAGCTTCCCCTTCTATTTGCCAAGGAGTGATGGGGCCGGATGCCATGATCTTAGTTTTTTTGATGTTGAGCTTCAAGCCCACTTTTGCGCTCTCCTCTTTTACCCTGAGCAAGAGGCTCTTTAGGTCCTCTTCACTTTCTGCCATTAGAGTGGTATCGTCTGCATATCTGAGGTTGTTGATCTTTTCCCCAGCAATCTTAATTCCCGCTTGTGATTCATCCAGGCCAGCATTTCGCATGATGTACTCTGCATATATATTAAATAAGCAAGGCGACAATATACATCCTTGTCGTACTCCTTTTCCTATGCTGAACCAATCAGTTGTTCCATATCCGGTTCTAACTGTCGCTTCTTGGCCCTTATACAGGTTTCTCAAGAGACATGTGAGTAACCAGCCTCAAGAGCAAAGCCCTCTTCTATAATTTTTAGCAATTCGAAAAACAGTTGATGACAGCCTTCTGATCCATGTCTCTTTTCCCTTTTTTCTTTCTTTCCCATCATGGTCAACTCAAGAGAATGGGAGGCTTTTCATTTCCTTCCAGATGCAAGAAGGGATAGATGTAATTTGTTCACAATTCACACAGCATCTGTTCATGGTTTTTCGGCTGGACTTGATCATGTACAGTTATTGCAGAGGGAAGGTTTCACCAGCTGTAAATACAGAACAAGATGTGCAGAAAAGGAGGATTATCTTTGTATTTCCAGTCACAGATTCATCCTGTAGGGGAGAAATGTCTCTCTGGGGACCTCAGTGTTATTCCTCTCCCTTTATTTTTAATTTCTTACTAACATGTTGCCACCCTGTCCTGGATAGCACAAGCTAGCCTGATCACATCAGAAGTTGGAAGCTAAAGAGGATCAGCCATGGCCAACATTTGGATGGGAGACCACTAAGAAAGTCCAGGGTTGCAACACAGAGGCAGGCAATGGCGAAACATCTCTGAACATCTCTTGCCTTGAAGAGGTGTCAAACTCATTTTTTTACAAGAGCCAAATCTGACATAAATGTCACTTTGTCCAGCCATGCCATAAAATGTAATGCCAAGTACCGGAGATATTTTACCACTGACTGTGCCCCACACCCCTCCTCATCACCGAACTAATCACCCTCTGCTCGAAATGCACAATAAGATTTGCACAGCATAGAGAGCGATTGCCTGACAATCGAGGCCCAATAACCAGAGACTCTTTTTTTTTAATCCCTGGAGGAATATTTTTATTTTTGCAATACACTACAAACTACAAAGAAAGTATGAAGGAAGGGGACTACATCTAGGGACAAAGAAAAGGTAACCACACTATACTAAAGCCCCAAGAGGAGGAGATCTTATCCCTGTTAGTGAAAGTGTTAGTAATATAAGTGTTAATAAAAATAATATACTTGTAGAGTTCTTGTTTGTCTCAGCTTCAATGTTAACATGTTATTTTGTTAGTTGTTATGAGAAAGTTTTCTGATCATCTTCTTATTCTTCGCTTCAAGAGGCAATTCTCAGAGTCCTTCAGCCTTTACTTCGGTTTTCTGTCTCTAAAGTCATATACCACTCTGGCTGCCTCTGCTCCGAATAACCAGAGACTCTTGTGGCTCTTTAAAGAAGCATTTGATGAGCTGGAGCATGAAGTGCTGAATTCTGTTGCCACAGATGTGGCAGCCAAAGACAGGTGGCCAAGTGGCATCAACCGGGGGAACCCAACAAGCCCTGCCTTAAAGAAAATGTTATGGGCAACAGGCTTTGGGGAGGACAGGGGGTGAGGCAGTCGTACAGTCCCACACTTCCCTCTGTCAAAGTCCCAAATTCAGCAACAAGCTTGAACCCCAAGGGCGAACTGTGATGCACCCCAGCACCACAAGCAATCTTCAAGTGCTGCCACTCTCCAGAGATGCCAGCTCCACCTCAATTGCCTTCTGCAGACTTTTATTTCCTGCCAACTCAATGGCATTATTCAACCACACAAAATATTATTCCCCACATGCAAGCACACAGGCACACATCCAGCACATGCCTCTCTTGTATGCAAACCCAGTGTGCTTTTTTGAATGCCTGCTCCCATACCTGAGCTTCACCTCCCCCCACCCGCTGTAATTCAGGCAGTTAAATAAGGCAGCACTTGTGTGTGGGGGAACCCAGGGAGCAGACGTATGTTTCAGCTTCACCTCTTGCTTAATCCTCCCTGCACTGCCAAGGGAGGGAGGGAGGAGAGAAGCCGCACACGTTTGGATCAACAGGTTAGTAAGCTTCGGCTCACCTGACTCACCTGGTCCCCTCCAGCCCCAACCCACAGTGTTCTGCACACATGGTGGCCAATGTTCCCTCTAAGCTGTGGAGTCTTGTGGGCAAAAATTCTGCTTTGTGAGCTACTGGCATTAAACTTGTGAGCGAGCGATTTGGCTACTGCATACATTAATTTGCTCTGGAGCCATCCTTCCTGAGTGAAGACAAAAATGTGTGAGCCAGAGGCTAATAAACTGTGAGCTAGCTCACACTCACTCAGCTTAGAGGGAACACTGATGGTGGCCCTTACATACGTTCCAGGCTTTTCTCTTATACCCGGGCCGCTGCACACAGTGTGCCTGGCCTGGCTAGTTGCTCTGTTCACACGTTTACTTAAGCGGGTGCATTTGTTGAACCAGCCAGAGGTTTTCCACAGGTGCCTGTCCCTGTGAGCATCTTTCTTGGGCTGCCTGCAAGTGGGAAACCACTCAGCTGGGCTTGGGGAGCTGAGGCCAAAGAAATTCTGCCTGCTGCACATGGACAGCCAGCCATCTTTCCAGCAGCCCAAGTGGCAGATGCAGGAGCCCAACACGCTCTGCCCAGAGGAGGAGGAGGCAGCAGCAGGCAGCTCGGCAGGCAGCTCAGCCAAGGGCAAGAGGCAAGCCTCAAGGGGCCTGGCTGCACAGACTTTGAGGCTCAACCAGCCCTCCACACCCCTTATGCTTGCAACTCCAGATTAGGCAGTCGCTGGAGATCTGGGGAAAGACCCTAGGGAGGGCCCGCATTTGGGGAAGGGAAGGACCTCAGCAGAGGGTATAATACCCTTAATATAGACCTTTCTGGTCCACAGTCAGACTGGTTTCCCCCCAGTTGCTCGTGGACTGGATAACAGCCCTGATGGGCCAGTTCAGGCCCACAGGCCATATGTTTGACATGTCTGCCCTACAGAGTCAGTCAGCTACAACTTGACACCAACACCCACACCCATCAAAGTTGCCATTTCTGTTGTGAGGCTTTCATAATTTCTTTGGAATTGCACGAAATTAAGGAGGACTAGAAAGACTGATGTGAAATACTTTGCTGCCACACATTTCTCAGAGAGAAAGCATTATTCATTTTGCTGTAATACATTTGCAACAAGGATGTATTTTTGAGTCATGGGCTGAGTGATTAAAGGTGGCTAGGTTGTTTCCTTATTCCCCCCCCCATCCATATTTTTAAGGTTTGTTTTATTTATTGTTATTCTTCAACATTGGACACTGTACCACTATATATTTGTATAAATCTTAATTATTTATTATTCAAATAACTGCTTTATGCTGGAGTAAACATGAGACCTGAAGTATGGTGTGACTGTGATGGCAGCTGTGTTTAAAAAACACTTTGTCAGCAGTATTCTATGTATACAGCATCAAATTTAAATTGGATAACTAGTATCTATGTATGCAACATTAGCTTGCTAGCATGGCTTATGCCTGAGCTATTCATCCCTGTCACACTCATGCTTATACATCTAGTTGCCAGAGAGTTGGTACAAATGTGACACCAGTCATGTGGAACCTGCTTAGGTCTTCTTCTTTTTTGTTACACCCTGTGTTCATATTTAGACTCTGAGAGAAGTGGTCAACTTCTGAAAATATGCCATGCTTCATTTATTCAACTTATGTTACCTATACATTATTTCAGTCTACTATATTAAAATGTTGTCTGGGCCAGGGAGACCAGAGGGCTGTCCCACAGTAGTAGTCCAGCTGCTTTGTATGTACAAGGTTCCAGATTCAGTCTCCAGCACTTCCAGTTAAAATATCAAGTAGTAGATGATGTGAGAAAGCTCTGCCTGAGACAATATTGACATTCACACACCAGTGGTCTGACTCAGTATAAGGCAACTTCATGTCTTCATGTGACCTCAGAGAATAATTCAACAGGAACATAATGGGTGACAGTACATATTCATTCTGTGTTGTCAGTGGGGGAAAAAGAAGTGATTTTAAATGTTCTTCTTTGAAGGGATGCCATTATATATCAAAACATCTAAGTATCGTCTCTTAATATATCACAAAAGATATTGCACAACCCCTTTATTAATATCAGTCCTCCTTAATTATACAAATGTTTTCAGAGGAAGGACTCCTTTAAGTCTATTTTGAATAAGTGCTCAGTCTTCCTCCAACAGAGGTCCAGCTATCCTCCTGTTTCAGTGTCTTCCTCAGGGAGTTCCACAGATATTTCCAAGCACAAGGTTACCAAATACCAAAATATTTATCCAAATTTTTAAATGAACGCTGCAAAAAGTCTCTCTTAGTGAGCTCAAAGCTTCCTCCAAAGTGAAAAGTACATTCCTCGAATGTTTTGATTTATGATTCTTTCTACGTATTAAGGCTTATATGATAAATAATATATGGTGAATAAATTGTATAAATATAAAACAAAAATATATAAAAATTATTTGAGATATTTTATAATCGTCTGTAGCACGGTATTTGCTGATTTTTGGTATTTCCTACTTACCGTGGGTCCTATTTTGGTTTTTTGAGTTCTTGTTTATGAAGGCAGACCAAATCCAATGAAATTATCATCCCAGAATATATTTAAAGTATACATTATCTTGTTCATTTAAAACAAAAAATATATAAAAATTATTGGAGATATTTTATAATCATCTGTAGCACAGTATTTGCTGATTTTTGGTATTTCATAAACAACAACAGCATTGCCTTTGTTACCCTTACACCCAGGGTTGCATGTGTAGGTGGCCCTCTACAACTGCAAGTCCCAGACCTGGGTTTCTGAGACAACTGGGTTGAGGTGGGTAGTTGTGCTGGTCTGAAGCAGCAGAACAGTATCCATTAAACGTCTTTATTATGCTGTATGCTAATTTACTGCTTGCCCCCTACCTATATGCAATTTCCATGTTATTGTATCTGAAGAAGTGTGTGTGCACATGAAGGCTTACACCTTGAATAAAACTTTGTTGATCTTAAAGGTGCCACTGTGGACTCAACCTTTAGATACTTGAGGTCTTTGTATTACACAAATATGGTTCCTACAACATTTTCCCACAAAAAGAAAAAAGACTTTTAATTAATTTTATTTACTAAAGGTGGATAGATTGAAGGCAAGACAGAAATAAAAACCAATTGGTAAAGAAATATGTTGGCAAACAGATATCTATACTTTGGCAAGTACCACCAATCAAACAGTTCCTTGAATTCTCAGTAATTAAGATGCCCAGTTATGTTTCACGCATGCCTAGTCATGTGTATGACTCTGACAAACACAGAGACAAGAAGAGAGAGCGGAAAGAGAATGAAAGATACTGCAAGGGGATCTGAAAGGGAGAGTTTTGCAGGAGACATAGGGAAATAGGGAGGGCTGGCGAGAGCCAGGGAACCAGGCTCTGGAAGATGGGCTTTGGGGGAGAGTAAAAGGACTCTCCATGGCAGGAACTGGGAGTGAGTTGGTGGAGAAAAGAGATGGGGAGAAAGAGGAAGGGGAACAAGATCCATAATAACAGGGAGGGGGTTGAGGGGAGAAAGGTAAACTACAGCATAATTGCCTGTAATTGAAGAGTAAATGTATATGCAGTCACCTAATATAGCTGCAGACTTCGAGATAAGTCTTGGGGAAGAGATAATAGGTTGGACTAATATTCCACAAAAGGAGTATGTTCACAGAAATGGAATTTACCACTTTTTCCTTTACCCAGCAGCTCCTGCAGTACCCAGAAAACCTGCTGCTGGAGGTTGTCCTATAGAACAGTATGCCAAAATAAAAGATCAGCAAGAAGAGGGAATTGGTTGAAATTGCCCAGCAACTTTTAAATTAAGGGCATAGATATTCCTTTTATTTGAATAAACAAAGCACATTTTGGCACAATTGACCTAAACATGAAATGATACAAATTTGGATACCCAAATGAATAAGAATAACCTATTTATATGCCTGCTTTGGCTTTCCCTCCCCCTGTCAATTCAACTTGAATGGAGAGGTGGTGGTTATCTAAACACTTTGCCTGTGTGGTATTCTGTTTCAAAAACCTCAAAACAGCAGTGGTACACTAAATTGACACCTGAGCCTGTTGTGAATGAGAGCAAAAGGGGAACATTTCATCTTAGGAAAGGACTGACATTTATTGAGCTTGAGCATTGACTGTGGCAACACCTGAGCTGGGAAACCTCATCCTGCCAGATAGGCATGATTTTCACAGCCAGCTGTGAAAACATGGGATCTCATTGATGTACTAACTAGCACCTGTCTGATAGCTGAATGAGTTCAGACTGGTCCAGGCAGTCAAAAGCCAAGACCCAGATAAACTAAGACCTTTTTACATACATGTGAGAGAAAATTGAAAAGGAACTTACTTGGGGAGCCTGTCCTTATGAAGGGAAGCATCCACTTTACAAATATACCTTTTTGAATCATTTAACAAGAAGGAGAGATCAGATGTTCAAATACTGTAAGCTCCAAGTTACGTTGGCAATCTTCTTTCATTTATTTTATTAGTCTCTGTACCATAGTTCTGTAACCAATGTATTCTCTAGAGGTATGTCTGTAAAATGAAGCTTGCATTTGTCTGAGATTTTTTTAAAAAACTGACTGGTTCCTATCTGTGTGCTTTGGCTGTGGTCAGCATTACTCAGAGAGCCCTATTTGCTGGTCCTCCTGTCATCAAACTGAGAAATGGGTGTGTGTGTGATAAAACCAGGAGGTGGTGGCAACAAAGAGGGAAAGGGCTCCAAAACTTGCTTAAGAGAGGGGTGGGAGCTGTGAGGCAATCTTAACAAGGAGAGGGAGTTTCCTTTGGACTTTCCCCCTCGTTTCTGATAGCCGCCTGTTAGGTGCTGGGGTGGAAGAGTTACAGAACCCATCAGCGAGCATTTGAACAACTTTTCACTGTCTTTGCATTCAAATACAAATAAAAATCACTTACAAAAAAATGAACTCTAAAAGTAGTTGTATTTACTTAACAGTTAGACCAGCTATGGGAACTGAAATGTTTATTGTATTCTGCTTCATCTCCAAAGTGGTATATTCTTATGGTGGGGAGAAAAATCAGTGGATTGTATTTTGTAAATATTCCACTGACAGGAAGCAATGTAGTCTTTCCTGATCCCCCTCCTCACTCATCATTCTGGCTCTTTGTCTGTGAGGATCCCCTCACTTATAATAGTGCCTTTTGGGAGGAAACTCCTGAAGAAAGGGGAAGATGCTAAAAACCTGCCTTTACTGGAAGAACATCCATAGAATACAACATTGTGTTTGTGAAGCTATGCATAGTTACATGTTCTGTTGCTAAGCTATCATGAATGAGTCAAGACTTCTTTGTCATTGCTGAAGCCCATAAATCAAAGGGGAGCAAAGGATTTGACTCCCAAGAAGTAGTAGGTTGCATTAGTAACAGGAAACTGGTTTAATTTTCATGTAGTTTTTAAAACAAGGTAAATTGAATAATTAAATATCTTCACATTATTATAACTAAGATTTGCCTAATCATAATTAGTAAAATTGAGCATACTTCAAGTTAAATAATTATTCTATTTTAATGTGGATTTTAAAAACCTGGGATTAAATCTGCTGTTCAGCAGCTGAGTAGGATCATGGTAATATATCAGTACTGATGGTCACTATGGCAGGATTGCTACCCTGGTTTAAAAAAATGCCCATTGTTTCCTCCCCCTCCACACACAATTGATTATGGCCTGTGGGTATGTGTAAAATCTGTGTTTTGGGGTTTTATTTAAATGATTGCTTAGAAGAGAATACAAATACAAATGCTCTTATCTCATGTTATTCCAACAGTAGTTCATTAATCTGGGTCATCATATTGCAGAACAGATGGCATGCAGCCTTATTAATCTTTGTAGTAGTACAAAATCAATCTATTATTCATAATATAAGCAGCATAATCCATATTTGTAATTCCTTATAAATTCTTGAAAAATAATCTGTTTAATTCAATATCAGATGGAGTGCTTGCAAATAGTTAATATGTAATATAGGAACACAAGTTACCTACAACTGTAATTCCATGCAGAATTATTCAAGAGTAAGCACCACTGGGCAATGGAACTTATTTCTGAATAATATGTACAATTTGCATATATCACAGTGTGTGAAATAGAACTGTAAATTAATATACTTCAAATGATACTTACATGGGAGGTGCCTCTTGTACTGAAAATTGAGAGTCTGTTTGGGTAATTTTGTTATTTAATGATTTGTTATAGTTTTTATACCTGTTTATACTCTTTGTTTCCATGGATTTCCATGTAGCACACATTTCTTCTAGTAACTTTTTTAACATTTCACAGAACTGGGATGAAATTTGGTGTAAACATACATCTCACCAAAGGGACTGTATACATCAAAGTGGAAGATCAACTTTTAAACAAAAAAAGGAGTGTGTGGGAAAACAGAGCTAAGCCCTTCGTTTTATTTCGTTGAACTGGGGAGATTTCATTGGGTTGTGTTTTTTTTCCTCCTGGCAATTCTCAGAACCCAGGTGGGAGGGAAATGCTTCATGTACCAAAATAATGTGTTGGCCCTGCCCTGACTTCAGGGAAAGAAGGTCTGTACACAATATTGAGCCCACAGACCCAGCACTTACATTACTGTCACCTTCTGTGACACCAAAAGAAGGGTTAGAAGATGAGGCAGCAATACAGAATGTGAAGAGACTCATGACCAGAGGTCATTTCGGGGGGGATCGTGGGGGATCGCAGTTCCCCCGGGTGAGGTATGGGGGGCGGGGCACATGACGAAGCCCCGCCCCCTGCTTCCGGCCGCCCCGCTTCCAGCCCTCATTCAGCCAGGAGGAGGCAGGAGAAGAGGGAGGGTAAGTTGCTTCCTCCCTGCCTCTTCCCACCCCTGCCTGCCTGGGGCCAGGGAGGGCCTTCACGGGGCTTCCTTGCACTCCCGCCGGCCTTGCAGGTACACTGCCGGGCCCCTCATGGGGCTCGGCAGTGGAGCTGCAAGGCCGGCGGCGGGCGGGACTGGTGGGGGTGGGGTGTGTGGCCTTATGACACACTTCCGGTGATGTCAGGGGGTGTGGCCTTATGACACACTTCCGGTGATGTCAGGGGATGTGGCATATGCTAATGATTTATGCTAATGAGCTCCCCTAGCTCTTTTTCTACGAAACGACCCCTGCTCATGACATTATTGCCCATTCATGCTGTCCTGAAATACAGCATCAACAGGTGCTATCTTTTTTCTTTTTTCTTTTTATAATAAAGTTTCTGTCTTCCGAACCTTTTTCACTTTTATGAATGAGAACATTAAATTATTCTGTAATGTTCTGCGGGATTCATCGCCACTTATTGTATTACATTAAACAGTCTATATTACAGCAGAATTTTGACTGGACAGTGTTAACATTACTTTTATAGTGCCAGTTTTCTCCATTTTTGTCTCTCTAATATATATTATTTATTTTTAAAAACATGTTCTGCTTCCTCTTTGGAAATAATGTCAGGTTAAAAACTCCTCATTTCTGACTTCAAAATTGTCCCTACAATATCTGAGGACAGACGTCCTCTCTCCTTTTTAAAATTTTTACTTCTCTTCAGTACCTCTTAATTGTACCATTTGTGTATGTTTAGATCTTTCTCTATATATAAAAATCAAGTGTTTCATACAAAGGCATAGTGAAAAACCCCAATCAAATCTATTAAATTCTGCTTTCACTTTTTATACCTGTTCTTTTCATTCTTTCGCCCTCTTTGTACATTGATCTAGATCCCTGTTAAATCCTTTTTCTTCTTTTTATCAGACAACCACTAAAATGTATTATTGCTTGTATAATACTTTCAAAGAGATTTTTTGAACTCTCTCATCTCCCTACAAATTTATAAAAATCTTTTGTTTATTATTCTGAGGAAGCTAACTCTTTGACTTTAAAAAAATCTCCCTATCATCATGACTTTCAGTGGGACAGCAGACTGTTCATTTCCCCTCAAGTTCACAGAATTGTTAAATAATTAAAAAAACCAGGCATTAAATTCAAGAAGCCATGCTTTTAATAATTAAGACACAACTATAAACGTAACGGAAAACTATGTGGACAGCCCCTCCCCAATCATTTAAAAGAAAATCTGGTAGCAAAAACATAAAAACAACTGCACAGTGTGAAGGATTCTTTAGAGCAGCACTTTAACCCAACTGTGCCTGCACAAGTTACTTTGATGAACACATGACACATGTAAACATGATGCAAATGTTCACAAAGGCAAAAAAAAAACCAACATACCAAATTAGTACCAGATTTGTGAAATGAATTCCTGAGGTGGAAAGCAAACAACCTGTCATGCCAGCTGCATGTGAATTTCATTGCAAATGAACACAAATACAGGTAAATGTATGTGTTGTAATAGTAATTCTTCTCTAGGCATTAGTTCATATAGGAACAGATGAATGTAAAATAATAATTTATTCACCTGGGCATGGGAAGAGAACAAGCAATTCCATCTTTGAACTGTGGGGTCTCCCAAGGTTCCATATGGTCCCTTATGCTCTTTAACCTCTAAATGAAACAACTGGGTGGGGTTATCTGGAGATTTGGGGTGGGTTGTCACCAATATATGGATGGCATCCAACTCTGTCTCATGCTTCCAGCTGATCCGTGGGAGGCTGTAGAAACCCTGAACTGGTGGTGCCTGGAGGCAGTTTTGGAGTGGATGTGGGCTGATAAAGGGAAGCTTAATCTCAACAAAACAGAAGTGCTACTGGTGAGCAGAAGGATTTACTCATTCCTGATGGGGTTAGGCTTCCCTCAAAGGAACAGGTCTATCATCTGGGGGTACTCTTGGACACAGGATAAGCAGGTGGCAACTGTGACCAGGAGTGCCTTCTACCAGCTTCAACTGGTTAGCCAGCTCGTGCCTTTCCTGGACAGAAAAGATCTGGTTGCTCTGGTGCATGTTCTGGTTACATTTTGGTTAGATTACTGCAATGTGCTTTGTGTGAGGCTGCCCTTGATAAGTGTTCAAAAACTTCAGTTAGTGCAGAATGCTGCAGCCAGGATGTTGACTGGAGCGAGTCATAGGGATCATATCACTCCAGTCTTGGCCACCTACACCAGCTTCCAATATGTTTCTGGGCCCAAATCAAGGTGCTGTAGTTTACTTTAAAGATCTGTATGGTCTGGGACTAACATACCTGAAGGATCACCTACTACCCTATGAACATACCTATTCACTATGGTCATCTATCATGCCCTACCACGTGCCTCCTTGACCCATGCCCATCATGGCTCACTAAAGCAAGTCACAATGGGTTTCGAGGTGCCCTAGGGGAGATCATTAACAGGTCTCTCTTGGAGGACTTGTTCCTTGGGACACTCAAGGAGGCCGTGGTTCATCCCCTCTTGAAAAAACCATCACCGGATCTGGCCGAATTGTCAAATTACCAGTTGGTTTCCAACTTGCTCTATTTGGGCAAGCTAATCGAGAGGGCTGTGGCAGCTCAGTTACAGAGCTTTTTGGATGATGCTTCCATCTTAGATCCCTTCCAGCTTCTGCCTGGGACATGGGACAGAGACAGCACTGGTTACCCTCATGGACGACCTTCGGAAGCATCTGGACCAAGGTGGATCAGTGGTGCTGTTGTTGGGCCTGTCAGCAGCATTTGACACAGTCAACCATCGGCTACTGATCCACCACCTCACTGACACTGGAGTTCAGGGGCTTGCTTTACAGTGGCTCACATCCTTTCTCCAGGGTCGGTGACAAAAGGTGGCGCTAGGGGATCAACTGTCCTGAAGGCACCCATTGCCCTGTGGAGTGCCACAAGGGGCAGTACTTTCCCGGATGTTGTTTAACATCTATATGCACCCCCTTGCCCAGATGGCCCAAAGGCATGGACTTGGGTGTCACCAGTATGCAGATGACACCCAGCTCTATCTGTTGTTAGGTGGCCAGTCTGACTCTACACTGGAAGATCTAGACTGAGCATTGCAGGCTGTGACTGGTTGGCTTTGACTGAGTTGATTGAAATTGAATCCAATGAAGATGGAGGTCCTGTACCTATGTTGAAATGGTCCGGGGGTAGGGATCCCACTCCTCATCTTTGATCGGGCACCGTTGATGCCAGCGCCGGAGATTAGGAGTTTGGGAGTGCTCTTGGATGCCTCCTTAACAATGGAGACCCAAGTAGCAGCCACTGCCAAGATCAGCTTTTTATCATCTTCGGCTGGTTAGACAGTTGGTTCCCTTCCTTGGACATAATGACTTGGCAACAGTGATCCATGCGATGGTCACCTCGAGACTGGACTACTGTAATGCTCTCTACATGGGGCTGCCCTTGTCTCAAATCTGGAAGCTGCAGCTAGTGCAGAATGCGGCGGCCAGGCTGTTGTTGAGTATCCCAATGCAGGAGCACATCCAGCTGGTACTGAAAGCACTGCACTGGCTGCCAATAGCATACTGAATTTGTTTCAAATTGCTGGTTTTAAAATATATGCCCTATATGATCAGGATCCAGCATACCTGAGGGATCACCTTTCCCCACACGTTCCCTGGAGAGCACTGCGTTCAGGGGCACAAAATCGGCTGGCCCTCCCAGGCCCTAGGGATGTCAGGCTGGCAGTAACCAGGGCCAGGGGCTTCTTGGTGGCAGCTCCAGCCTGGTGAAATGAGCTCCCAGAGGAGATCAAGCCCTGTGGGACCTTCTACAGTTCTGCAGGGCCTGCAAGATGGAGCTCTTCCACCAAGTGTTCAACTAAAGAGCCGCACTACACACCGAGAAGTGACCCTGTCCCCTGGCTCCCCAGTCTGTAACCTGGGTCTTACCATCGTGTTTCCCAACCTGTCCTCACCGCATAATAAATGAGAACTTGGCTGGTGTGAAAGCACTGACATCTGTTACCTAAATTATGTTATAAGATCTGATGCTCCTGCTGCTTAAGTATGTTCCAGCATTTTATGTGTTATATTTTGAAGGATTGTTATTTTAAGTAATTTATGCTAATGATAGGTTTTAATGGTATTTAATTGTAATTATGATTGCTGTAAGCTGCCCTGAGCCCACCTTGGTGAGGAGGGCAAAAATAAAATCTTACAAGGCCCTGCTTTGGGTAATTTTACCTTCTGAGCTTAGGCAGGTGGCAACCCAGGAGAGGACCTTCTCAGTTGTCAAAACAAAACTCTGGACCTCTCTCCCATGTGAGGCTTGTTTGTCTCCTTCTGTTGCCATCTTCTGCCTGTGGGTGAAAACTGTGTTTTGTTTCATTTGGAGTTCCCTCAGTGATTCCTCCAGTGTTTTAATTGTTGTTTTTATGGTTTTGTTTGTATTTTAGCTCTGGATTTAGTTCTTTTAGAAATGTTTCTTGTTGGTTTTAATAGTTTTTAAGATGTGATTTTATTGCATATGTTTTAATGTATTAGCCACCTTGGTAGCCCTGATAAGGGCAGAAAGGTGGGGTATAAATTTTGTAAGATAATCTGTGGGTTTTAGACACTGCAACATTTTTCAGAACGAGCTGTTTCACCGGGAGGATCTTGGATGTACATATTTGAAGGGCCAGTCTTGGGTCCCAAAGGCAAAGCTTTATCTATTATCCCTTGTTTCTCTTCATTGTTTTACTGACTCTTCCAATAACATCCATTTTACCATTCAGGGATTACAAAGGGCCCTATAAAAATTTATCACTTCTACAGTCAGGCCAGTTTGTGATAGCAAATAGTGTCTTGGGCATGATTTTCTTGGACTCATGCCCTTGGTATTGTGCACATGTGGTTTCTGCTGCTAGGCTGGGCCTTTCTTCATCAGAGCAAGGCAACAGATGGTGGCACTATGAGAATTCTGACATTTTGATTTAGTAAGAAATTTATGTAGAGCCATAGCACTCAAAAAGCCATATGTTTTATGCAGTTGCAATGAACTGAAAACAAGGTATAATCCTTAAAGAAAGAAAGAAGGTCTTAAAACAGAGGCTTTTGGGAAACACAAGGCAGAATAGCACACAGGTCAAAAACATAGTAATTATTCCTATCTGATCTTACTAGCTTTTCTGCTGACAACAGAGGGAGGAGGAGACCCCTTTTAAGTATTGAAAAGACTATGCTTGTATTATGGAACTTTCCTAAACAACAACTATGTGGAATAGAGGCTGCAGTGAGGGAGGGGGATCAGGTAGGATTGAGGAGAAATTTAGTAGGATCCAGAACAAGTTTCTTCTATCACAGCCAAAGTATTGAGAGCCTTTCATGTTGATGCTCAAAAATTGCCCCCATATTAAGAAGGAAGAGTCAGACACAATGGGTAAACTATGGGCCATTTTATTAAACTTACATCTGGAATCCACGACAAGGTCCAAGGTGACGAGCGGCACGACCAGGCCAAAGGTTACCTAACCCTTCCCCAGCTGTATAACGGGGACCAACCTGCCCCCAGCTTAAGCCAACATCTGTGGCTAGCACCGGTCAGGCACAACAAGGGCACTGCCCTGGAGATCCAACCTCCAATTTGAATAACTTAAGTGGCGATCATCCATGCACTCCCCATGGTAGTCTACTATCTTCACCCCAGGCCGCAAACCCAAAGGCTCCAACAGCCAGACTCCTATCCTGAAACAGGAGCTGTTAATTGGTTATCCCCCTAGCCGCATAGCATTCACCAGACCCATTCCCACCACTGCCGAGGTCAAGCCTCAGTTTAGGCCGTAGCTCCCACTGGAAGGCCCAAGACCTCCCGTAGCCCTCACCATAGGTCCTCCAGGAAGATGTCATTACCCCTCTCTGAAAGATGTACCCCGTCCTTGACAATAAAGGTCCGGGCAAGAGGGGTGGATCAGTGGATGGGGTACATAGTGGCCCAAGCCGGCAGCCAGTGCCTTCTTTTTGATTTTTTTATTAGTTTATTTATCAATTTTATACAGGTTATATACATTATACCACTTCTAACATACCATATTTTATACATTTGAGTCTAATTTTTCACCTCTTATTTATCCAATCATATAAACATGCCCATCTAACCTCAAAAACCTTATCATCCTTCCCTTGAAGTATTAAGCTCAATCTGTCCATTTCTGCCATCTCTAATACCTTGCTAATTACTTCATCTCTAGTGGGAAGTTCGTCCTCCTTCCAATATTTGGCTAATAATATTCTGGCAGATTTTAGTACATATATTATCATGTATTTAATGTTTATCTTATAGCAATCTGGGATAATATTTAATAGTGCTATTTCTGGAGACAAATCCATATTTATATTTAGTATTTCCGATATTAAATTCTGTATCATTTCCCAATAACCCTGTATCCTGCCACAACGGCACCACATGTGAAAGAAAGTTCCGACATTTGTTTTACATTTCCAACAATCTTTAGAAATAGAGGGATTGGATTGCATTTTGCTAACCTATCTGGTGACCAATACCACCGGTGAAAAACTTTATAAATATTTTCTTTATAATTAGTAGCTCTCATATACTTAACCGATTTCCATATCTCTGTCCATTTATCAATATCAAGAGGGTGGCCTATATCCTTCATCCACGTTACCATTCCTGAGCTAACAACTTCATCTTGTCTATCTTCTTCCAACAGAAATTTGTATAGTTTTTGCACCATTTTATCATTTGTTGATAACCAGATCTTATCTAATGACATCTTTGATTGAAAACCTACTACTATGTCTTTAGCATATCTAGATTGAACCAGGTTAGGTTGATTTTATACAAAGATCTTAATACTTCTTCTGATTTTAGTTCATTATTATCATCCAACAGTATTTCATAACTTATTCTATCACATGTGTTAATGAGAGAAGGTTTTATAAATGCCTCTAAGGGGGATACCCATTTTGGTGTCTTAATATAATATCTATCTTTTATGTCGGTCCAAACCCTTAGAAGTGCTCCTCTTATCATATGGTACCTAAAACTAGAATGTATCTTATCTTTCCCATACCATGTGTAGGAATGCCAACCCATATTTAAATCATGTCCTTCTAGGTTAAGAGTTCCTGTGTTATCCAAAGTTATCCAGTCTTTTATCCAACATAGGGCTGATGCTTGGTAGTATAATTTCCAGTTGGGTAACCCCAGTCCCCCTCTTTCCTTTCTATCCTGTTGGATTTTCCATTTAATTCTTGCACGCTTAGGATACCAAATAAACTTTTTAACAATTTTATCTAATTCTGTAAAGAATTTTGTATTTCTTAATATAGGTATATTTTGGGTTAGGAAAAAGCAAACAGTTTAAATTCTTCCCCTTTCACTCTTAGGCCTTGTATTTGGGTGCATTTTCTAACCCCATTGTTCAGCAACTCAAGGGCAAAAATAAATTATAATGGTGATAAGGGGCAGCCTTGTTGTGTAGCCTTTTGAATCTCCGTATCTGCTGACAGTTCTCCATTAATTATCACTTTAGCATATTGCATCTTATATATTGCTTGAATCATTGTCAAAAATTGAGTACCACAATCCCAAACCTTCAACTTTTGAAGTATGAATTCCCAAGATATATTATCAAAAGCTTTTTTGGCATCTAAAAACATTAGTGCCATTTGTTTCTCGGGATGTTGTTCATAATATTCTATGACACTGAGGATTGTCCTAGTGTTATTTTTAATTTGCCGTTTTGGCAAAAAAACCCAGCTTGGTCTTGATGGATTACCTGTGCTAACAACCTTCTTTAATCTTGTTGCCAGTATATTTGCATATATCTTGTAGTCAGTATTCAAAAGTGAAATGGGTCTATAATTTTTAATATCTTTGTCTTCTGTTTCTGGTTTATGGATTAAAGAAATTACTGCTTGGTACCATGAGTTTGGTAGCTTTCCATTCAATCTTATGTTTTGGAGAAGTTCTTTAATGGTTTACTAATCTGCTCTTCAAAGTTCTGATATAGTTCTATAGGTAAGCCGTCTGGTCCAGGTACTTTTTTCCTCTTCTAATTTTTAATTGCTTCTACTATTTCACACATTGAAATCCTTTCATTTAGTGTGGTTCTATATTTTTCTTCAAGTTTTTTACAAGTTTTTTCCTGGAGATATCTAGCTATTTGGTCACTTTTGGGGGGTTCTTGTTTATACAAATTTGTATAAAATCTTTCTACAATTTCTTTCATTTCCTGTATTCCATATTTTAATTATTCCCCATTCTCATTTCTTAAGGCAACTATTGTACGTTTTCCTCTTTCTTTTTTTAATCTATAAAATAGCCATCTAGGTCTATTTGCATTTTCAAAATAATACAATTTTGCATACTCTATATTTCTTGCTATTTCCTGTGTTAAAACTAGATTCATTTCATGTTGTAACCTCTTTAATTTCTCTCTCCCTCCTTTAGCGTCTATCTTTTTAAGTTTATCTTCTTCTTTTTTGATTTGTGACCCTAATTTCTCGTAAGTTGCATTTCTTTTCTTCTTTCTCCATGCTTCCTGACTAATACACCATCCTCTTATGAATGCTTTAAAAGTATCCCAAATAGTTCCAATAAACATCTCAGGATGTATGTTTCTTTCAAAAAAAAATTGTGGATTTCCACTTTAGTTTTTTTTTCACAAACTCACGATCTCTTAATAAACTTAAATTTAGTTTCCATCGGGTCTCTTAATAAACTTAAATTTAGTTTCCATCGGGTTTTCCTCTTTATTTCTCTAAATGTCACTAATACCGGGTTGTGATCGGCGAAGGTTTTTGGTAATATTTCTGCTTCTAACACCTCATGAAGCCAATTTGCTGAAATCCATGCCATGTCGATTCTCAACCATGAGTTATGTCTAGCAGAATAATATGTAAAATCTTTTGACCTTATGTTTCTCATTCTCCATATATCAATTAAACTTTACTCTTCCACGGCTTCCGGTTTATGGTGACACACAGGCAGACAACCCGGGGATGTAAACTGCACACCAGCGTGTGGGAGGGGGTCCGATGGGTCGTGACCCCCCCCCAGAGCTTTGGTAAAAGTCTCCCAGCCAGATGGCTTTTGAGGGGCAACCTCTTCAATGGCCTAAAGCCAGAGAATTGAGGCGCCCCTCTGCCCTGAAGGTCCTGCTGCTGAGTGATCGCATGGTACGACTGCTGCTGACTGGAACAAGCATTGGAGATAGAGCAAATTAAATGATGACGACCAAGGCCGAATGGCCAACAACAAACTGTGAATCGGGTTGAAGCGAGCATGAAGATATAAAAAGAAACTGCCCCCCCCCAAAGAGTGACAGGAAAGCGAGCGGGGGAGGGATCCCTCCCAAACGCATAGACGAAACATGGAAGGAAAGAGGGGGGAGCGGAAAAATAAGCGACTAAAACTATTTTAAGAGACTTACGAGAGCGCAGAAAAACGTTTCGACGAATATCAGAAACTTTGGCAACTTCTTTGAAAAGTAAACAAATCCAAAAAGATGGTGGGGAAGAAACTGGAGAAAGAGAAGCTGTTGAAATCAAAACTAGGGGCCAATCCTCGAACGGATGAGGTCACTGAGCTCTGAAAACTCTTAGCTGACTCCCTGCACCCCCTGATCCAGAACAAGTTTCTTCTATCACAGCCAAAGTATTGAGAGCCTTTCATGTTGATGCTCAGAAAAATTGAACCAAAATAGTAACCTTATCCCCAGTCTGTAAAATCAACACAGCTCTGGATTAAGATAAAATAGATTCTACCCACACTCTGCTCCACATTGTAGTGCATGTCATTACATAAGCTCTCCAGAACATACAGTGAAAGAGTGGATGGATGGTATCTGAAACAGAGATGATTTGCCTCTTTTGTGTTTCCTGATTTTGCCAGTTCTGTTTGCTCCCTTGTGGCCTGGAGGATGCTTCCTTTATAAAACAAAGTTTAGAGGCAAAATCCAGATGGAATAAAACCAAAAACTTGCAGTCTAAATCAGAGCCCCAGCAACACTAAAAGAGCAGAGAGTTTGCTTGGGAAAAACTAGAGCTGGCAATGAAGTATCCTTCAGCGATCACTTCTCCTCTCATGGAAGATCTTCCTTTCCACTTCAAGGCACCAAGTGCCAAATTGCCCAAAGGTCAAAATAAGAACCTTGGCGGCCAGAGAGTCTCTGACATATCACTGGGGATATCATTTAATTAATTAATTAATTAATTTTTTACCCCACCCTCCCCACCGTAGCAGGCGCAGGGCAGCTTACAATATGTACCAGTAAATATATACATTAAGACTCCACAATATTAAAACAGAATTCAATTTATATATATATATATATATAAAAAAAACCATAACTACTCCAAATATAACTACAGTAGAGGATGGCAGCGTTCTCTAGACAATTGGATGGTTGCCTACTCCCAACTCAGGCTCTTGGTCGTGAGGCTGGCAATGATGTTGATGTTAATGTTAGGGCCAGGGCCATTAACCCCATTGGGGGGGTTAGGGCGGTATATAAATCGAAAGTTAAATAAATTTAAAAAAATGTTAAAGGCGACCCCCTAACTGAAATCCTGGTGGAAGAGCTCTGTTTTACAGGCCCTGCGAAACTACAGAAGGTCCTGCAGGGCCCTGATGTCCTCCAGGAGCTCATTCCACCAGTAAGGGGCCGCCACAGAAAAAGCCCTGGCCCTCGTTCCAGCCAGCCTGGCTTCTTTCTGGCCTGGGAGAACCAGGTGATTTTGAGATCTCTATCTCAGTGCTCTCTAGGGAACACATGGGGAAAGGCAGTCCCTTAGGTAGATAGGTCCCTGACCATATAGGGCTTTAAAGGTCAAAATCAGCACCTTGAACTGAATCCGGTATGCTATAGGCAGCCAGTGCAGTGCTCTTTATTGATGAACTGGTTTGTGGTGGGAAGTAGAGAGTAAGCTTCCTCCCCAGTTATCATGGATCCAAACAAGGGGAAGCTTGCCTGTTCGCATTCTAAGAAATTGGAGCACACAGCTGTATGGCCTTTCCTCTAGTCTTTGTCTAGCCTCTCCTGGTCTAGTGGTCTTCCACATTGTCATTTTTATCACTCGTTTGTCCCTGTTGCTTCAGGGTTCCCTGCCCCCAATGTGTTTTGCTTTCTCTAGTAGTCCCAGAGGGAGCAAAACACATGTAGAAAGGGGGGCGGGTCCCAAAGCAATAGGGACAAGTGAGTGATAAAAGACAGTGTGAAAGTCTAGCTGAGTCCTCAGGGAAATGAGACTCAGAGGTGGGTACAGACTGACCCATCACTGAAACAAGGAGGAAGGGGTGTGTGTAACTTAACTCTAACTAGCACTGTTCTATGTTTGCTTTCTCTACCCAGCCTCTATGTATTCCTTTTCTGTACGTTGTTCCTAACAGTCTGTGTGTTTCCTGCTTAATTGGATATTGAGTGGGATTAAAGCTCCTTTACAATCTGAAGTGCCTGATCCTCAGCAGAGGGGCCCCCTTTAGATAAACAATTTCAACCTAATTACACCCACTGATAGCTCAGGCTATGCAAGGGCACAAGTCCTTGCAAACAGCTCTGTCTGTAGCTGAGAGGGAAACCCAGAAGGAAGGGAGAGGGAAGAGTAGACCTGACAGCCCCTATCACAAGGCAGCCAAGGTGGATCAAAGGCTATCTCTTTCAGTATTCTACTGGGAAGATCCAATAACTGGGATTTTTCAGGTGGTGGTGGCCACTGCTTGGTTCTGGTCTACTTGGAATGGAAGAAACCCAAACCAGATAAAGTCTTCCCCACAAATCCTCTCTCCTTGGTATTATCGAGCACCGGCAAGCAGCAGGCAAAAGGGAGTGAGCAGGGTGCCATGGGAAGACCAGGAGTGTGATAGGGTGTGCCCACACAAGCAGTTTGGCCCAACATTGCCACCCCTCCTCTCTGGATTAAATGAACACAGTCACACAGCCACATCTGTCAGGCATTCCCTAGGCATACACACCCTGTTTTAGGATGACTTGGAGCTGAGTTAAAAATGCATCACATCACAAGTGGTGTTTTTGGTTCCCTGCACTTTCATTGCACATGGCCAGGTGTCTGAGCACATGCAAAACAGATTGGCAGTCTGAACATGGAGATCCGTTTCCACTGCTGGGTGTTTGTTTGGTTTTTGGAGTTTTTTTCCTATATGTGCATGTGAGCGTGTATGAGTGCATATGCACACTCAGCCATCAGAGAGGCCAAAGCTCACAGTGAGCTAAAACTGGCCAGGGAGGCTTGCTACAACAAGAAAATCTTCAGATATGTGAGGAGCAAACGCAAGATAAAAGAGGTGATGGGCCCACTGTTGGGTGAAAATGGAGAAACTCTGACAGAGGACAGAGAGAAAGCAGAAAGGCTCTATGCCTATTTTGCCTTAGTTTTTTCCCCCTGAAGAAGAGAACAGGCTCATCTAGGGATGGTAGTAATCAAGTCACAGCACCTGGGCTGCTGGTTAACATGGACAGAGAGGTAACTGAGAAGCACCTGGCTGCATTGAATGAGTATAACTCCCCAGGGTCAGATGGTATGCACCCAAGAGCACTCAAAGAACTTTCTAGAGAGCTTGCAGAGCCTTTTGTCCATCATCTTCCAGACCTCTTGGATAACGGGAGATATGCCACAAGACTGGAGGAGGGCAGATGTTATCCCCATTTTCAAAAAAGGGAGGAGGGAAGACCCAGGAGAATACAGGACAGTCTGTCTGACATTTGTCCCAGGGAAGATACTGGAGCAGATTTTAAAGGGATCGATATGCAAGCATCTAAAGGACAGCTTGGTGATCTGGGGAAGTTAGCATGGATTTGTCCCCAACAGGTCCTGCCAGACCAACCTCCTTTCTTTCTTTGATTGCGTCAGGGGAATGCTGTTGATGTTGTTTACCTGGATTTCAGTAAAGCTTTTGACAAGGTTCCCCATGATGTTCTGATGGGTAATCTGAAGGACTGTGGACTGGACTAGGATAGTTAGGTGGATAGAGAACTGGTTGGAGAACCGCACTCAGAGTAGTTGTCAGTGGCATTTCATCTGAATGGAGAGAGGTGTCCAGTGGGGTGCCACAGGGCTCGGTTCTGGGCCCGGTTCTTTTCAATATTTTTATAAATGATCTGGGTGAGGGTGTGGAGGGGCTACTCATTAAATTTGCAGATGACACTAAATTGGGAGGAGCAGCGAACACACCAGAAGACAGATAGAATTCGACGAGATTTGAACACACTGGAAAAGTAGGCAGATGTGAACAAGATGCAATTTAACAAGGATAAGTGTCGAGTTCTACATCTGGGTAACAAAAATGAGGAACATGCATACTGGATGCAGTGTGTGTGAACAAGATCTTGGGGTAAGGGTGGACTGAAAGTTAAATATGAGCAGCCAGTGTGATGCAGCAACAAAAAAAGAGTAATGCAATCTTGGGATGTATCAACAGAGGCACAACACCTAAATCGCAAGATGTCATAGTCCCGCTGTACACTGCATTGGTCAGGCCGTACCTAGAGTACTGCGTGCAGTTCTTGAGGCCTTCAAAAAGGATGTGGACAGAATGGAGCGTGTGCAGAGAAGAGTGACAAGGATGATCGGGGGCCTGGAGACCAAGCCCTATGAGGAAAGGCTGAGGGATTTAGGAATGTTTAGTCTGGAGAAGAGGAGGTTGAGGGAGGACATGATTGCTCTCTTTAAGTATTTGAAGGGCTGTCACTTAGAGGGGGGCAGGGAGTTGTTCCTGATGGCAGCAGAGGATAGGACTCACAATAATGGGTTTTTAATTAAGGGCGGAAAGGTACCAGCTGGATATTACCGTAGGAAAAACTTTTTTACAGTACGAGTTGTGCAACGATGGAATCAGCTGCCTAGGGAGGTGGTGAGCTCCCCCTCACTGGCAGTCTTTAAGCAGCGGCTGGACAAACACTTGCCAGGGATACTGTAGGCTGATCCTGCATTCAGCAGGGGGTTGGACTAGATGGCTTGTGTGGCCCCTTCCAACTCTGTGATTCTATGAGCATCTATGCACCCACCTGCATTTTAAAAAATGACCAGGCAGTGCACTCCATGGCTGAGGCACTGCATTAATGTGGATGCTTGACCAGGGGATGGCCACATGGGTAATCCACAGCAGCATGTACTGTCTGGATGATACGCCCTCTTAGATATCCTTAAAACTGGCAACACGACATTGACATCTCACTAGTTGTTGCTGTTGGTTAAGAATAATTTAGTGATGACAATAGACTGAGGGTTGTACTGATTAAAGGTGTTCTTCCTGGAGGGCTTGCCAATGAGCATATTTTTTAAGTTGTTTCCTGTACCTCTTTCTGGTTATTTCATAAAACAAGTTCTCTGGTAATAGAAATGTGATGGAAATATGAATAGTTTACGCAGCAGCGGATATAAATTATCCTGTACCACATCTAGGCACAGGACAAGGTAGTCTTTTGGTTTCCAGTTTCAGAGGGAACATATTACTAGTCAAAAGTGCCAGGACATTCCTGTATTTTCAGAGCATCTAGGGGAAGCATGGGAATGGCTTCAACAAAAACTTTCATGAAGACTTGGCAGTGTACCTCACAGTGCCTTCTCTAGCACTGAAGAAAATTTCTGCTCTGTGGGCCCTTTGCTTTGTGGTACCTCTTGCCAAGGTAGCGGGGGGGGGGGGCAATTAGTGGGGTATTTGGGGGGGGGGACAATTAGTGGTGTATTTGGGGGGGGGGGGCTTGTGAAGCAGCCACCTGCTTTATACAAATTGGCCTGAAATCATGTGGACCATCCACATCTGAAACAAAGTGTTTCAAGACACTCGAGCTGCAGATTTTAAATTAATCTGGCCTCAAGTGGGCCCTCCACTTTCCTGAATTCCAGAAACATAAAATACCTGCCTGGCATCAGCTCTAAAAGTTTAATATAGATTCTGTGGTAAACTATGAGAGGCCAGAGGATTTCAAACTGAAGTTTATTGCACTAGTAACTCAGAAAAGCAATTCCTAGAACTCTTGACACATTAAGTAAGGGGGTTAGTGGTAACATAGAAATAGAAATCATTGTTGAGGGCCACCACGTACATGGAATTAAAATCCATCTGTCTTGGAAATGATAAGAAATGTTTCACATGCTGTCAGGGCTCCTGCATTTCAGTGTAAATCCTCTCCAAAGTTAGTTCAGGCCCTTGTTTCTGAAGGAAAAATTCTTTATTATAACTTTAATCGACATAAACCCAGCTGCTTTTCCTACCAGATTTTAAATAGACAAGACAGGGTTAAAGAGTTTTGGGGATCCACACTGTGAACTGTATTTTGAGTCTTGCCTGCAAATCATACTCATACCTCTGCTAGCACATCTGCACACAGAGAGGCATCCATCTAGCAGAAATCAACAGCACAGGAAATTTCAAATTTCACTGCAGTTAGGACTGGGGCTTCTGCTTCTCACTTACAGTACAAGCATACAATCATCATGTTCCGAGAAGAGAAGAAATTTAAACTCAACATATATCAGGAGCTGTAGGTTTCCTAGCTCCATTTGAGGATTTAAAGACTCTGGATTTAAAGATTCTTTCAGAAGTTAGATGTAATGGGAGGCATTTGGAACACCAATCATGATGGTAACAAAAAAATGTTATGGTCTTAAAGGAACAGTTATAATAAAGCAAAAAGATGCTCTCGGCAATCCAAACCTCAACTCATGGTAATGCTACCTAGCAATTGTGTTTTTCTATGCATCCCTCACATTGTAGTGTAAAATCTGCACAGGTTAAACAGCACAACAACAAAGCCAGTCTCTGGAAGTTTGCCTAATGAGTCACTCACTCATCTCAAAATCTCGATGGCTTTGGGATGACCTAATCAGACTGGGTGAAAGGATCTCATTACTTAAATTCACCATCAGTATTCCTTATTCAGTGTGGCATAGTCTCATGGGAGGATTTAGGGGTTCAGATATTACTTCCACATCTGATGATCATTACATTCTCAGGAACAGGATGTTATTAATTTCTGTGAAATTGTCCTGTTTCAGTTAGAGACAATGCAATTAGCTGTTTAGTTCTTTCCTTGTATAATGATCAATGTCTTCCATGTCTTTCCCCCCATCATACTCTCTATTCAGGTTTTAGAGATCACAATTTTCATACTAAATTATATACAATTTTTGGTCACTCTAGCAAAAAAAAATGACATCAGGCAGTTGGGAAAGGTGCAGAAAAAAACAAGGAAAATGATCAATGGATTATAACCCTGCAAAGACAGGCTACTGTCTTTTAAAATTGAATAATAGTTTGTCGTTCTAAAACTTACTGTAAGCTGCTTTGTGGACCCAGTTGGGTCAAAGAGTGTTGCATAAATCTAGAAAATTTACTGCATGAAGTGACCCCTTGTTCTGAAAAGAAGTCCCTCTTCTACCTATTAGACTCTGCTGGTCAAGGGCTGGAATGCAGGGTGGGGGCTTCCCGCTTCTATTTTTTCAGCATGCCTATGAACAATGCCTCAGACATGGGGAGAAGGGGGGTATTCCTTTACCCTGATTCCCTCTCTGCTTGGCCTCTAGCTGGCCTCTGGTTGCCTTCCGGCTGTTGGCCTCCATGGCTGTTGTCAGGCAAGCCTTATAAAGAAATACCTGGGGTGGTGTATCCCAAGCACTGAGTGACTGGCCTCCTGCCCAGTGAGCTCTTGTCCCTTGTTGTTGTTCAGACACACAGTTGAGTCCAACTCTTTACGACCCCGTGGACCACATCACGCCAGGCCCTCCTGTCCTCTGCTGTCCCCCGGAGTGTGCTCAACTTCATGTTCGTTGCATCAATAGCAGCACTGTCTAACCATCTCATCCTTTGCCGTCCTCTTCTTCTTTCACCTTCAATCTTTCCCAGCATCAGGGTCTTCTCCAGTGCCCCTTAACTCTCTTCAAAAGCATCTCCTATCCCCTCCTCCTCAGGACTAGGGTCTATTCCATATTTTCCCAGTCTGTTTCTGGCCTGCTGGACCTTCCTACTGCTCCAGGCAGGCCCCATAAGTTGCCTTCCTTCCCCCAGTGTCCTGCCACTGCCCAACTGTCCCTGCAGATTTTACTGCACCTTCGCTCCCCTGCTTATACTTCAGCAGCCAAGGATGGTCTCCTGAGGCTCCTCCCACCAGGGTAGGGCTGCCAGCAACAGAGGCTGCAAGAGGCTGGCAGGCTTGCCAGGCTCCTCAGAAGAAGGCAAGTGTGGGTGTGGGAGGACCTCCATCCTCAGACAATACCAAATCCAGATACAAAGACAAACTCAGTTCCTACAATACAAAACTTCGGGGATTATAACCAGCACCCTAAGAGCCAACTCACAGCACTATAATGGTCACATGGTTAATTACTGGACATAATTCCAGACTGGGGGTGTGATCACACCAGTGGCTTAGCATGATGTGGTGCCACCTCTAATAGTGTTGGTTTAAAATGTTGTTGTGGGGCACATCATCCTGACAGCACACCCTGCTGTGGGTTACCCATGCGGTCATCCTCTGGTCAAGCATCCACATTACTGTAGCACCTCAGCCACAAAGCGTGCTGCCTGTTTTTTTAAAAAAAATGCAGGTAGGCATATGCATGCATGCACATGCACATGTGCTTATGCACACACACACACATGTGCTCATGCACATATAGGCAAAAACTAAAAAAAAACACCCCGGCAGAAACAGATCTGCAGGATCAGACTGCCAATCTGTTTTGCACACGCTGCCCTGTGGTGAGACATCCGGCCATGCACAATGAATGTGCTTTAAAATCTGTTATTAAAAACCCAGCCATAATATAAAAACATAGTCCATAAAAACATAGATCACTGAACAGCTTTAAGTAATAATTTCCAGACTAAAAACACATTAAAATGGTGTTAAAAGATCAACCTCTTAATTATAAATTTGGTGCCAGATTAGCCTCAAGGGGAAGGGCAATTCCGTAGATTAGGTTTGTCTGCTGAAAAATCTGGATGACACCCACCTCACCGCTGAATACGGAGGCTCTGAGAACAGGGCTTCTGAGGCATATCTGGTAAGCTGGACAATATGGCAGGAGGAAGCTCTTCAAGTAGTATCCTGCCCCAAGTCAATTAGGGCTTTAAAGATAAGAACCAGCACTTTGAATTGTGCCCAGAAACAAATGGACAGCCAGTGCAAATCTTTCAACACCAGGGTGATAGGACTGGTGTATCCTGCCCCTGACTGTAGCTGGGCTTCTGCACTTTGGATGACCTGAGGTTTCTCAACCATTTTCAGAGACATGTGGACTGGATTACAGTAATCTAACCTGGATATAATCAGAGCATGGATCACCATGGTCAGATCATGCTTTTCAAGGAAAGCCCATAGCTGGCATACTAGCCAATGCTGATAAAAGGCACTGCTTGCTACAGAAGAGACCTACTATAGGCCAGGATCCAGCAGAACCTTCAAGTTATGAACCTGTTCATCCCCCAGATTGGGTTGCTTCCTGACCCCAAAGTGGTGATCAGCATTTTCCCGGGCACCTAATTCCGTGGTGATCGCTCCCAGCATTTTCATGTAGATGTTAAACAGCATAGGGACATGAGGGAACCTTGAGGGACCTCCTAGCAAAAATTCCACAGAGCCAAGCAGCAGTCCCCCAGCACCAGCTTCAGGAATCAGCCAGGCAAGTATGAGCAGAAACAACCAAAGCATGGCATCCCTCCACTGCTAACTCAGCCAGCCTCTCCATAACCATGCCATGCTTGATGGTATCAAATGCCTCAGAGAGGTCCAGGAGAATCAACAGGGATACACTCCCCTGTCATTCCCCCAGCAAAGATGATAATTCAGGGTGATGAAGGCCATTTCTGTCCCAAACCCAGACCTGAATTTGGATTGACATAGGTCTAAATAATCTGTCTCCTCCAAGACTGCCTGAAGCTTGTGTGGTGACCTTCTTGCCCAAAAATTGAATGTTGGCCACTGGGCAGTAGTTGTTCAGATCAGTGTGGTACAGGGATGCCTTCTTCAAGAGGAGTGCCATTACTGCCTCTTTGAAGATGGTTGGAACTACACCATCTAAAGAGCCATTTGACCAACCCAGCCCTGCTTGATTCCAAAGGTAAGGGCTGAGTCTGTACTTGGTGGGCCATACACTTCTAAGCAGCTTGTCTGCTTCATGAGGCCTCATCAACATCATCATGAAAGTTATCCATTCAACTAGAACTAGACTGCACTCCAGTGGCATCTTGAGATTGCACTGCACCAAGAGTGGAATCCAGTCATGACTGTTGAAAAGTACTGAGACTTACTTAGTGAATTCAGCTCTCATACTTTATTCGGAGAAGAACAAGACAAAGTAGCCAGCTCGCAGGCCGGCTTATATGCCCCAAGGAAAACACACCCATACCCGTGAATCGTCTATTTGCACTGATTAGATTATTCCTAGGGAGCCTAGGTTCCCGATTGGCTGGGAACTAGGATCCGAACGTCTATTGTGTTTGGGAGCGAAGCTCAGGTACCTCACCTGACCGGATGTGGAACCGCCTGGAACTGGATTGAGCACATGGCTAGGTCAGAACACAACACCTGTCATTATTTACCTGTCATAATATCATGATATTCAGGTTATCAAGTGATTTTTAAGAGAGCCAGTGGGGTGTAGTGGTTAGACTGTCAGACCAAAATCAAAGACACCCAAGTTTGGATCCCCCTTCTGCCATGGAAGCTTGCTGGGTGAGCTTGGGCAGATCACACACACTCAGCCTAACCTACCTCATAGGGTGTTTCTATGGATAAAATGGAGGAGAGGAGAATTATATAAAGTGCTTTGGTTCCTTGTTGGTAGAAAGGTGATGTATAAATGAAGTCAATAAGTAAAATAAATTTGCTTAATATCAAACTCTTCCTTGAAGGAGCTCTGAAGAGAGTCCATGGAATTGTCTCATTTTCTTCTCAGAGAAGTAGATTAGGATGTGAGATCATTCCAAATAAGAATTTGAGCCTAACCTCCTGAGTCCAACACTTTATCCATGCTATTTTATTAATCTGTGCATTCTTGTCAAAATTATTTTTTTCCTATTTCATGAAGGCAGAATGGAGGCAATCGTTTTGAGTGATAAAGGTTATCACTTCAGATTTACTACCTCTGATGATAATGTAGCAGCAGCAAGAAATGCTTGTAGAACAGGGAACAGAAGGTTCATTCCAATATAGAAAGTCTTCAGCTTGAAGTAGCAATTTATATTATTCTGTTGTTAGGACAAATATCTTGTCACTCGTCTATTAAACTCACTTGGAGTAGTTGGGACATTGTTCTATAAATGTCTAATGCTGCTTTCTGAAAGCAACTCAAGGAAACACAATGGGGATTTTGTTCATTTTTTTTTAATGCAGTTGGATTTGTTTGGAGAATTTCTGTAACAGGCATTTTCAGGCACCTGTTCTTTTGTTTGCTTCCATATGACCAACTGCAATAAGCTAAACAAGAAATCTTATTTGCTTTTATGTAGTTTTCTTTTCTTCTTTGGATGACCTAGAGGAATCTGTGAAGAGAAATTAGGGACACCAATGAACAGGCACGCTCACAGGCTTGGGTGGTTGGGAGCCAGAGTTACAGAACTTCTACCTCCAAACTTTTTTCCAGCATTCACATTCCAACACAGTAGTTACAAGTGGAGACCTGCAAGAAACTTGCAGGATGGTTATCCCATTCCTCACATCTTTGCTTCCTCCCCTCTCCCCCTACCTCTCTCACACTCTTTCTGCCTTTTCTTACTCTCTGTCTCTCTTCCATGCGTGTTACTTCCTCTGTCTTTCTGCCCACTCATCATTCTCTTTGTTTTCTGCCCCCCACTCCATCACTCTCTCAGCCTCCTGCCCACTTCCTCCCCCACCCTGCACAGCAGCAGCAGCAGCAGTGGTGGTGGCGGTGCTCCCAGCCACCCACCTGCTTCCTCTCCTCCCACAGCAGCAGTGGGAACTCTTTGGGAATCATAGTGAATCTCCCAGCTACAGAGATCATTTCACCTTAGGGCTGTAAAATATACTGGGTTCGAGACGCGTATAGTGATCAGCTCATAGTTTATTAGTGATTTCAACTTAACTCTAAGACAACTCTAGCAGGGCTGGAGCCCTGCTTATATGCGTGCAAAACACCCCCCCACACACACACTCCCCGTGATAGGCTATTTACACTACAACTCCTACTCAATAGGTCCATTCCAGGCTCCTGGCTCTCTATTGTTCTGGTGCCCAAGCTTGGTCAGTTTCCAGGTACGTTTCAGGCTCAGTACATAACAGGCTGCCATCTCCAAGTTGGGAAATTCCTGGATATTTGGGGGTGGAGCCTTGGGACAGTGAGGTTTGGGGAGGCAAGCAGGCTCAGCAGGGTATAATGTCATAGACTCAACCCTGTAAAGCAGCCATTTGTTGTCACCTGGACAACAGTTGAAAGTCTGGGTGATCTCCAGCCCTCATTTGAGGTTGGCAATGGTAGTTCTTGTGGAGAAAATGGCTGGTTTGGATGGTGAAATCTATGGCATTATACTTGTCTGAAGTACCTCCCCTCCTCAAACCCCACCCTCCCCAGGCTCCACCCCTCAAATGTCCAGGAATTTCCCAACCTGGAGTTGGCAACCCTATTTCCTTCCCACCCAACAGCAAACCTACCTTTATCTGTCTTCAGCTTTTTGTCTCCACTCCCCTCCCCCCCCCAGCCTCTACCTAGGAAAATTACAGTCTTTCTCCACAGTGGGGACCAAAGCAGCTTACATTATTCTCTCCTCCTTTTTATCTGCACAACAACCCTGTGAGGTTGGTTAGGCTGAAAGTCTGTGACTGGTCCAAAATCACCCAGTCAGCTTCCACTGCAAGATGGGGATCTGAACCTGGGTCTTGCAGACCCTACTTTGACGCTCTAACTGCTGCACCACACTGGCTTCATAGGGGGCTGCTGTTGAAGAGTAGCAAGCAATCAGGCCTAGTTGGTTATGCAAACCAGGTGGTATCAAGTCACTCAGAGGGTGCTGCCTAGGGATGCCAGCCTCCAGGTGGGATGTGGGGATCCCCTGGAATTACTGCTCATCTCCAGACTACAGAGATAACTTCCCCTGGAGAAAATGGATGCTTTAGAGGGTGCTCGATGACTTTGTACCTCACTGAAGTCCCTGTCCTCCCAGGGTCCACCCTAAATCTCCAGGGGTTTCCCAGCTTGGATCTGGCAACCTTACCAACCCCATTCCCTGCTGGTGGCCAGGCCTAGAGTTGCCAACCTCCAAGTGGGACCTAGAGTCCCCCCAAAATTACAACTGAACTCTAGACAACAGATATCTGTCTCCTTGGAGAAAATGGCTGCTTTGGAGGGTGGACTCTGTGGCATTATACCCAGCTGAGGCCTCTTCCTTCCCCAAACCCAACCCTCCTTAAAGTCTACCACAAAACCTCCAGGAATTCCCCAGCTTGGGACTGGCAACCCTTGTCAGGCCTGGCCCCAAGGCTCCCTCCCTGAAAGGTCAAAATAGGCCAGGAAAGAGCCCTTCCCCCTCCACCTGCCTTTTTCTGATAGAGCCAGTTAGAAGCTCCCCCCCACACACCGAACGTTCTAATCTCTCACCATTGATGCCTGCAGTAGATCCCTGTGGAGGCCATTTCAAAAGGTATTGGGGGGCATTGAACCCTCCCTGAGGTGTGTTTTTTAAAAACTTTTTGGATTTTTCTGAAGACCCAGTGAATCCCCTGAGTCTGTAGAAAAAGCTGTGGAGGAGAGTGAGTCATCTTTTGGCAGAAATAAGTATCCACACCCAAAAGGGACTTTGGCTATTAGATGACCAGATCCTGGTTACTGTTGAGGCTTATACCTTTAAAGGCTGCTGTGTCCCTGTGATGTCACAGCCAGGAACCATAGTTTAATTGATATAGAAGGGGAAGTGTTAGATCGCGCTAACAAAGGACTCTTAGAGTGATTCAGCAAGTGATTCAGCTTTATTGTAAGTAACGAACAAGCACTCAAACGCATTAGAAACCAGAACAGAAAACAGTGGGAGCTTATGCTCCTTTTAAACATAACCGGGCTAATGTAGCCACGCCTATTTACAATTAACAACCAATGAGATTGCTTAGTTAAGGACCAATGGGAGTCTTTCCCTCCTAGGGAATGGTATCGTTCTGATTGGTCGCTGTTACGAAGCGACCAATAGGAAGTTTGCTCAGAGGAGCCCTGGTATGGCTCGAAGCTTAACATAGGAGCCCTATGAGGTGATTCATGTAAACGTTTCAATACATTACAATTCCTCCCCCCTAAGTTAAGTCATCATCCCAAATGTTTTATTATTTACATACAGACAATCAAACTTTTGTACATCCGTTATTCCCACATTAATTACACTCATAGTCCTTCAGATAAGTCGGCATTTGCCGCGAACGCTGGGGCCTGCGGAGCGGTGCAGGCTCCATGGGCATACAAGGTTGTGGGTCAGAGTGGGGTTCACTACAGCTTGGTTCAGGCACAAACTCTACTGGGGTTTCAGCCCCGCACACAGGGTTCTGCCCTGACTCGGGGACAGTACCGGGCAGTTCGGTACTCACCGCCTGTTCTGGGGGTCTCCACTCAACGTCAGAGGATTCAGCCGTCGGAGAGTCAGCGCTGTCCCTAGCCCAACGTCTCCTTAACTGATCTATGTGGCGCCGCCATATTCGACCGTCAGCCAACTGCACCACATACATGCGAGTACCCACAGAGTCGGATATTACCCCAGGAAGCCATAAGTGACCATTAGCATAATTTCGGGCGAAAACCTTGTCTCCTTTTTCAAACATGCGC
>NW_015175974.1:1365902-1366006 GCF_001447785.1 Gekko japonicus
CCCTAAATTCCTCGGAAACAAATTGAGGCCCGTTGTCACTGACGATTACGTCAGGCAACCCGTGGGTGGCAAAAAGTCGGCGGAGCGCATGGATCACAGCAAGT
>NW_015175974.1:1369654-1372218 GCF_001447785.1 Gekko japonicus
TCTCGTTGAATCACGGTGGGGGATCGTCATTCTTTACAGGAGCTCTGCCACGGGGGACGGCAACAGGCGTTGCACCCAGAGCGCCAGGATGTGATGCTATGTGTCACTCTGGCAACGGGGCTGTTTGCTGTCCCCCGTGGCAGAGCTCCTGTAAAGAATGACGATCCCCCGCCGTGATTCAACGAGATTTGGCAGCCCTATTCCAAAGAACTGAAAAGGTCAACAAATTATTACCATCCCATTCTCCCAAAATGTTTGGGCTGAACTATTAATAACATCTTTATTTCCTGCATGGCTGATTTGCACCAGATATGGAGCCATTTAAAGCAGACTTCTCCTTACCACAGTTAGGTATACTTTCTAGCAAGGTATGAGTTCCCCAGCTGCTCACATTTCTTGGATGACTCCATCATAGCTTCAAGCGTCAGACCAGTGATATCACTGCTCCTTGCTTTTCACTTTACAGGTGTCCTGTTAGCATCAGCACCCCCCCACACCAGTAAGTTTAGATTTCAGTGAGTTCTTCAAGGCTAGGGGATAGTGTGGCAGAATTATAAGCAAGACAGAGCAGTTCTGTACAGCAGCCTGAATTGGATTAGGCCTCTTTGTTTGGTTCTCTCCCATAAGGCTTTGCAGGAGGATCTGCAGCCTGACAATGTACTCTGCACTCTGTGCTAAAAGAACTGTTTACATTTCTGAGTTCCAGCCTCAAAGTTAAAACATGTAGCTATGAGGACCTGTGGCTCCAAGTGCCTGCTTTGACAGGGAGGGTGTTTTTAACCTAGTAATACAATGACTCCGGTCAGAATCGTCTGGTCAGAGAAGGGAGGGGTCATCAGGACCATCTGATTTCTTGATTGACAGCTAATCTGGATTCTAAAGGTATTTACAGTGTTGAGATTCTAAGGGCCCTCTGCCAACACCATAGTTAGGTCTTGCCAGAGCAGCCGGAATGCATTCCTAAATGAATAAGTGTACTATTTGCTTATAAGTATTGGTTTGGAGCTGTGGTGGCTCAAGTGCTTAAGATGCTGAACTGCAGGCTGTGGAAGTTCAGCAGTTTGAGACCCGAGTTGCCACATGACGGAGTGAGCTCCCGTCTCTAGTTCCAGCTCCTGCCAACCTAGCAGTTCGAAAGCAAGAAATTGCAAGTAGATAAATAGGTACCACTTCCATGGGAAGGTAACAGCGTTCCGTGCGCCTTGTTGTTTAGTCAGCATACAAATTACAACTAACAGACAGAAGAGGTCACTTCAGAATGCTTCATGTGTTCACATGGTAAGTCCATGTAGCAACCCTCAGAAAATTTGCTTGATGTTACCACACTATTTTTTTCGGTTTGGAGGAATGTTTCACAGAAACAGGTTTACTTGCTTGAAAAGTTGTGCAGTATCGTTTTCTTTCAATAAATCATAGATACTTTGGAACTGGTTCCCCCCCCTCTCTGAAGCTCTGGGGTTCCTGCCAGTTTCACCCCCCCCTTGTTGAGCCGGGTGGGGATGGGATTCCTAGGAAAAGCCCCCAGCAGATAGCTCTGTAACCCTCTCAGACCAGTAAGCCACAAGAGGTTGCTTTAGGTAAATTGCCTCCCTTGACCACTCTGGTGCCTTTTAAGTGTCCTCAGTTATTTCCCATGTCTCCTGTGTGACCCTCACTAAATCTGCCTGTTGTGACCTATGTATGTGGGCAAGCCATAACACCAATTGAACTGAAGTCCACTCTCAAATAATACAACACAGAGTAGTTGGCAAAAAGTTCCTGCACAGTGGCCAATCTAGGACTTAAGCCAAAACTACTTGGCCCCAACTGGCTAGTCCTGTGCTAACATATGGGTGGAAGTGCAGTCATCTTAAATGAGCATGGCTATGCCTTACGAGGAATGGATGAATGGCACAAGGTTGCCTTGTTGCCTTGCTGTTGTTTCACCCTCTATCCACCTAAGCAAGTGAAGAGGCAAGCCTTCCCTTCTCCACATGAGGCAGGCAGGAAAGTGCCACTAGCCAGAGGTCATTTCGGGGGGGAACGCGGGGGATCGCAGTTCCCCCGGGTGAGGTACGGGGGCGGGGCACATGACAAAGCCCCACCCCCTGCTTCCGGCCGCCTGCCTGCCTGGGGCCAGGGAGGGCCTTCGCGGGGCTTCCTCGCACTCCCGCCGGCCTTGAAGGTCCACCGCCGGGCCCCTCATGGGGCTCGGCAGTGGAGCTCCAAGGCCTGCAGCAACGGCCGGGACCGTTGGGGGCGGGGTGTGTGGCCTTATGACACACTTCCAGTGATGTCAGGGGGTGTGGCCTTATGACACACTTCCGGTGATGTCAGAGGGCCAGGGAGGGCCTTCGCGGGGCTTCCTCGCACTCCCGCCGGCCTTGAAGGTCCACCGCCGGGCCCCTCATGGGGCTCGGCAGTGGAGCTCCAAGGCCTGCAGCAACGGCCGGGACCGTTGGGGGCGGGGTGTGTGGCCTTATGACACACGTCTGGTGATGTCAGGGGGTGTGGCCTTATGACACACTTCCGGTGATGTCAGGGGGTGTGGCATATGCTAATGAGTTATGCTAATGAGTTCCCCT
>NW_015175974.1:1373486-1405528 GCF_001447785.1 Gekko japonicus
TTCCCACTCTGCCAGAGAAGCTTCCTAGGTGACCTTGGGTCAGTGACACACTCTCAGCCATCACTACCTCACAGAGATGTTGTGAGGATAAAATTGAGTGGAGGAAAACAATGTAAGCCACTTTGCGTCCCTGATGGGTGTATAAATAGAGGTGAGTATGAACCGGCTCACGAACTAAAGTTCAGGACAAACTTTGGCCGGTTTGTGAAGTCAAGTTTGTGGCAGCTGTGCTACCACAAACAGCTCTGTTACCACAAACTTTCATGAACTTTTAGCACTGTTTGCTGCGATTCCTGAATGGAGACAGACTGGCACCAGTCAATTAAACTGTTTGCAAAACTCCAAGGCAACAGGGGGTGTGGGATTTTCCAGCCTTGGAAACACCTATAGGCTTAACAGCATAATGGGCACTGCCAGCCACCAGTCACAGAGTTCCCGTTTTGCTCTATGGGCTCAGAATGCCACATATTCAGTCAGCTCCCCTCTGACCCTCTCCTGTGTTGGCTGGTGAGAGAGAGGCATGGAGGTTGTTAAAAGCAGAGGAGATTAATTGCTTTCTGCTTGTGATCTGCTCGCTGCTGCTGGGGTTTCAGTAGGTGGACTCTGGGCTCTGAGTCGTCAAGTCTCTCTGCTCACACTCAGCACTGGGGCTTAGCTACTGGGTGTCTTGGTGGAGGATACAGATTTTATACCCCCATAATTGCTTTCTGCTTGTGATCTGCTCGCTGCTGCTGGGGTTTCAGTAGGTGGACTCTGGGCTCTGAGTCGTCAAGTCTCTCTGCTCACACTCAGCACTGGGGCTTAGCTACTGGGTGTCTTGGTGGAGGACCCAGATTTTATACCCCCACCCCTCCTGATCATGATCTGCTTTCTGCTGCTGGAGTTTAGGTGTAGGTGGACTCAGGACTCTGAACAAGTCTCTCTGCTACAGCCAAGCACAAGGGTTAGCTGGTAGGTGCCCTGGATGAGGGCCCACAAATATATACCCATCCAGGGCTTGGGTATCAGGGGTGGTCTCAGGGCTCTGAACCACCCAGTGTCTCTGCTCCAGCCAAGCACAGGGGCTTAGCTGGTGGGTGCCTCAGAAGAGGGCCCACATTTATACCCACTCCTCCTGATTGTGAAGACCATGAGGGTAAAAGTAGGTGGAAAGGGTACTTGCTGTAGGGTGAAGAAGACCTCCACCCCCGTGTACCAGAGACCCCCATTCATGGGCACCAAACACAGCCTGCCACACCCCCAGAGCCCTCCCCCACCATCACTAGGGGTCTCAAAGACTCCTTCTCCTGCTCCATCCATGGAGCTCTTCCAAGAGGCAAAAGAATTTTTAGCACTGCCCAGAGATTAGTGTCTAAGAGTCTTTACAGAGGACTCTGATAGCACTGGTTCCTCCCTTTCCATATCTCAACTCCCTGCTGCTCCTGCTGCTGTAGGTATATCCCCCTCTAGTATGCCTCCCAGCCCAGTGCTAGAAAGCAGCTGTACCTAGTCCCACCTGCTCCAAGTGTGGGGCCCTGTTTCCAGGACACTTCGTGGAAACATTTCCACACCCTCCCCAGTGACACCTGTGTAGAGGAGTGCCAGGTGTGCCATACCCATGTCTGGAGGGGAAGAAGCCCCCAACACATGTCTTCCTCTGTTCTCCGTGGGCACATGCAAAGTGTGCTGCCAGAGGAAGCAGTGATGGGCAGTGGGAGGAGGAAGAGGCCCACTCCCTCTCAGCAGGGACAAGGGGAGGGGGATCAGGAGGCCCCTCCAAGAAAGACTCCCCATGCTCTGGGTGTCATGGTTGGGACCCCAAGGCAGGCCAGCCTCCAAGAAGTCATGCCTTCAGGGATGCCGACAGTGCCACCCAAAAGGGCAAGGGGGCAGCTCAGAAAGCACTTACTTGCGTCATCGGTGAGATGACTGTGGTAGATGGCCAACCTTTCTCCCTCCTTTCAACGGATGCTGGAGCACCTGGCTCCCAGGTACTCCATCCCCTCATGGAAGACCATGAGCTGCTGAGTCTTGCCTGCCATGCACTGCTCCGATGTGTCAATGGTCAAGGGCAAGCTCTCCAGAGTCCAAGGCCAAACCATCCATTTCACTGTGGACCTATGCTGCCTCTCCCTCACTGCCCACCAGAGGACCTCACTGTCCAGACTGTCAGTCCCAGAAGGGGACAGTCCTGCTACCTGGCTGCAAAGTGGTTCTGCTCCATGTGCAGGGGATCGATACAGACTACATGGCAGCAAACATGGCCACCATGATACAGAGTAGCCTGAGGGACTGTGAGGGCAGCAGCAACTTTGTCCATGGCTACCTGGTCACAGACACCAGTGCCAACATACTTCGTCTTGTGGTGAAGGATGCTCTGGGTCTGAGGAGCACTGTGAGGAACACCTGGGATGCTACCACCCTCGAGCTGCAGTCCCTGCTCAAGACCTGCCAGCCCCCTGGCTGCCTACCTCTCATGCAGCCTCAAGTCTATGTGTCTGTTGCACAAGAGGAAGCAGAAGGGGGATGAGCCTGAACACCGACTCTTCCAGGATGTGCCCATCTGCTGGAACTCCACATACTCCATGGCAGCACATTTGGTGGAGCAGAAAAGTGCAGTGCAGGATGTCATCTCGTCTGTGAACATCCTGCGGGAAGAGAAGCAACTGGCTGACTCTCTCCCAAATGGTATATGTCTGGAAGCCTTTCTAGGACACCACCGACATGTGCATATGAGGGGGTGGCTGTACTTGCCCAGATCCGGGCCTTGGCAGAGAGGTTGCAGGTGGGTATCGCCTCCAGGTTGCATCCTCTCTGCAAATAACGGGAGTACAAGCTGGCCTGTGTCTGTGGATTAAAGGCAGCATTGTTCTCCATAATGCAGAGCTCATGGAGTGGATGTGTGAGTTCTGCAAAGAAGTGCAGAGGCTTCAGGCCGGCAGAGAGAATACCTGGTGGAAGAAGCTGGGGAGGAAGGGGAGCTGCAGACCTGCACCTCTGCCTCTAAGAGCCCAACCTCGCAGAAGCCCCACTACTAGTTGTTGGTAGTGAAGTGAGAGTTCAGCAGCAGCGGTGAGGAGGCCAGGCATGCCATTGTGGATGATTCAGAAGAGATGATGGAGAGTACCTTGCTGAGTCCGCTGAGCCCACCAACACCAATGCCCTTGAATATTTGTCATACAATGTCGCCAAGCAGCCACTTCGAATGGCATTACTGCAGACTCTTAAATAAGCCTGTCTAGCTGTAGTGTAAAAAGAGTGTGTCAGGGCAATGGACAATGCTGTAGCCTAAAAGCAGTGCCTTTATACTGGACTAAAGGGATGTGCTTTAGCCAAGGGGAGCCTTGTGCCTAAGCAGCATCCCAAAACCAGACATGGACTCCCGGACTACAAGAAGCCTCTTGCTCCTGCATCCCCAGCACCAGAATCAGACCAGCAGCCCTGACCTCTATACACGCAGAAACAGCAGCAGATCACAGAGGGACGCCATGCTCCGCAGAAAGGACAAGATCCCATTCTCCATCATGCAGGCATCCCCCCCCACCTCCAAGTATTAACATAACCAAAAGAAGCACACATTCCTCTCCAGACTAAAACAAAAGGATGTGCCCAATGACGATAGCAGTGAGCCATCAAGTCTTCCTGCCACCCATCAAGATAATGCAGCTGTCAAGCATCTGATCATTAATCCAAAGCAGCGGTCCTGAGTAGTTCTCTTCCTTTCCGTCTTTGTCTTTCCCATTCTTCTAAGAGGGGTCACCTGTAGCCAAGGCATCACCTGCAGTTGCCCAACCATTAATCCCTTTTCTGCCCTATTCATAGTTTAAGTTTTTGGTTAACATTTCCTGAGGACCATGTGACAATAGGCAACTGCATCAGGTCACATATTAGGTATAAAATGAGAACATCCAGCCATTGCTCTTTCTCTTGCTTATACATTTTCCTAACCCCGCCCTATTTTGCTGGTTCCATTCTTAGCGTTGTTTGGAACCTACCATGTGTGTTGCTGGTCAACCCACGATCCCCTTCGCATATTTTATCCCTTTTTCACTGCAGAGTCAACTTGTCTTGCCAGTCAGGTACAGTATCACCCCACCATTGATACTTCCTGCTAATACAAACATCTCTGTACTTTACTACCTGAATTCCTAGCTCTGTATTGTTTGTGTGTATTTATGTATTTATTTATTTGATTTATACCCCACCCTCCCCGAAGGCTCAGGGAGGCTAACAAGATGGCATGAATGCCAACATTAAAACAGATAAAAACAGGATAAAACAATATAATAAAATCAAATAAAATATTGGTGCTCTAGATATCATGTCAATCATTTATCCCAAGATGGAGTTAATCCCCAGGCAATGTATGTTCCAGTAGCACTGTCATCCCTTCTCAATCCAGGGTCGTCTCGCACCCCGATGGTACCCACATGGATGGTGGTGGGGGGTGTGATGATGTAGAAATAACAAAGGTGGAATAGTGGTGGTGGCGGCTCCTACTCAAAAGCCTGGCAGAAGAGCTCCATCTTACAGGCCCTGCAGAACTGTGAAAGTTCCCGCAGGGCCTGGATCTCCTCTGGGAGCTCATTCCACCAGGTAGGAGCTGCCACCGAGAAAGCCCTGGCCCTAGTAGCAGCAAATTTGATGTCCCTGGGGCCTGGAATAACCAGGAGATGTTGACTCCCGAACGGTAGTGCCCTTGGGGGAATATATGCTTAAAGGCAGTCCCTTAGGTAAGCCGGACCCTGGCCATATAGGGCTTTATAGGTAAGAACCAGCACTTTGAAATGAATCCGGTATGCTATTGGCAGCCAGTGCAGTGCTTTCAGCACAGGCTGGATGTGATCCCTCCTAGAGAGATCCATTAACAGCCTGGCTGCAGCATTCTACACTAGCTGCAGCTTCCAGACTTGCGACAAAGGCAGCCCCAAGTAGAGAGTGTTACAGTAGTCTAACCTCGAGGTGATCGTCGCATGGGTCACAGTGGCCAGGTCATCGCGGTCAAGGAAGGGGACCAACTGCCGAGCCAGCTGAAGATGGTAAAAAGCCAACTTGGCAGTGGCTGCCACCTGGGCCTTCATCACTGAGGAGTCCAGGAGCACACCCAAACTCCTAACCTCTGATGCTGGCACCAAGGGCACCCCATTGAAGGATGGGAGAGGGAGCCCCAACCCCCAACTGACCCGACTCAGGCCCAGGACCTCTGTCTTTTCTGGGTTTAGTTTCAACCGGCTCAGTCTGAGCCACCCAACCACAGCCTGCAATGCCCAATAAAGGTCATCCAGGGCAGAGTCCAACCGGCCGCCCAGCATCACATAGAACTGGGTGTCATCTGCATATTGATGGCACCCAAGCCCACAACTCCGGGCAATCTGGGCAAGGGGGTGCATGTAGATGTTAAACAGCATCGGGGACAGCACTGCCCACTGAGGCACCCCACATTCAAGAGGATGTCTCCGGGACCGCTGATCCCCTATCGCCACCCTTTGTCCCCGACCTTGGAGAAAAGAGGCAAACAATTGAAGGGCAAGCCCCTGAATCCCCACGTTGGCGAGGCGGTTGGCCAGCAACTGGTGGTGAACCATATCGAACGTGGCCGACAGATCTAACTACACCAGTGCCGCCTCACCACTTTGGTCCAGATGCCTACAGAGGTCGTTAGTCAGGGCGGCCAGCACCGTATCCATCCCATGACCTGGGCGGAAGCTGGACTGGAAGGGATCGAGGACAGAAGCATCATCCAGAAAGCTCTGTAGCTGTAACACCACCGCCCTCTCAATAAGTTTGCCCAAATAGGGCAAATTGGACACTGGCCGATTTTATATTTATGCTATATTTGTATGTGTAAGAATCCTTTAGTAAAGAAATCACTGCTTTAGTAATGTAGCTTCAGCATCTATTCCTGGGGATTGGGAATTCAAACTCTGGTATACATGGGTTATGGTCCTATAATTTCATTGAGTCATAGTAGGTAAGTCAATGAAAATGTCGAGACAATATGCGACTGCAATAAAAAAGGCCAACGCTATGCTGGGGATTATTAGGAAGGGAATTGAAAACAAATCAGCCAATATCATAATGCCCCTGTATAAATTGATAGTGTGACCTCATTTGAAGTACTGTGTACAGTTCTGGTCACCACACCTCAAAAAGGATATTATAGTATTGGGGAAAATGCAGAAAAGGGCAACTGGAATGATAAAGGGTTGAAACACTTACACTGTGAAGAAAGGTTAAAATGCTTGGGGCTCTTTAGTTTGGAGAAACGACGGCTGAGGGGTGACATGACCAAAGTTTATGAGATTATGCATGGGATAGAGCAGGTTGAGAAAGAAGTACTTTTCTCCCTTTCTCACAATACAAGAACTCGTGGGCACTCCATGAAATTGCTGAGCGGTCAGGTTAAAACAGATAAAAGGAAGTACTTCTTCACCCAAAGAGTGATTAACACTTGGAATTCACTGCCACAGGAAGTGGTGGCGGCTACAAGCAGGAACTGGATAAACATATGGAGCAGAGGTCCATCAGTGGCTATTAGCCACAAGGCAGGAATTCTCAGGCTGGGGCAAGTGATGCTCTGTATTCTTGATGCTTGGGGGGGGGCAACAGTGGGAGGGCTTCTAATGTCCTGGCCCCACTGCCGGACCTCCTGATGGAACCTGGTATTTTTGTCCACTGTGTGACAGTGTTGCACTGGATGGGCCTTTGGCCTGATCCAACATTGGCTTCTCTTATGTTCTTATGTCCTTAATTAATGTCTATTGCCATTTAATAATTCAAAACTCCCCACATTTAATAATAAAATAAGGCAATTTGGCTAACAACAAGGCCATCATCTAAGCCAACTTCTCTTGTATAGCCATGAATCTCCTCTCCTGCCCTCCCATCAGCATCCACAGGGAGCAGGTGTTCTCCCACCTGGGAAACATTCTCAGCCCCCACCACTCCCACCTGGACAAAGCCGGGGTCAATGAGTTGGCCTCCCCCTGCTAGGCCACCCCACTCTGGCAGAGTAAGATGCAGGCCTCCTAGTGGTATCCCCCGCATGTTCCCCCATTCCTCCTCCTCCTCCTCCTCTATGGGTGATCTGGCATGCAGGTTGCACTCTTGGTGCTTGAGTGGAACGATGGCCCTAGGGCTGCCAAATCGGGCCGGGGGGCGGGGAAACCCCCGCTTTGGAGCCACCCCTGCCTGCCTGGGGCCAGGGAGGGCCTTGGCGGGGCTTCCTCGCACTCCCGCTGGCCTTGCAGGTCCACCGCCGGGCCCCTGATGTCAGGGGGTGTGGCATATGCTAATGAGTTATGCTAATGAGTTCCCCTAGCTCTTTTTCTACGAAATGACCCCTGCCCACACCCAACCCAAACATCTACTTCAACACATCTGCCTGTACAGGCAAGCTGCTTTCTGACTACCCCTTTCCATTGCATTTGTACAATTCACAATCACAACAGGTGATCTCTTATCTGTACAATGTGTTCTGCTAATGGTGAAGAACCAGAAATTTCACCTAGGGGTGGGCTGTGACCAGATGATCTATGTATTTTGGCCTGAAGTGGGACTGAGAGCATTGTGGACATGTGTCCCTTCCTTGTGGCGTCTGGCTGGGCTGTCTGCCTAGCTGCCATGGGGTAATTTTGGGAAGCCCCCTGTCGAAACTCTGAGGATTCCTGGTCTGCCTTTCTGTCTATCCTTCATAACCTGTCTTTTTAAACTTGAGGAATGGCCCTGCCAGCTTCACATGTGTTGCCATTTATCCTTGGGGTAGAAGAATTTGCCCCAATGGATGGGTGCACTCTGGACCCAGTTGCAGAATAGAATAATACACCCCCATTGGTGGGTGTGCTCTGCTCCTGTGCATTTAAGCTCTAGCTGGTGGGTGTCTCAGACTAGGGCCCACATTTATTATACCTTCCCAGCTGCTGTGGGGGTACTTTGGGGAGCCCCTGTTGAAAGTCTGGGGATGTCTGCCTTTCTGTCTGTTCTCCAAATACCAGAAGTGACGCGCGACGTCAATCACGTTGAAGGTGTGGCCCCGATCGTCGGAGGGAAAACCATACGATCAGGGCCACGTCCCCAACGTGATTGACGTGGTTGCGTCACCTCTGGTGACGCAGCCACGCTGCCCTTCGGGGGGCGGAGTTCCCCCCGGGACCCGATTCTGTGGTGGCGGAAATCGGGCCTCTGAAGCGGGGGTTTCCCCGCCCCCACTTGGCAGCCCTAACAGCAAGGCAGGACCTGGGAACCCTAGTTTGCATTCTCAGACTGCCCAGTAGAGCCACTGTTAGGTCTGTTGTGAAAATTACATGTAGCTATATGAGTCACATGATTTCACAACAGAGATTGGGGCCCACGCCCCCAACGTGATCGATGTGGTTGCATCACCTCCAGTGACGCAGCCACGCTGCGCTTCCGGGGCGGAGTTCCCCCCGGGACCCGCTTCTGTGGTGGCGGAAATCGGGCCTCTGAAGCGGGGGTTTACCCGCCCCCACTTGGCAGCCCTAACAGCAAGGCAGGACCTGGGAACCCTAGTTTGCATTCTCAGACTGCCCAGTAGAGTCACTGTTAGGTCTGTTGTGAAAATTACATGTAGCTACATGAGTAACATGATTTCACAACAGAGTCTTCATGGGGCAGTTTGAGGACATAACACAGTGGGCAGGTGGAGGCTGGACCTGCTTCTCCCCATGCACCACAGTTGACAATGTGGATCTGGGATGCACAGATTTTCATCACAAATCTAACTTGTGTTGTTTACCAACAAACACGAGGACTTTGCTATGTCTAGGGAGGCTCTGAGTTCTTGCCTTGTGGGAGAAGAAAGCCCTCTAATCACAAAATATGTTATTATATTATATTTATTAAAATAATTATATCTTGCCCTTCTTCTTGGCTCAAGGCAGTTTACAGGTAATAACAATATGCAGAATATTGTTATTCTGAACAATATGAACTTCTAGCCTGTCCCTCTTTACTTTGGATTTTTCTAAACTAATCTTCCTAATTCCTCATAAAGAAGGTGCCCCCAGCTCCTTAATAATTTTGGTTGTCCTTTTCTGCAGCTTCCCCAGCTGTAATATATCCTTTTCTGACATGGGATGACCATAACTGTATGGAGGATTCCAAATGTGGCTGTAAGATGACTTTATACAACATTGCCCCCTCTCAATCTTTTCATAATTATCCTTGGCATCGAATTTGCCTTTTTTTACTACCATCATACAGTGTGCATTGAGCCTACATTTACAATGAACTGCCTACTACAAACTCAAGATTTCATTCTGGGGTGACCAGAACTAATTTAGATCCCATCAGTGTAATCAGGATTTTTTTTTTTGCCTCGTTGTATATCACTTGGTGATTATGTGAAAACTTGTTTTCTCCTCAGAATTTTGACATTTAACTGTGTGCTATCCTTGACATATAGAAAAATACCACACATCCCCATATGTCCTTCATTACCCTTTCCGTAAATTGCATATTCTGGAACAATTGTTTCCTATTGATTCCCATTCTGCTGGTTTTAGCTGTTGGCTGTATTGGTACCTGACAAAGGAAGCTTTGATTCTCTAACGCTTGTATCCTGGAAATCTTGTTGATCTTTAACATGCTACTGGACTTGAATCTTGCTCATTCTATGTGGGGTTTCTGATATGGCTAGTGGATACTGTATCAATATTCACTTTTAATCCCTCTATGGTATTGAGTTTCTGTACAATAGCAGTTAACATTGCATCACTCTCCAAATGTCCTTTTAAAGTGCAAATTTCCCCTACAATTCTTTGGGCTTGTTGACAAGGTGGACCCTATCCCCACACTGAAGATTTAAAACATTTACACAACTCTCCCTAAAATATGAGCTAATGTTCCCTAGTTTCTTTGGGAAGCATTCAGTCACTGGTGAATGCAGAGTATTACGGAACTGTGACAACAACACATGTAAACACTTTCCATAATCTACTAATTATATTATGGCTTCAGGACTTCCAACAGATAGGTTTTATGTCTTCTATAGAAAGAGGGTTTTTTTACTCCATTGAATGTCTGTGTTTGAGGGGAAAATACCAGTAAAGTAAATCGTTGGATTCATAGGAGTGGGTTGCTACCACTATGCTAACAGCATTGAATGCTGCTGTCTCTGTTGTGTTAATAAGACCTAAAGCTGTGTTTTGGTAACTAGCACACATCTATGGGCACCGTGAGGTCAGAGGAACACTTTCTATAGTGGTTGCTGGCAACTTGTTAGTCCCAAGCTGGAAATTCAGAGAGGAAAGTTTGAACTATGGAAAGAGCAGAAGGTTCCTTTTGTTTGCCCTGGCAGAAGAAAGCCTGAATGCATGCCGGTAAGTGCTGTCTAAATAGCACAACAAAGAACTGCAAGCCGCTTGCCAGCAAACACAGCCCAGGGAAGGTAGATAACCTTTTGAATGTAAGTGTCTGCTATGTGTAGTTTCAAGCTTTACCAGCTGAGTAAGGGAACAGAGAAGGCAAAGCAAGAGAGGGAACAGAGTCCTTGTTCAGCTCTTGAATGAAGGCCCAGCTGTGGAATTACACTGATGATACAGAGCACAGCCACATGATTTCAGGCCAGGGCTGTGTTGAATTTTGGATTCAGAAAGTTTAGGCACAAAAGCTGGATCGCTTGGGAAGCTTGAAAGTTTTTGATTCATAATCTGTTCTATCTTTGCTATTGAGGAAGCTCATACACATATAGGCAAAACTAAAAAAAAAATACCACCCTAGCAGCAGAAATGGGTCTGCAGGTTCAGACTGCCAATCCATTTTGCACACACTCCCCTGCATTCAGACATCCGACCACACACAATAAATGCATGGGGAACCAAAAGCACCACTTGTGATGTGGTGCCTTATTCACCCGGCTCCAATTTGTCCTACGATGGGGTGAGTATGCCTGGGGAATGCCTGACAGATGTCGCTGTGTGACTGTACCCCTTTAATCTGCAGGGGAGCAGGGGCTATGTTGGGCCACACCACTTGTGTGATCACACCCTCAGATTTAGCTATGTGATAGTGTCATAAAACCAGTCAAAAAGGAAGACAATGCTTCTGAATAGGAAAATACGCATCCCGGTTCACTGGCACTCCTTATGTAAAAAATCATGGAAAGCGGTGGTGATTTTTGCAAGACTAGCAAATGTTCCTCTATTTATTTATTTACTTTATATATATCATATATATATATTTACTTTATATATATACTTTATCCCCACTGGGGACCCTAAGCAGCTCACATCAATTCTCCTTTCCTCCTTTTTATCCTCACAATAACCCTGTGAGGTAGGTTAGGCTGAAAGTGTGTGACTGGCCCAAAGTCACCCATGAAGGCTCCAGGGCAGAGTGGGGATTGGAACCTGGGTCTCCCAGATCCACTACACCATGCTGGCTATTACACCAATTATATACTGTTGCTAATAAGTACCATAGGCAGCCTTTATGGCACAATTTCAACTTGCCATCATTAGATCTGTCCTGTGGCTTGATTTGGAATTTGGATATTCCTTTGTTCCAGTGATGACAAGCTTTGTACGACTTTGCTTTTTGGGATTTTACTTCCAGCTTGTCTAAATCAGTCCTGTTTCGTGTCCTGCAAGAATCAGATTGTTCAGTTTTTTCCTTACAGATCTTGAACTATGCATCTCAATAAGAATTTGGAGATCTCTCCTAAAAGCAGATAATGGCTCTTTATTTACAATCACATTTTCCTTGGGGTTGTGCCCCATGGCACCTTCCTAATTGGCATTATTTGCCAATCAAAACAGAAGTCCAGTGACATTTATTTATTTCACAAAATTTATACCCTGCCTCTCAATCCTCATAAGGGCTACCAAGGCAGCCAATAAATTAAAAACATAAATAATTTAAAAAGTCTTAAAAACCATTAAAACCGACAAGAAATACATCATTAAAACACTTGAAACCAAACTTAAAATACACATAACAAAAACATGAAAACAACAATTACAACATTGGGCAGGAAGGAGGATCACTGAGGGAATGACAAATGAAACTTAAAAAGTCTTCACTTGCTGGCAGAAGATGGCAAGAGAAGGAGGCAAACAAGTCTTCCTGGGAAGAGACTTCTAGAGTTTTTGGGCCATGCCTGAGAAGCCCCTCTCTTGGGTTGCCACCCACCCAGTCTCAGAAGGTGCGGTTACCCAAAGCAAGGGTCTTAAATCATAAGGATGACTTCAGTGGTTGGACAGGTTCATAAGTGAGCAGTCGATCCTTCAGGTATGTTGGTCTCAAGCCATATAGAGCTTTGAAGGTCAACACCAGCACCCTGAATTGTGCTTGGAAACAAATTGGGATCCAGGGTAGACAAGCCAAGACTGGAGTAATTGTTGGAAGAACCAGATGTGATGTCCCTGTGCCTCAGCCTCCAAGAAGCAAGTGACCAGAGTTACAGGTAGGTAAGCAAACACTAAGACCAATTTCACACAAGAGCTGTGCTGTGGTCGCGCCTCCCTTTGCCCTGTTTCTATTGGTCAATTTCCCACTCGAAGCCACGTGGCCGCATTTTGACCTGTGGCTTTGCCTGATTTTCCCCGTGGTTTCGTGATCCTGTTTTTTGAGGATCATGAAACTGCGGGGAAAATCAGGTGAAGCCGCGGGTCAAAATGCGGCCGTGTGGCTATGAGTGGGAAATTGACCAATAGAAGTAGGGCAAATGGAGGCGTGACTGCGGCACAGCTCTTGTGTGAAATCGGTCTAAGCATCTTCCTATTTACTCTTATGTCACTTGAACCTTTTGATGTGTAGATTGCTACTCTTAGGGAGAACAACTTCCTTCCATCTCCTCTCTCTCTCTCTCTTCTCGCATGCACACAAAGAGGGAAGACACGTTTTCTCCATCACTACTAGCTAGAATAGAATCTGTCTCTTTCTCTAAGCTGCACTATCCAGTATGTATTTAAATAAATCAGTTCTTATATTCTTTTAAGCTGATAAGCAGCTCTGTGTAACTTCGTATTCTTACAAGCATACTCTGAACAAAGGAGCTCTGCTGTGTTCTGAGCCTTTAGTGCAGGGGCTTATTTGTTATGATGGCTGTATCTGACATAAATGGGACTTTGTCGGGCCAGGCCATGTGTGTCATAAAATGTAATGCCGGGTAGTGAAGACATTAACTTTATAAAGGACACCAACAAACACAATTAAAGGTTTTTAAATTTTGAAATACAAACTTGCTTAAAACAGTAACACTCTTGCCATATTTTGTTTATTTAATAAACAAACAAACACAAAACCTTTATTGGCATGAAAGCACAAAACACCATGGAAATACAGGAAAATACTAAGATGCATCAGTCACTTACACTTGGCTATTCAAGCCTTGTCTTCTGATTGCATAATATAAAATTTTTGCAACAGCCTCCATTATTTCGCAATTAGAATTAAACAGAAGAAAGTGAACAATTGAGTCACCAGAGTGCTAGCTCTTACCCTCTAGAAATGGAGTAATAAAACGAGATCGGATATCCCTATAGAGGGGGCAATGAAGTATGATGTGTGTAGTGGATTCTATATCTTTTAGATTCATTTAATAGTCTTTGATAACTGACACCTCCCAAACCTCCCCCCCCCTAAAAAGATGCCTACTTAAAATGGAAAGGTGGAGATTTGGCAATAGTAGGATTTGGCAATACAGTTTTAAAAAATAAAACATCAAGAAAAAGCACAAGGATCACAGCAGAAACTAAAAATAGAAATTAAAAATATAAAATGCTCTGAGCCTAGGAAAACATGAAATGCTGGACATTGCAAGCTCCCCCCCCCCAGTCCACTTAGAGTGGCAGTGGCTCTCCAGTGTAATGTCCCCCTTTGGCTGTTGGTTCTCAGGTTAGAGTACTCACTTAGGCACCTGTTCTCAGGTCTATTCAGCAGAGACAAGCTGGCTCAAAACATCAACCTTGTATTTGCAAGGAGACAAGTCCAGCAAACAACAGCTCAACTATACAAACACTGGAAAGTGAAACTTCCTGAGCTGCACTCCATTGAAATACATTGCAGCACAGATAAAGTTGCAAAGAAAATGAAGAATGGATTTTCCATTAAAGTTTCTGGGCCCAGATAGACTACTTTGGGACTGGAATGGCAGCCCCCAGAGTGGAATTCCATTCCCAGAATGCAGCTGCTACTCCCAGGGGCCGTCATTCCACTCTGGGGGCTGTCATTCCAGTCCCAGAGTAGTCTATCTGGGTCCAGAGACCTTAAGGGAAAATCCATTCTGCATTTGCTTTGCAACTTTTTTTGCGCTTTAGCCCAGAGGAACTTACTGCTGGAGGAGAAACGGGCGAAGACAAGGCCCAGCCAGCTGGGAATTTCGGCAGCTCCGATCTTCCTTGAAAAGGTTGTTCAGGCTGGGAAGGGGGTGGAAGTGGACAAGAAAGCTGTGGGCCGGATTAAAGCCCTCGGCGGACCGTAGGTTTGACACCCCTGCTTTAGTGCACTCTGCAAAATTTAGCAAGGGATCTGGCTTAACATACCAGCTCTCCCAATAGTAATATGGTCCCTATGACCCACTCCAGTCAACATCCTGGCCCACAACATCGAATCAAAGGCGCTGTAGGTTTCACAAAGTCTATGTAACATCTTCATCATTGCTGAGATAAATGTAATCCTCTTCTTAAAAATTAGTTGGAGTGACTCCTATCCTTATCCTCTTTCTCCACAGAGCACAGTTTGAAGCCCTCCTCCAGCCTAAGGAGCTTTCCTTCAACAGAAGAGCCACTTCAGTTGGAGGAAGGATCCTTGGATCCACCCCATCATGCAGAATCTAAACGTTTTTGAGGCATCCAGGCATTAATGCATGGTGTAACCCTATGCAGTGTCCTTGAAGCCAAAGGGCTTAGAAGGTATAGCTTGGTTTAGGATTGCAACAGGAAAGTCAAAAGAAGAATGTGTCTCATTGAACAAACATTTACAATAAAATATAATGCTTTCTGTCTCATAAGAGGCTTCTGCTAGCAGTAGTTAAATGCAGAAGTTGAAGTTAAATATTTGTACCTGTTACATTTTCTTATTCCATTGACCATTTGACTTTTCATTTTTTTAAAAAGAGTAAATTTTTGTTCTCTTTCAGCAGCAAATGTAAGCCCAATAAAAGGCATTGCATTACTTACTTCATATTTCTTTTTTAAAAAAAACATTTTGTGACAAGCTGCCCACTAATACATGAACCCAAAGCAAAGAATTTACTAACCATTTTTCTGTCATTGTAATTTGTAATTGACATTATTAACAGTCACCCAATAATTTGTCCATTCCACAAAGTACAGTAATTGGTACAGCAATATTTAGTAATTGATGGCAATTTCAAGTAATAAAAGCTGAGTTCATTTCCTGAATAATGTATTGACTCATTAATGGTATTTAATGGCTTTCTTTCTAATACTTTCTTTCATTTGTTGAGAAATTAATTTACTAAATTATTTCACCAAAAATCTTAATTAAATTAAAATACATAGTAATATGCACGATCAAATGACAAGTGTTTTTTATTCCCTTAATATCAGTAAATTGACCATGGCTAAGTAGGGGATTTTAAAAAAAAAAACGAATGGGAGAAAAGAGGCCTGGTGCTTGTCACATTTAGAGGTATGGTTTGTCTGATAAAAGCATCCTTTCTCATACTCAGCAGGTCTGAGAAGAAGCAATTAGCTTTAGTGTTTCATGCTTAGAAGTACAACGGGAAAAGCATGTTTTAGTGTTGTTTTATAAAGTTAACATCTGAAATGACTCAGCAGTAATCCTATTAATTGGCACTCGGGCTTTCAAAGTCTCTCCAAGCAGGCAAAGCCATCTCTGTTGGCCCACCAGCAGCTGTCAAGGCTGCTCTGCTGGAAGATTCTCACACAGCAAGTACAGCAGTGGGGTTCAGGGAGCCACTAATAGCCCTCTTCCACAGCAATCAAGGCTCCATGGCCCCTCTACATGTATCTCTCCCTGTGTGGCTCTACTTGCCATGCAGTGGATGTCACTTCAATTAAAATTATTTAAGCCACTCCCCAAGCCCCTGCAGCAAAAGTGGCTCCATAGAATATCGATTGACTATGCATTTGAGATTCTGAGGCTAATTAACAATCTGGGCTTCTGAAGTACAAACAGGGAGAAGGAGAGATCTTGTTCATTCCATCAGAATACCTAACCCTCCAGCACATCATTTAGATTTGAGTGCTCTCTGTTCTGCATGTATACCACATAAGGACATCATTGTGGAGCATTGATTCCTGCTCCCTGCATCATTGAAGTAAGGTGTGAAAGTTTGACTGCACAACCCAGTCTCCCAAAGCAAAATCCCAGTAGTTGGTTTCTGGGTGGCCACCTTTATAGGAAACATTCTGCTATTTATTTTGAAAGATATGGGGCATGTTCTTCACTCATGACTCTATGAAAACTTTATACCACAACTCCATGAATAGGACATAGCAGTCTGAAGCAGTGGCTTCAGAAAGTGTATGTTCTTTTTATCTGTGTTTATTGATTCATCTTGGCTGCAGTCAGATGACAGACTTAGCACAGTCTCGCTGCATTTATAATTTCATCCAATTTTTTTTGTAATGGAGGGTTTTTATCAGACACCCCACCCTAATACGCTTCACCACATGCACACCCCATGGTTGATCAATCAGATTACTGCTGCACGGCAACCACAGAGCAGGCAGCTTTTTTAAACCTATCTTTTGCGCATGAACATAACCACATATTTGCCTTATTTGCGTAGCTTAGCCAGTACAGAGAGGGGTTTTCCCCTTGAATTTGTGGCTAATCCCCCCGAGGGGGCTTCCAATCCAAAAAAGGTGTTTTGGCATGTAAACACAGATGCGATGCTTCACAGCTGTGGAGCAAATATGCAGTTATGCGCATATCGCTAACCAACTCAAGAAAAGAATGCAAAATGGAACAGAACATACAGACTTCCCAAATGACATGAGAGCATGATGGATTGATCAGACATCCGGATATGTGGGGTGGTACCACTGATATCTATAAAGACCGGACTTTCACCATTGTCAAATAACTCCAACTTGAAGATGGGTGAGAATGGGGTGCCGACAACTGGAGAACAGGAGACAGATGTTGCTGTCTGAACCTGCATTTTAAATCTGCAAGGCAACAGCAACAACATCAGCTCAAACAGCTCGTCTGATCGCAGCCATGCAGTTTAAATGCAAATACATAACAATTTAACATTATCAGAAGTCATGTCCAAAATACATTTTAATACAGTCCCAGTCTGATTTAATTATACCTCAAAGTCTCTCCATTTCTTAATTAACATTCATTCAGTTTGGTCTTCTTCCATAGGTTATCCATTTTTTAAAAGGAAAATGTGTTCTTACTATGTCACACCACTGCACAGACTAATTAAACTGTCCTTTAAAATTCAGAATATTAATGATCTTCAGAATTTTTAGACTGGCAAGGTCCTATATGCTTCCTATGATAAATGAGTGCTTTCCACAGCCTACTTTGCCTCAGTGGAAATCAAGGATGATCAGAGCCATAAAGGATCCCCCCCTTAAACCACTACATATGATTTTAATTTTGTACTTGCTCTTAAATTAAAGTCTATTCTAATAGAAAAGCTGTTGATTCAATGTAAGGAGATGAACTCCCTTATCTTCTTTCTCGCCATCAAATTTATTTTTATTACCATTAATTGGGGCCATTTAGTTTTTGTGGCATTTTAACTGCTTGGATTTACTGAAATTGTAGAGCAGCAATACCTCACACAGCAAGAGGTTATTTCAAGTCCCAAACATTGCTCCAACTTAATAAGCCGTTTAGTTTCATTTTAAAATTAGTATTTCCTGAAAAGACTGAGTTTTAAATAAACCATAAACTGGACACCTAAACATAAACTAGACATCTAAGCAAAAATAATGCTTCATTCATACAAATTAGAAGAAACTTAAAATTCAAACTATGTGGAGATCCTTTATCTGATAGCTGGTATGTTTGTGTACAGTTGCACACAGATTTATCATTTTCACCATACCAGTGACTGATGTTGTGCTGGAATTGGCAGAGATGCATGCTGCTCTTTATACCAACATATCACTCTATGTTGTGCCAGTTCTGAAAGATTTCACTAGGGCATTCTGAATGCTATGGACTAGATTTTGTTTCAGAGTATTAGGAATGAACCCAGATTGGAAACTGAAAGGAAAGAAAAAAGATCTGGTGAAATATGTAGGGTCATAGATACACTAAAAAACTTGGAATTCAGTTTCTGTCAATATGTTTGGTGACTTTCCAAAGACTGCTTTAGAAGTAGTAAAGGGTTCACAGGAGTGTTCTCAAGGATGGAATGAGAAACAGGATTGGTGCAGTGTTGGTTTTATAATCCACCTATGCTGTATTATTCATCTCTGTGCTGAGGTGTGTTGAATATTTTACTTACTAGGAGCATCTGGCTCAGTGAGTATGAGAATCTAAGGTGTTCCCCTTATGTGAACACTGCATTGTCGCTAAGGCAGTATTATTTATTTGTTTGTTTGTTGATTTATTATTTAGAATATGTCTATGTTCATCCCATGTTTCCATGTTGTTTTTAGACACAAGTTTAATTGGCAGAGGACATTCCCATAAATAGAATCTCAAAATAAATCAGACTTTTGAACCACCTAGATCTCATTTTTGGGAATGTTTTTTTTGTTTGTTTTAAATAAGGAGGGATGAAAACAGATAACTCAAAGATGTGTCTGGTAAGGACCCAGAAACCAAGAACCTAGGACCAAGCAGACAGAGTTTATTTATTTAGATTTATATCCCACCCTCCCAGCCAAGGCTGGCTCTCTTTTCACAACTCCTTTTATTAGCTCCCTACTGTTGCAGAGTTCTTCCCCAGCAGTGTGGCAGTTCTCAATCACTTATTTCACAGACCCTAGCAAAAATTATATACTGAAGTATGTGTGTTTATATAAAGAGGAATGATAAAATATTTTAAAATTAAACTATAAAAATGGTAAACTTCGAAAATGAACTGTGAAAGTGGTAGAAAAAGAAGAAGAAAAAAATTAGTATGGCTGCAAAACATGTACATTTATACAGGTTTCTGGCTACTGGAGAATAAATGGTTGCTGCATGGAAGAGGAAAGAAGAGAGCCAGGCATAGTGAGAGAATATTAATTCTAGGTGCTGAAAGAATTGATCATGAGTGAGAAATAAAACATGAACACTTGGATGAGAGAGGAAAGGAGGGAAAATAAAAATGAGCTATAGGAATCAAGTAATTGTGGAGCAGTTAAATGTGAAAAGGGGCTGACAAGTTAGGAGGTTTTTGAATGGGCAAGAATTACATTTATTAATGAAGTAAATTAAACTAAGGGGCTAATCAAATAGTCAAGTCTGGAAGAGCATTAGTAAATAAATGGGCAGCTGACTGAATAGATGGAGGATCACATAAACAAACAGTTGATCAGCCAGTTAATTAAACAAAATGATTAAACACAAAGGTAATCAATCAGTGTGTAAAAGTGATTAAATGAAAAAGCAGATGCAAAGACAGAGAAACGAAGTGATCAGACGAAAATTGGTACATTATGTTTGCAACAGTTCACTTAAGTCAGAAAAGAGGGTCATTACAAAGTGGGATTGCAGAATGATAAATAAGCCTGGGAAGGGTTAGGGCTGATAGTTGCTAGAAAGAGCCCAGACTGTGAGGAGGGGGAAGGTGCAGAAATGAAGCCGTTTCAACTAAAACAAATGTAATCCCTGGAAAAAAGAGTTATCCTCCCTCTAACCCATGTGATATGGAGTTGGCCGCTTGCATCCCTTACTGTTCAAATTATTGGTAGTTAATAAGCCATTAATGAGGAAATAGAATAATATCCATCAGATTTTATAGGAGATATCATTCCATAGTAAAAAGGATGTTTGCGTTTATGAAATTCTGGGATTCACCAGCTGTTGCTGGGCTTGAAATCCATTTTTTAAAATTTCTGTCCAGCATGTAGCCTGGCCAGTCATCCCCAGCTAATCTCTACTCATTTTAGGGGTTTGGTGTATGTGAAAGTAGGATCACCCCTTCCTACCTTAATGTACATGCTTACTTATATTAATTCTCATTTACCACTCACCAGTTTGGAGGAGCTCTTGCAGCTTTTCACAATAAACTTTGATGGCAATGACGACTGATGGCTTTCATTTCTTGAAGCCGCATACACTGTTTCTATTATTTTAGGAGGGTTAACCCCCCATGTGTTTTTTTAAATTTTATTTCAGATGTTTCTGCAAACCTAGGGCTTTTCTTAGATCAAAGATCTTCCTTGTCTGTTCATGGCTCCAGTTTCAGGATTTGAATATCCATAGATGGCCTCATGTTGAGAATTAGATATATTGACAAGTGGGGAGCCTGTTAGACTCACAGGGAGGAATTCCATCTCCCCATCGCTGAGTCTGGCGCAGCTCCAGGCACAGCCACTACCCTTGAGCCCAGCAGCCAGCGTCCTTCTGCAGTGCAGCCAAGCTCAGAGTGGCTGCCAGTGTCCTCCGTCACAATGGCTGGGAACAGAAATGCATGTCCAGACCAGAAAATGCATGTCCAGATCAGACAATGCATGCACAATTGTATTTGGGGGATTTAACCCCCCCCCCAAGTATTTTATTTTTTATTTCAGATTTTTCTGCACACCTGGGGAATGCCCCAAGTTTGCAGCAAAATCTGTTTACCGTTGGTGTGACCCCAATCCATGGATTAGTTATTCACAGATGAGGGTCACACATCACTGTTAGCAATATAGATAATATTAGATATATAGATAATAAAAACCCTAACTCCCAGAGAGTTAGGTACCAGTGGTGAACTGCTTCCTTCCTCCCGCACCCATCACCATAGCAATAATGGTTTCCTTTAAGGGTTTTGCTAACTTTACTTTGAGGATAATACAGAATCAAGGAATGTCTGTGAAAATTCATTGTTCAAACAGTGTTACTGTTATTGCTATTGTTGATTTATATGAACTGACTTGTAACACCTGAGATTAGGGTTGCCAAGTGAATTTTACTCACCGGCGGGGGAGCCTTGCCGCACTCCAGGAGCTGTCCCTTGCCATGTGCGCGCATGCCGCCAGCACGTCACCATAAGTGACACACGACATCAATCACGTTGAGGGCGTGGCCCCCATCATCGAGGGAAAACCATAGAGTTCCCCCCCAACAATTGGGGCCACGCCCCCAACATATCGACGTGGTTGCATCACCTCTGGTGACGCAGCCACGCTGCGCTTCGGGGGGGTGGAGTTCCCCCCGGGGCCCAATTCCGTGGCGATGGAAATCGGGCCTCCAAAGCAGGGGTTTACCCGCCACCCGCCCCCACTTGGCAGCCCTACCTGAGGTACTGGATAATAAAGCATGCACTATGTTCGTGCAATCACATTAATGAAACATTAAGGCAGAAAGTTTGAGGTCTGAAAGATCAATGAAATCAAAGGAATAAATCATGGAGACAAACTGCTCATCCCATATTTTTCATAGTGCCCTTTAGTAACATGCCATAAATATCTCAGCTTAAACCTTGGAAAAACTATTCACTCTCTTGTGTTTAAAGGAAGAGTTGTTTAGACAAAATTGTCGTTCAAGATTCAGTAGCAAGGCCCCTGTCATTCAACCTTCTCCCCACCTCTCCACTGCTCAGTCAACTTGCTATTGCTGCCCGCTAACAACCTATGGCACTTTCTAGCCATCCCCACTGATCTTCCTCTTCTTGAGACTCGGAACTTACTAGGGACCCTGTGCAGCCCAGCAAATCAGAGCAGTGCAGAGCTGTGAGGATGGCATGTGCAACTCTATTCTCAGAGGGGTAAAGGGGTAAAGATACCAGTGCCATCTTTAAAAGCCCAGGAGACACATCTTGGTTAGTGTAGAGCAATGTCAGCCATTTGAGAAGCTCTCTATGTGTCTTCTATCTTTAAAGACTGAAGAAGGAGAGATAATATACAATTGTCATAAGGTTCGCTGTATTCCCCTAGACGGGGAAGTTCCAGTATTAAACTGGTAGGACAGGCAGCTAGAATAGTCCTTCTGCCGAATAGAAGCTTGAAAGGCAGATGCAAGCAAGCATGTTTGTCTAGCTCCTGTTGCTATTTGGCCAGACAACAAGGTAAGTGGTGATCATATTACTGACTGAATTAGGGATACCAGCCTCCAGGTGGGACCTGGGGATCCTCCAGTATCAAGGACCCAAGCTTGGGTCCCTCTGGGTCACCACTCTCTTTTACAGGCAAGCAGCACCCAGCCCCATGGGTCCTCAAGGTTAAAAGTATACAAATAAAGCAGACCTTTGTAAAAGTGTATAAAGGTTTATTAAACAGATTTTTAAAAAGACAGAAGAGAAGAAGAGAAGAAGGAACTAGATTTATACCCTGCTCTTCACTCAGAGTCTTAGAGCAGCTTATAATCTCCTTTCCCTTCCCCTCCCCTCCTCGCAACAGACACCCTGTGAGGTAGGTGGGGCTGAGAGAGCTCTTTTCAAGAACTGCTCTTGAGAGAACAACTCTGAGAGAACTTGTGATTGACCCAAGGTCATACTATCAGTTACATGTGGAGGAGTGGGGAATCAAACCCAGTTCTCCCAGATTAGAGTCTGTGTTCTTAAGCACTACACCAAACTGGCTCTCTTACCAGGGGTCGTTTCGTAAAAAAAGAGCTAGGGACACACCCTGCCCCCAACGGTCCCGGCCGGTGGGAGTGCAAGGAAGCCCCGCGAAGGCCCTCCCTGGCCCCAGGCAGGCAGGGGTGGGGAGAGGCAGGAAGGAAGCAACTTACCCTCCCTCTTCTCCTGCCTCCTCCTGGCTGAATGAGGTCCGGAAGCGGGGCAGCCGGAAGCAGAGGGCGGGGCTTCGTCATGTGCCCCGCCCCCATACCTCACCCGGGGGAACTGCAATCCCCCGCGATCCCCCGAAATGACCTCTGTCTCTTACTATGCAGCACAGTCTCCACCACTTAGCAGCAAAAACAACAAAGCTAACTTTCTATCTAATACATTCAATACCTGGTATTAGATGGCACACCTTTTCAGGATACAAGAGTCCAAGCTAGAGGCTTAAGCATTCCACCACAATGTAGCATGACATAGCAGAAGCATTGTGAAATCGTAAAGTTAGCATGGCTTCCCTCTGGCCTATGGCCTAATTATAGTTTTGTTGCCATCTGGCAACAGGTGGTCTCCCAAACTCAATCAGGGAGCTCACTTGATGGAACTCTCCAGAAGATATTAACATATGTTCCTGGTCGGTCCCCCCCCCATCCCATCCAGTTACACAGCTGAATGCAGGTTCTCATGATTGATCAATTACCATGTTCTTGAATCCAGCCTTAAAAGAAATAAGGATAATGTAAGCAGGAAGGCCATATTAAGGACACCTGCAAGCCAGAGCAGGCCGGCTAATACTCACATTAACCCTTGAGGGGAATCAGGGTGCTTTGCCTCACATTCAGAATTACAGCTCATCTCCAGGCTACAGACATCGGTTTGCATGGAGAAAATGGATGCTTTGGATGGCGGATTCTATGGCATTGTACCTCACTGAGGTCCCTGTCCTCCCCAAACTCCATCTCCAAATCGCCAGGACTTTCACAACCTGGCTTTAGCAAAAAACAAACAAACTATCCCCTGCCAGTGGCAAGGTCTGAATAGACATCCAAATATGAACCAAATAGCTGAACAACAGGTTTTCAATTAAATATTATTTTCTAGTTGAGCACAGTCAAAATCTTTCATTCTTTAATGACTTCTTAATACCAAGGTGCTCTCAAAGTGTTAAGAATAATTAATATGTATTAGGTATCTTTTTATCATATTTCAGCCATTCACTCATAATTCACAATCAGGATAGTTAAACTGACACAATGTATATTTCCTCCACCCCACCCCCAAAAACCTACTGGATGCTTTTTCTGTGGTGTACTCCCTAGTAAGTGCTAGTATGGATTTTTAAGTATGGGACCAAGAGTAGTAGTTATTCCAGATTAATCAATCTGGACTCAAAGTCTATGATTTTAGCCACATAATTTCAATGCAGAAAGGCCAAACTAAGCAGAATAAGCACTGTGACAATCCATTACAGTTCTTTTTGAGGTTGGATTTAATGATGGAAGAATTCTACTGTGAGGGACTTTCTGCTGTATTGATCTTTGCAAGTGTCTTGGCCTCCCCACAATCTCCCTGTTCTATCTTTTATAACTAAATTTGCCTTGAGCAACCTGTGCAGCTTGTGTGGCCTCATCGGCTTATTACTTCTGGCAGACTCAGGCTCTTGCTCATTCCATCTCAGTCTGGGTCAGGCAGTTCTTCTTGCTCATGATGGGTATCCTTCCCTTTGGTTTTTAGTCATAAAGCTCCATTGACTATCCTAATTGTATCACAGAACCCTCAAGGCAGCTATATATTCCAGCCAAACAGCCCCACTCTTATTTATTGGCTTGTGATGTTCTCACGACCTCATGAAGCAGCCTTTAAAACAGCAGCTTAAAATACTATATCCATTCAGTATGGTTTTGTTTTCTTCTTAAGCATTAAAAATAGCTGTCCATATATCAAATTTGCTCTAACATATTTAAGCAGCCAGTCCTGGGTGAATCATGCAAGTCATGTGGTAGCACGTCATCCAGTGATTGCTGCTTGAACTGGCCCTTAAAAGCTAAAACAGATCTGGAAAGGGCCCTTCCCCATCATTCAGCCTTTACTGACAGAAACCAAGGCCTGAAGGCTGTGTGGTTACCTAACAAAGTGCACTGAGGGCATTATTTTATTAAAGCGACATGTCATACTTGTATTATTTTGTGGGGTTTAAGAAAAAACCCTTTTATTGGATTTCAGATTTTTCTGCAGATTTGAGGCTTTTCTCAGATTTGTAAAAAGATCTATCTTGTCTGTTCATGGTCCAGTCTCTGGATTTAAGTATCCACAGGTTTGGCCATGTTGAGAATCAGATATATGCAAACCTCTTGGTTCATACTGCTCAGGAATTGAACCACATACTGCCTGCATGTAACCACTATGGTAACTCGTATGACTTAAGTATGAACTACAGTAACAGAATGATAATCAGAAGGGTTTGCGGGGGTTTAGGAATGAAAGCTATGCGTAATTGCCAGTTGTTCTAAAGAACACCAAAAATAATTTGTTTTATGTACATTGATGCATCTTTATACTGGCTTTATATTGGCTCTACTATTGTGGAGGAGATGAATGGAATCTCACCAAAAATAGATGACTTTTCAGTAGCAAAATAAATATCTGACCTATATGGTATTTATAGAGAGACTATGTGGTCAGGGACTTGACTTGTGGAAAAGGAAAGAATAGATGAGCTGTCATTTGTTAAGCTCTTGGCTCAATAGCAGGCCTTGGTTGGACTAGTGATGTTTTAAATGTAACCCAGATATTTTGTCCTCATCTTCTCACTCATTCTGTGTTTACAAGTTGCTCAGCCAAGCAGAAACGCTGGTCTATAGCAGGTAACTTTTTTCTGAGACATTTTTCTGGATCTGTATTGGCTTTTACAGCTGCAGATGTTTAAGCCATCTGCATAGAAGAAGTAAGAAATGAAAATACACAGTTCCTTCTCCCATTGGGAAATGTATTCCTCCTTCAGATATTTCTGCCTTATCTCAGGTGTCTAGCTGCTGCTTCTTAGACAATATCTGGACTTTTTTTTTGTCTTGTCCTCTGTCCTCCTATTTATTTTTAGTGACTTCAACAAAACTCTTTCAGCATTTTCTTCATTGTAGCACATGGACAGGAAATCTTAAAGTTTCTGACAGTGGCAGGTTTATTTTGTCCACTTGGGACATGTCCAGATGGTGGAACCAATGTGGATTATATAAGACACATCACCAAAATATGCTATTAAAATGGTGCCTGAATTTTGTTTAATCTGGTGTCCGATGCTGGCCCTTCCCATTTAGTGCACAAATCCCAAATCATGAATGACAGAAGTCAATGGGCAGTATCCCACCTTAGGCTGGAAGAAAATTCTCCACTTTAAGTGGTACTTCCTCCATTGGAAGAGCCACTTTAGCTGGGGGAAGGCTCATTAGAGAGATATGATACAGCCCGATGTCTACATCTGTCCTTAAACTGACTCTAAGATGTCTTCTTGACAAAGTGTATATTGCTTAATGTGAGCCTCTACACAAAGCAGAGATCACTAGTGTTATATACATTGATGATACAGATATAAACTAAATTACAATCTGCTTGAAATGGCAGAGGCCATAGTCATCCACATATGTGACAGACTGTCATCATCTTATGCAAGAGAAAACTAGAAGAGGAGGAGGAGAGATGTCATGATGTGTGACTTTGGACTGTGAAAATGCCAGATGTATTGGGGATTAGGGAAATGTAGTTCACCATTTTAATTGGTTGAAGTCTTAGAAGTTTGTTCAGGGGAGAAGAAACCCTTCTTCAGTACCAATCTGCTTTACATTAATGCTCCCTGTGAAAGAGCTTATCCCTTTCCATGTGGAGAGACAGGTCAGAGTGTTATCTAAATAATTCAGAAATAATTTGTAGCAATCACCATCTTGCTGGAGGTGCCCATTGCCTTTTGGACTACATTGCTTGTTCAAAGCACAAGACTGCTAGAATGGCCTTCCTTCATACTGCTTTCCTGAAGCTTTCTTGTTTTTCAGAATGGAAATCTTGACTTTTCAATTGGGTTCTAGAAATCTGATGTGAAATGTGAGGATGTCACAAAACCAGCTTTTATTGAATTGGTTGTAAACTTTAGGCCCAGGTTTGAATCCTGACACTGCCATGGTAGCTTACCAGATGGCATTGGTCAGTCTCTGTCTCTGAGCCTAACATACATCACAAGGTCGCTGTTCGGATAAAATGGAGAGGAAGATAATATTGTAAGCCATTTTGTGATCCCATTGGGGAGAAAATTGGAGTATAAATAAATAAATAAATGTGAAATTTCCTTCAAGTCTGCCCCACACTGCCTCCAATTCTTCCTCTCATTCTGTGTTATATAAATAGTGTATTATGGAAATGCTTCAGGAGAACATTTTCCCTCTTGCTAGACCAAGGCCCCGGTCACACGCGAGGATTTGGGCCGGGAGAGGGACGGATTGGATGTGTGGCAAATGGGTGCAATCCCACGGCAACATCTGGGAAGCGTTGCGTGCCCGTCACCGATCCGTCCCTCCCGCCCAAAACCCCGCACCAAAAAAGAACCACCTACCTGGGTGGTTCATCCGGAAAGGCCACGGCAAGTGCGGCCGTGGGATCGCCGGCGCATCCTTTCCCCGGCTCCTGGCCGAACTGCGCATGTGTGAGCATGCGTAGTTCGCCAGCCTCCCCCTCCCACTGTCGCTTTCTCCCCAGCATCTCAGGGGATCCGTGGGATCCCGCCGCGGCGTATCTAGTTTGGTGCGGCTCAGATTAGCTGCACTTCGGCTGTCGTTTTTCCTGCCGTGTGGCAGGGACCCAAGTATGACATGCCTGTAATGACTCAGTACTTTACAATACTTTGTTCAAAGTTACGTTCAGCACAAGTTTCAGAATCTTGTTTGCATACCCTTATCTAATTGGCTGGTTGGCCAGTCTTTAATCCTTTCCTTTTGTGGCAAAGAGTCTTTTCACTATCAAATGTGGGAGGATGAAGGGTTAGAAAGTGTGCTTTTAGAGCCCTGACCTGGATATCCTAGGCAAGTCAGATCTTGGAAGTTAAGCAGGGTTGACTCTGGCAAGTACTTGGATGGGAGACCTCCTTGAAATACCAGAGATGGGGGCAGGCTTTATTCAGCATTTCTCCAAATATCCTCCAGGTCCCCAGTAGGGGTCAGTCACCAGAGCTCACCATGACTTACAGGTGATGACACACTCACATGCGTGCACACATGGACATATAATAAATACAAAAAAGTGTGCTTCTAGTGAGTTTTATGTTGACTGCATGCAAATCATGGGTTGAATGGCCTGTTTCTTGCTGAGCCAAGACTGTCTGATATCCATATAACTGTTATGCTATGTTTGGCTTAAGACTTGGCACTAGATTCTGTGAACTTCTATCATGAGAGGGAGGGAAGGGAGGGTTGCATTGGTGCTTAGTTCTCGTGGCTTTTTCTTACATGCCCAGGGAAATACTGATCGCCACTTTGGGGTCAGGAAGCAATTTTTCTCCTGGAGGTTTATTGTCATCTTCTGGGCATGGAACAGTGGTCACGGGGGGGTCGGTATTTGTGAATTTCCTACATTGTACGGGGGGGGTGGGACCCTGGAGGACCCTTCCACCTGAATGATGGCTGCTACCATTTATGGATAACAACAATAACAACGATCACTAGCACTTTATTATGGTTTTAGAATTGTTTTAATCATAAATTATGTTTTTAAGAAGAAGAGAAGAGATTGGATTTATACCCCACCCGTCACTTGGAGTCTCAGAGCGGCTTACAACCTCCTTTCCCTTCCCCTCCCCACAACAGACACCCTGTGAGGTGGGTGGGGCTGAGAGAACTCTGACACAAACTGCTCTTTTTCGAGGACAGCTGTGCCAGAACTTGTGACTGACCCAAGGTCACATCAGCAGGTGCAAGTGGAGGAGTGGGGAATCAAACCCGGTTCTCCCAGATTAGAGTCCGCACACTTAACCACTACACCAAAGCCGCCCTGAGCCAGCCTTGGCTGAGAGGGTGGGTTAAAAGGTCAAATAAAAATAAATAAATATGATTCTATAGACAGTGTAGAAAACCTGTATTTTACTGTGTTTGATGTCTTCTGCCACTTTGTGGAAGTGTTTGCATTTTTTACTTTTATTGCCATGTAAATTCTATTTTCTTTATAATACATCTTAAAAAACTTTTTGTCCATGTATTGCTATGACTCAAGCTTTCAGGATAGATTCTAGATAATATTAGATCATTTTTTAAAAAAAATACGTCTATGGCATCACTGCAGCTTAACCAACAACTAAGTGGATGTCACTCAATAACATTTATAGGGTTTGGACTCATGAATGAATCCAGGAGATAATTGGGGGAAAGGATGATGCAAGAGTCTAGGCAAGAAAAAATATTGTATTAACTCCTCATAATTCTTCAGAGAATGGTGACAGCAATATAGGGTGGATTCTCAGGTTGTACTATATGCAGAGGAGAAGTGGGGAAAGGCTTAAAGAAGAAGAGCTGGATTTATATCCCACCCTTCACTAAGAGTCTCAAAGTGGCTTTCAATCTCCTTCCCTTCCTCTCCCCACAACAAACACCCTTTGAGGTAAGTGGGGCTGAGAGAGCTCTTTCAAGAACTGCTCTCAAGATAACTGACCCAAGGTCACCCAGCTGGCTGCATGTGTAGGAGTTGGGAATCAAACCTGCTTCTCCTCCAATTAGAGGATTGGTTCTTTTGAAAGGAGAAGGTGTTGGCAAAACATGCTGGAGAATCCCTGCTTTTTTATTTTCACATTACAGATGAACACAAAAGGAGCTGAAAGAGATAAAGAGAGAATAACTGAACTCACATCCACTATTACAGTGATCTTCAACCTCTCCTGACCTGGAATCCAATCAGTTTTTAAAGCTTTATCAGGGAAATGTCCCACTGAATAGTGGCGTGGAACTTGCCGCCATATAGAACATGTTTATAGCTGGGAAGGCTTATGTTAATAGAAGCCTGTGACTTATCCAAGGCCCTTGACAACATTTTTACTGTCCCTTGCTCATGGGCTTTTGACACCAGGTTGACATGCAGTTGTTAACAGATGACAATCCATGCTGTAAAAAGTTTTGCTATTAGTGGTACATGAGAAGGCTGCCAACTCTGGGTTGGGAATTTCCTGGAGGTCTGGGAGTGGAGCCTGGGGACTGTAGGCTTTGGGGAGGGGAAGGACCCGAGGGGGGTATAATTCCATGGAGTCCACCCTCCAAATCAGTCAGTTTTCTCCAGGGGAACTGATCTCTGTAGTCTGGAGATCAGCTGTAGATCTGGGAGATCTCCAGGACCTACCTCAAGGCTGGCAACCCTGGTACGTGAGCCAATTGGGATTACTTTCTTGGATCAAATCTCAAACCTGGCTGAAACATAACAGAGGTAGTGAAAAGACATGATTGCTGCTTTTAAAGATTGGTGTTGTTACTTTTTCCTTCAAATTTCATACTCTGTTGCTAGGGTTTACACCTTGCTACTGAGAATCTTAACAATTCTTATTTTGATACCATTTACTCAGTTATCTTGGATTCTGTCAAACCATTAGTGTCACAATACGATAACTTGAGCTGCCCTTTAACATTGCATCATCTCTCCTATTGCAATTGTGCTAATGAAAAGGGTTGTACTTGTTTTTCTTTCACCAAGCGTGGTTCACATAGATATCTTATTCTGCTGATTTTTGTACACTTGCATGTATGAGGTAACATCTGTTAAACTGCAGCAACTACTGCATTGGCCCACGATGCAAGCATACAGAGGCAACAATGAGCTCCATCAGCCAAGAAGATCTGTTGTGGTTTCACGGGAGATGAGATAAATGGGGATTGCAGAAGGTCATTCATTTTAATGGAGCCTGTGCAGGAGAAGATCCTGGTGGATATGCCTAATGACTTTAGAAGGCCATCTGTCTACACTTGTAACTTCATTGTGGTTTGTATTGGTAGACAGCACTGTGAATAGGGCCGGAAATGGTGCTACGATCTATACAAATCCCAGCCTTTATGTTAGACTTTGATTCATGTCTGGGTATCCATTTACAGTTAAGCCTTATTTCAAATCCAATTGTGTAAGATCACCCACTACTAGTGTCATTCAATAGGCAGGATGTTTTACCTGTAATAAGCCACTAAGAGCTATAGCAGCTAACCAACATTTTCTTGCAGTATGTAAGTCAATACATCATCTTTATTATAAGCAGTTAACACTACATGTTGTTTATCTAAAGATTAAAAAATCAGCACAAGTTTCTTGGTTATAGGCTTGTCATGCTTTAATAATTTTAAACAGCTAATTGCAGAAAAGCTGCTAGACGTTTCTGCACACATCTTTTATTACGTCCACCTTTAATTAGAAAGGGCCCTTGCTTTTATGGTGCACTAATTTATATTAAGTTTATCCATTATGTTATTTGTATGCTAATTGCAGCTGTCACATGATAACCTAAATGTTTACTTTAATCCATTTATATATGATGAGTTATTATGGATTTTGTTTTTTTTTATTAAAGTAGGCAATTATCCAAAAACAAAAACCAAGTTGGGAATCCCATCCAACATGATCATTTATCAAGTCATAATTTCCACTTATAATAGATTTACATGATTTCCTCTTCCAGCTGTGGTGGTAATCCATGTGGAACTTAGTTGTGGGAAGGGTCCAGCATGTTTTGAGAGGATTGTGGACCAATCCTGAAATTAAGAAATTGAAATTATCAGGATTCCTACTGTCTCAGTGCATACTGGATTCATAGCACCAACCAGATGAACATGGATTTTCACCGTGAGATGACTACAAATGTCAACTTGTGTTACATTTGAGCAAGTGGTCATGTGAATCTGCACATTAATTGAATGAGTGAACTCTCATGTCAGAGTTTTAATCACAATTGGAACAGTTGCACAATAACACAAATTAATTACCTCTTTCAATGGATATCAATATGTATTTTAAAAGAACAAAGTTTGAGGTCAGAGCCTCTCTCTTTCTATACATAATGGTTGAAGAAATTTTGTTTCACTGTATCTGAAGAAGTATGCTTGAGCCCTGACCTGGATAGCCCAGGCAAGTGGGATTTTGTCAGATCTTGGAAGCTAAGCAGGGTCAACTGTGGTTAGTACTTGGAAGGGAGACTTCCTTGGAATACCAAGTTGGAATACCACCGCTGAATATCCTCCAGGCCCCCAGTAGGGGTCAGTCACCAGAGGTCAACGTGACTTCCAGCTGCAGACACATGCATACACACAAACAGGGGTCATTTCATAGAAAAAGAGCTGCAGGAGCTCATTAGCATATGCCACACCCCCTGACATCACTGGAAGTGGTGTCAGAAGGGGAAGCGGGGGGGGGGCATCTTCAAAAGCCTCCCCGTCCCCAGCTTCCCCCC
>NW_015175974.1:1405796-1415077 GCF_001447785.1 Gekko japonicus
ATTATATTATTTATTAAAAATAATAATAATAATGAACCTGAGGCCAGAAAAAGCTTCTTCTGCACTTACTTGTATAGCAGGAATTGATTTTTATTTTATTTTTTGGCTATCTGATATATCTCAGGCTTTGCTGTTTTTTGTCTTTTTTACTGAGACAATGCTCATCGACAAAATTCCAGGAGAGGACTTTTGCTGGCTTTTGCCTTTTTAATCAAGTGTTTCTTGCTTCTTGGGAGCCTCAGATGCTATAAGGAGTGGCTCAGCTTTTCAGACTTTGAAGCAGTTATATTTAGTTCATCTTTTGAAACATCAGGCTTCAGAAATTCCAGGTTAGCCCATGTTTTAGACAAATGAATTTTAGCATTTTCTTTATCCACTTGATGAAATCTTGGGTCAATATAAGTGCAGGATCTTCATTGAGATTACTAATATCTTAGCAAAAGATGAATATTGATATGTCAAGTTGCCACCTTGGCTGAGACTGGAAAAAGTCACCTATTGTAAGTTTCTGATTGAAGTGCATTTGTTGATAGATTAGCAGGCATTTAATGTCTCAGTAATATTTTAATGACATCCCATTTCACATCTGCTGTATAAAGGTCTTGATCTGACACAGTCACATTCAAGCACATTATATGTGGAATACCATCTAGGACAACATATGATTGTTGTTGTTGTTTTACTTTAAACTTTTCTTGATTAGTAATTAGTAGTGGTTGGATTCCTAAGTCTTTTTGAAAAGTAAATATCCTTTCCCCACTGTTAAGTCGCTCGCTTAACAAAGAAGTCAGAGAGTGATTCAGCAAGAACACAACTTTATTCTTCAACTCGAACACAACTCCAACACGGATCAACATCTGATAGCCAGAACAGCCTTTACATTGCAGCTGTCCTGCTTTTAAACATTTCCGGCTAATGTAGCCACACCCACTGTACAAATACCAACTAATAAGGTTGTTCACATAAGGACCAATCACGGATGTTCCCACGTAGGGAGCTTGCTAGAAGGTGATTGGTTAGGTGCTTCCTGGGCTAGTAACACGATTGGTTGGATTTGGATCCTAGCCCAGGACGAAGCTTTACATTACACTTCAATTAGATGTTTCACAACATATCATGCATTCACGGCAGCTTTGAAAACACTACACCCACTATATTGTTTATGGAGCTATTCATTGTCATAGCATCTTCAACAGCAAGTTGTGATGTATCAGCACAACACCAAACTACATGCAGAGTAACACTATTCACTCCTACCATGCTGAATTATTGATCACCCGAAGCTGCTAGACTTGTTTTGTAATATCTCCTTAGGTCTCTTTTCCACGCAAGGCCTCATCATCTTCATTCTTGTTATCTTCTACAGCAGGGCCCCCCAACATGGTGCCCAGGGGCACCATGGCACATGCCAACACTTTTTCTGGTGCCCACCAAGTGTGGGGGTTTTTTTAGAAAGTAGGTGGTGCTTTTGCCCAGCAAAACTTCTGATTGCCCACTAGATATCTGATTGGCTGTGCAAATTTATAAAAATATGTTGCTTTGGCAGCAGTTGCCACCACATTAGCCAATCACCCTATAACTCAGACCTCAGAGACAAAATAGACCAGTGGTTTGATTCAGTATTACAACTACTAGCTGTTTCAGTAAAACATGGGGTTTCCCCAATTAAGTACAAAGTGAGAGATTCAGTTTTCAAAGGAAAAAAGTGTGTATGGGGAGGCTGTTGAACCGTCTCAGTGATTTACTTCCCCGCAATGGGTCCTCTCTTGTAAGCATAAGCCAGTTTCCAATGCTGGAAGTGAGTTCACATGGAAGAAAAACACCTGGTGGAGGGAAGCTGCAGAGAGGAAAGTGAAAAGCCTGGATAGGGTCTCTCTCCCATCATCTATGTTTCTCTTTTGCACTAAAAATTGGGGAGAGGGAACCATGCCCAGTTTTATTCATAATTAGAATTTGTTTGTCCTAAATCTAGCTTGTCCTAAAGGCAGTTCCATAGATATGTTGGGTCAAAACTGAGTCGAACTGTCTTCGTACACCTCCCTAAGGGAGACCTCCTGAGACATCATCGTTGTTTTAGAGGATCCCCTGTTTAGTCTGCTTAACATTGCCAAGGCCAATAGGCTTTTCTGAAAAGATTTAGGAAACTAAGCAGAATTTTTTTCACCACTGACCCTAATCACTTTTCTCCCTGGCATAAATCCTCTTTAAGTGGCATGATTTACAATACAATATCCATATCTGATCTCCGAATTGCCTATGAACAAATCTATTTTCAAATGTGAGCAAATAAAGTAAACATGGGAGGGAGGCAGTGCCAAGCTCTGTCCCTGAGCTACATGTGTTCAGTTGCTAGCTGGAACAGGGGCTGTACAATTATATAATTATCTCCATATGATAGGAATCCATACATGTGGAGGAGCCATGGCTCAGTGGTGGAGCATCTGCTTTGCATGCAGATGAAACCAGGTTCAATCCCTGGCATCTCTAGTTAAAAGGATCAGGTAGTAGCTGATATGAAAGACCTGTGAGTCTGGAGAACTGCTGCCGGTCAGAGTAGTCAACTTAATAGCCTGACACCCTTTTTTATCCGTTTAAACCCTGGTTGCTTTTATATGTTGTCCTATCAAAAGAATTGCACAGATAATTGTTTCCAAATTGGTGCTTTCATTTTACACACAGAGTCTAGTCATCTACAAACATTTTCCGTGTAATCTTGAAAGTATTTAGAAATCACCATGGTCCAAGGCCATCATATACCATATACCACGTCTGTTTTCTGTCCAGAGAAATAGAACTAGAAAATCCCAACATTTTTACCTGTGCTTGTGTGTATAAGAGCAACCAGGTATATAGGAATGTAGCAAATAAAGTTTTCCCCAAGAAAAGCTTCTGATTCCAGAGTAGAGATGTGTGATTTCCTCCCGATTCTATTGTATTGTGTTCTGCAGATTCGCATTTTTGTGTATCCTGTATTTCAGGTACTCACTTCAGCACTTCTAGATTTGTGTAAGAGTTTGGAGGTGCTTTGATTCCAGGCTTGCAGATGGGGCAGCTAATTATCACTGTTGCCTTTTTTCAGTTATACCTACCTCAAAAACAGTGCCCTCTATCAGTGTTCCCTCTAAGCTGAGTTAGTGTGAGCTAGCTCACAGTTTTTCAGCCTCCAGCTCACAGATTTTTGTCTTCGCTCAGGAAGGATGACTCTAGAGCCAACTAATTTATGCAGTAGCCAAATCGCTCGCTCACAAATTTCATGCCAGTAGCTCACGGAGTAGAATTTTTGCTCACAAGATTCTATAGCTTAGAGGGAACATTGCCCTCTATTGGATACGACTGACCTGGCTGTAATCAGTTTGGTGTAGTGGTAAGGAGCGCGGACTCTGAGAGAACCAGGTTTGATTCCCCACTCCTCTATATGCAGCTGCTAGCATGACCTTGGGTCAATTACAGTTCTCTCGAGAGCAGTTCTTGAAAGAGCTCTCTCAGCCCCACCTGCCTCACAGGGTGTCTGTTATGGGGAGGGGAAGGGAAAGGAGATTGTAAACCAGTCTGAGACTCCTTCAGGTAGTGAAGGGTGGGGTATAAATCCAATCTCCTCCTCCTCCCCCTCCTTCTCTTCTTCTCATCTATGTTACTGTAATCTTGAGACTGGATTACTTCCATGTGTTCTGTGTAGACTTGCTCTTGAGGATAACTGATGCAGTGGCTGACAGCCAGCAACTGGACTAGCCTGAAATATTAGATGAACTTCACCAGTTATTGGTTTGTTTCCAGGTTGAATTCAAGGTGCTAGTTTGATCTTTTGATGCCGTTTCTGACCTTGAACCCACAGACTTTGAAGTACCATGTCTGATCATAAGAGTCTGGGCAGGCCTTACAATCTTTGTAATAGTGAAGAAAAAGGGCTTCAGGCAATGAATCCTGGCTCTGAGACAAAGTCTCTCCCTATTATCATCTGTGAAATGTTGGACATTGAATTCCTAAACCAATAACATGGAATAAAATATTCCTGAGCAGTGTCTGAAACTTGAAAATCTAGGACTAGATGCTTGACACGGGCAAGCAAGTGTTATGACTCCAAGGCATAATGTCAGGTTCTCATTTTGATCTCTCGTTGAGATACTCTTATCCCTGAGATTGGAAACCATGAACTTTGGATGCATCAACAATGACATCTGACATGGTATAAATTACTGATGGGACTTGGTGATTTATATCTTAATTTATGAGATTTGTAAGCATCTAATTTACTGCATTAATCAGTGAACATCAAATCGGTTTGCAAAATGCGTTGTAAATCAGATTAATCTGTCAGTTTAATAGCCAATGTAATTTTTAATGTAAACTTGACATTAACTTTAATTTCCATACCATTAGCAGCTGAGAAAGCAACATCAGCCCAACACTTACATAATGCTTAGCAAACATTAAGTAGTCGTTTAACCAACTTTGGAAATTCATTCAAGAGGATGCTCTCTTTTAAATGGCATAAAGAGTCCAAAGCCACTGTTATATGATAGGGATGCAAATTACATGAGGTCCATATTGCCACCCTAGCCCTTCTAATAGAGGCTTTATTCTGTCCGGGTGGACTATGCTAAAAGCCCTTCAGAAATCCTTAATGTATTTCTCTCCATCTTGGTTTTGGGTAGGAAGGGTATGGTAGGAAGATGAAGCAATAAACACTGTGCCTCTGAGCTATGGGCCTTTCTCTATAGTTTGTGTAATGCCATCAAGGAAAAAAAACAATTGGATTTCAGATGCAATGGTCTGTGTTTTTGATTCAATGAGAACAAATGCTGTGCACAATCAGAGACATTTTCCATTGTGCATGCAGAGTGTTTCCACTCATAGCTGAGAACACTGAAGCCCCAATACAGGTAGGGCTCTTCAATCTCCCATTGCCTGTAGTCATGTTAATCTGCAATTAATTTGAAGCAAGACATTTAAGGGAATCTGTTCCAGGAGCTGCCTCTGCTGTGTCTGCCTTCTAGACAAGAGACTTCCGTGCATGAGACTGTAAATCCAACATGCCTCTTCTGCCAGTTCTTAAAATTGCCCTTAACTTTTTGCAAAGGTCTGCTGCAGTCCTGTCACTTTTTGCTAACATAATGACTATTGCCTGTGAAGAACTTGCTGGTATTGAATCTCAGTGGGCCCCCACACTTTGTGATGTGTTGCTTCCTCTGGGATGGGGGTTCATTGATTTCATCCCTATTAGATGCCAGGGCAAGGTACTTCTATCATTTTTGCGACACCTTGGTGGCAGGCTGTTCAAAATTATATGGCTCACTAAAAAACAGCAGTAATTACATCTGGAGTGAGGAGGTAGGGGGAAGATTCTATCAAAGTGGAGCTCGGGGCATTGAGTGCAAATGCCACCACATTGAAACTCGCCTCTTGCTGCCGCTCAAAGAAACACTTTGCGGAGTTGGATGACCAATTTAAGAGTCATTTCTTTGCTTTAGGTACAGGTTTCAGGGCAGTTAATTTTGCTGCTGCTATTTCACTGAACTTTCTAAATGTAGATTTTCGATGCATTATGGATTAAGGGGTGATGCAGCAGGTGTGTTAATATTGGTCTAGAGACATTCCTTATAGTTGGTGCACTGCTTGCACTTTATATTAAGTGGGTGCTGCATGGTTGGAAAGGGGCTGGCTATCTGGAAACAGAGCCACTGACGATCTTACACATACATATCCCCAACTGGTCGCTGCTGCATAATAGGAAAAGCCTAGCTGAAATGTGTAGAAAGGGAGTGGGCATTGTTGCAGAATTTGGGGCTTCATGAGCCTGGGCCTTTCTGTTCCTTATCACCATGCTGGTTTTGCTATAGCTAACTTCTGTTCTTTCGTTCATGTATCCCATGAGTCTTTGTTCTCTCGCTGGCAACCTAAGCATAAAAATAAAGCCATGCCCTTCAGATATACCTTTTGCCTGGATTCATAGCTTCCAGGCCAGACACTTAGCCTAAACATTAGAGATTAGCACTAACGGTTCCATACTATCTAAAGAGAATAGAAAATAATTAGGTATCTAGATAAAAATTAATTGCTATTCTTATCATTGGTAAAGAGGTGGAGTCTGGTTTCCAATCAGGCCACCCCATTTCTGCATAGCATCTTGCATTGAATCCATTAGTAGGTGACCAGAAGTGTCTAAGTGAACTATGAATTTGGATGTTCGGGACTGCTTTTTCAACAACAACTTCTTCTTCTTCTTCTTCTTCTTCTTCTTCTTCTTCTTCTTCTTCTTCTTCTTCATAAATGTTTTATTATTTTCTTGCTACAAACACTACAAACACTAAACACTAAAACACTAGACTAAAACAAATAAGCTACACAAGAATCATATGATTCTTTCCTTCTTCTTTCCTGTTGAAATTATGTTTATGTTTTTGAATTTCAATGGCTTCCCTGTGTAATCTGACATGGTAATTGAAAGTGTTGTCCAAACTTTCAGTGTCTTGGAACAAAATACTGTGTCCTGTTTGAGTTAGGCTATGTTCAGCCACTGCTAATTTTTCAGGTTGGCCAAGTCTGCAGTGTCTTTCATGTTCTTTTATTCTTGTCCGAATGCTATGCTGTGTGGTCCCGATGTAAACTTGTCCACAACCTCCTCAGGAAACAAAAGAACCTCCTCAGGAAAGCTCCTCCATTAGCATGTCAATAGCCTGGGGAACTCCTACAAGACAATGACTCAGCCCTACCCACCTTCTGGAATAGAGATAAATTTACTGCCTACCATTTTCTTCTCACTTTGACACTGAGAGTATTCCATCTTTCTGTGTTTATACCTCTGAGGATGCCAGTCACAGTTACTGGTGAAATGTCAGGTTCTACAATGCCAAGACCACAGCCACACATCCCGGAAAATCTACAGCAACTAATTTTTTCAACTGTTTTTGGAGTGCTTCAGTGTTATTACTGAGGTTAGTCCGCTGATCCAACAGAGGGCGCAGTGCTATAGTCAACATATTGGGAAGTCAGTATTTACTTCTGGTTTGGCAGCCAGAAGACCTGATCTTGCAGTTCCAGGAGAGTGCTTCAGTCTCATCGCCATCTTTTCTGCCCGACTAGTCATTGTTTACAGTTCGGGGAAAGTTTTAAAAAGTCACTGAAAGTTTATTTATAAAGTCGCTTTAGTTGAATCTGTGCTTTACTTGATTCAATCCAAAATCGCCATATCTCCTAGCCCCCTCTATCAGTAAAAATGCCTGCTTTAACAACAACACTCGAGCAGCCACTATGGCTGTTCGAGACCCACCACGGTCGAGGTGAGCTCTCGACCCTCATCCTAGCTCCCAGCGGTTCGAAAGCAGATGTAATCTTGATGCGAGTAGATTAATGGGTACCCACCCTTAGAAGGGTGGGGGCACCCTCCTCCGATGAGGCGTGTGGAAGGCAACAGCGGCGGCGGCAATGGCGGATTACTGGTGGTGGAAGCGACGTGGCGAGGCGAGGCAATGGCAGCGAGCGGCAGCGGAGGAGTGATCCCTGGTGGCCAGCGGTGGGAACAACGGGCGGCTGCTGTGCAGCAGAGGCACGCGGTGATGTCATCCACAGGCGCGGCGGAGCCAGAAGGACGTGCACTACGTGCCGGACCAAGCGCCAGAAAAAGAACAGCAAGTCAGCAGACTACCGGGAATGAAGCCAGCCGAAGAACATCAGCCTTCACCAGGGTGCCGGTAGGCTGTCCCCCCCCCCCGAATAATGTGGCCCAAGTCAGGATATAAATTGTGATTAGCACTCCATCTATGTAAACCGCCCAGAGACCCCCAAGGGGGTTAGGGCGGTATATCAAATTGAACAAACAAACAAATAAATAAATAAACAGTTTGTTTAAAGTTTTTTTGGGGTGAGCAGACTCCCTCCCCCTCCGTCGTTACCAATCAGGGCTTCAGATGGGCGCTTGGCTGCACAACCAGTTAAAAAGAAATTTCACTCACGCTTCATTCCGTGTCAGCTGCGGAGGTAGGGGAAACTTTATATTTTCGCTAGATCACTTGTTCACTCGTCCAGTGTACACCTCTTGGTGCCATGATGGCACTGCGATGGCAGGACCTGTCGGGGCAAAGAGGAGCCTTGATCCCTTGGCCGTGGCCTTGGGAGAGGCACCTCTTGCATCCCAGGCTGGGAGTCCCCTCCAAGGACTCTGGGGGGGTCCAGAATTGTCTGGTACCCCTCCTGTCCGCTGCATCACAGGCTGCTCGTATCGGAGCTCTGAAGGAGCACGTCCGCCATTAGAATTGCCGAAACTGGAAGTCTCCTCAATAACCCCTTCTGTAGGGCTTGGTGAGTGGACAAGGGACGTTCTTTTTATTATTTTGGAAGGTTTTATATACTGCTGGTTCTATGGTCATATTTTACTTTGTTTACTTCAATAAAATAGTACAGCAGCATGAAGCTGACTGGATTATTTTTCTCTCTGGAATGAATTCAATCTCTGGGTTAGTCTCACACTGACCCTTTGGACCCCCAGAATCCCCCCACAGGCATCAGAGGAAAACAGATGCACTTTGAGGTCATAGGCAAGGAACAAATACAGTGATAAGATCTGCAGTGTCCTGGGGAGAACATGTACTTTATCACACAGGATCCTCACATGCTAACCACTGGAAGCCGTTCACTCATACTGCATATGTTCATTCTGACCCCAGAGAGAAACACACATTCAGCCATATAAACTGGCCTAGATAATGGCAAGAGACTGTAGTGTTCACATACTCATAAAAATCTGGCTGGGGTGAATCTGAGGATGAAATCACCAAGTATCTGTTGCTCAATTTAGTCCAATCTGACATGTCTGGTGTCAGAAGACTCTGGTGGGAAAGGAACATTTGTGAGTGGTTTTCTTATTAAACCATTGACTTTATTTGGTTATAGATATTACTGGAGGAGGCAATTAAATGCCATTCGAACCATTGCTCTGACAATGTGTGGTCTGGTGAATCATTCTATTCCTAGGGGCTGGTTATGCATCCTATATAATTTTCAGTCATCCAAACAGTAAGATGTCCACTCTTGCTTTTCACAGTGTTACAGATCCTCATGCAAGAGAACTTTGGATTTGTTGTTGTTTTTATTTCATCTCCTTGATCTTCACTCTTCGTTGTTCCTTACATCTTTGCTTAGTAACATGTGGTAAATGATTAATCAGACAGCTAAGAACTTATACAAGGATGAGAACAGGTAACACAATGTGCAAGATTATACAACACTTGTGTTTTCAAGATCAGAGGTATCCAAGAGATTTTTAAAAAATGGTTTGTCATCTGTGT
>NW_015175974.1:1415131-1432526 GCF_001447785.1 Gekko japonicus
CACTCACTGGATAATGTCTGTGATCAGTGACTTCTTACTTCCACAGACCTGTGCATATGTTTGTAATTTATTTATTTAAAACATTTATTAGCCACCTTTTTTCCTTGCAGAACTCAAGGCAGCTTAAAATATAAATAAAACATTATAAAAACACAATAAAAACAACTATTACCATGTTGCTATTTACACAGTTCTTTTCTAGGAATGAAACCGTGCAAATAGTTTTGAATTATTCCAAGGCACTTTCTACTCATTCCAGAGTCTAAGTAAAGGATTTTTAATTTTTTACAAATAAATGAGGGTGTGAGAAAGAGGTAGATGAGACACAGGAAATGGTTTTTTTTTTCAACCTTATCCAGGACATTGGCCTTGTTTATCTGTCCATGGAGAGTTACAGAGTTCTTTCCAAACATCTCTCTTCTGAGTCTTTGACCTCTAATCCCTGTTGCTTTTTCTCCTTTCCCTCCACTTTCCTTCTGTGTCCTTTCCTCATAATCTTGTCTACCAATTTATATGGGGTTTGTGCATTGTTATAAAATTACTGGATCATACTGATGCCAATGCCCAAAGGGTGCTAAGGTTCTTTGACTTGTGTGGCTAGCTGATAAACCACACAGTTAAAACAATCATCCAGGCAGTAAAGGGTAACAAAATAATTTATTTGAATAAAGGAACACCTAACAGCTTGTAGATTTTCAATGTATTACAGCTGGGAGATTGCTTATATGCTCTTCTTGCTCCTCCTCACTTTACATCATCACTGACATCATTTAGACATGCTCAGTTCAGATTTCTTTCTCTGGTCATCAATCACATATTTGACACACAGGATGTTACTTGGCCGCATCTCAACTCCTACAATGCAGGTGCACTGCTCATTATGTTGATTTATATTTCTTTTGGCTGTTTTCCTAGACTCCCTTCACCTTTGAATGAATTCTCAAGCTGAGTTCATTTTTAGTACAAACTTAGATGTTTTCATTAAAAAAATGGTTCTTTCACATTAATACATGCATATAAAAGTATAAATATTCTTAAAGTATTTTTTAAGCTTATTTTCACTAAAAGGTATACAAAATATGAAAACATATATAATTACAATGACATTCTAAAGAATTAAACCCTTTACATGAATTCTTTTAGTGTTTTCAAGTAGTCTATGGTATAAAGTAGCCTATGGCCTGGCGTGATGTGGTCCATGAGGTCACAAAGAGTCGGACTCGACTGTGCGACTGAACAACAACAAATGGTATAAAGCTCTTGTAGTTCCACTGAATCTATCAGTTTTTATTTTGGTCCATCAGAATATTTTTTGATAATTTTATAAAGCCATTTTTGTCTAAATTAAACTATTAATTTGTAAAATACACCACCTTATTTTAGCCAGCAGACGGTCCTCTTTTATAATACAAGTTCTACATTTTTAATTGACCCTTTTAATTGGCTTTCAGGTGTGCATGATTTATTATTTTGTTTTCTTAAACCTTTTGGAACATCTCCCAACTTTTTGCTTGTTAGTCCTTTTAACTTAGCTTCTTTAGTTGACCTGTCCATGATTAATGTCTTCCATTTTGGCTGGGCTCCCTACACACCTGGTCAGCCCTTGGTCATTTTCTAACTCTTCCTCTTGTCAACAGCTTGTTAGCTTTAAATCCCTTTCATTATTAGAAAATTAAAACCTTAATTAGTTTTCTTCTTTTTCATTAAACATACAAAAACATTTTATCCATAAGCTTTCATTCTCAGCTATAAACATTCAGAGATATTTACTCTTTTAACAATTATTCTTTGCTATAAAAGCACCTTAAAAATTTAGATCTATTTTACATGGAAAGTACAACTGGACTTCTATTCAGCCATATTAATTTTGACATCCTTAGCTTGTGGATCCTTGCCAGGTCAGTTTTAAGTGTATAAAAAACATCTTGACCAATTAAAAAGTCCCACTATCAATCTTAACTCTGACAATTAATTATTATAGCGCTTAATAATAATAATAATAATAATAATAATAATAATCTTTCAATTTATTAATCGCTCAATCCTGCAGAGCTGCTGGCTCTGAGCGATTTAAAGTTACTCAATTCATGGGGGTAAGGGAGGACAACATATATAAATCTTTAAATCGCACACATTCGCAGCCAACAGGGATTTTGTTCAGCTGTAGACTAGACATGTTCCAGCCGGCACTTTTTTCCCTCGGCTTGGCTTGATGATGTCAGCTTTCTCCAGGTCTGATTCGAGTCGCAACGCTGCACTGCCACCGCCTGGCTGGAATAGCCCATTACAGGCTTCTTGATGCCGAAGAGATCTTTCTAGGCTTCTGATCTTACGAGCTGGACATTCCGTTCGCCGGCTAACACCTCCCTCACCCGGGGGTTTAGTGTGCCCACTCTCTCTAAGGAGTGGTACCCATTTTATCTACTCGCCAAAGCTTTTGAACCGCTGGGTGGACGGCGAGATGGGGACAAGGCTGGTAGCTCACACCAGCACGGGGCTAGAACTGGCAGCCCTTCTGTTCAGCTCAGATGTTACTATAACCAGAGGATAAATCCCCTGTGCTTGTAAACTCCAATAGTTCAATATTAATATGTTAGAGTATTCCAAACTGGAGGAAAGAGAAGCCTCTTTGATGTTTCCTCATTTAAAACTACTGAAAATCAGAAGCTGAAATAAACTTCTGAAATCATTCTCTGAAGTAGGGAGGTTCTCATAAATCTCCACCTATGATGGGTCCTAATTGAAAACTGGCTAAACTAACCAGGCAGAGACACCTGCAGTTAGCTCCCACTTTTTTCTTTATAGTATAAGTATAAATAAATAAATAAAGTATAAATCATAAATCTTGGACTCCGAGAATTCATCCCAATTAAAAAGTCTGACACAAGAACATCAATCTTCACTTATGACAGCTGGGATGGTCATACCAGTTTAGTTCAAAGGATGATATAAAAACACCTGGCCCAATTAAAACATTTTTGCCGTCAATTAAATTTGAATTAAAACACCTGTATTTACAACTGTACTTAGTGGCTAACAGTTCAATTCTCCAGGAGAGTCCCAAAGACATTTTCCCAAAGGTTTCCTGGAAATGAACAATAATCAATAGAAAATCATTTGAACCCTTGGTATCCCATACAGTACCTAGTTGTTGACATGAGTGAGTGCTTTATAATTATAATTTATCCCACCCAGGCCTCCCACATCCTTTCTCTTGTACGTGTGTCTCTCTAACCTTATCCATTTCTTGGCTCCCTTGCCTTGTTCATGAGGAGGCTCTTTGAGGAATGAGTGGAGTCAGCCAATTAGAGAAGCAACTGCCCACCACTTCCATGGCAGGGCTGCTGGTTTCTCTATGATTTCTCTCCCCAGTGTAGCCTCCATTTTCTTACTTCCTTTTCCTGTCATAGATAGGGTTGCTAACTCTGGATTGGGAAATTCCTGGAGAATTTCTTAGTGGAACCTGGGGAGGGTGGGGCATGGGGAGAGGAGGGGCCTCAATACCATAGAGCCCACCCTCCAAAGTAGCCGTTGTTTCCAGGGAAACCAATTTCTGTTATTTCAAGATCAGATATAATTCCAGGAGATCTCCATGCCCCACCTGGAGGTTGGCAACCCTAGTCATGGACCCTACTCCACCATCTAAAAGTTCCAGCAATATGAGTATACCTCCTGAACCAAGCAAAATAACATTATCTCAGATGAATTGTTTGTTGTAGCAAGTTTAATAGGGTTTGCTTTATATTTTGACGTTTCCCTCTATACCACAATAATCTCTGTCGAAAAAGAGTGTTTTCACCATCTTGTGTGAAATGCTGGGAAAAGCTACTTGTTATATACTTCCTGGGAAACTGATACCAGCACTGGTTTTCTAAGGTATGTTCCCACACAAAAAAATCAACAGTTCCTTTGCCATCCACACGTTATGGTGTGCTTAATGTTCCAGACTCATATATCCAGGGCTTTTTTTCTTGGGGGAATGTGCCAGAATGGAGTTCCAGAACCTCTTTGACAGAATTCTTTTAAAATGTTTAAAAGTTCATGAGCTTTCAGCATACAGATTGAAAACTTTGTTTCTCTCCTGAGAGTTCCTGCATCGCTTTCTTTCTTTTTTTAAAGTTGTGTATATATTTATAATTATATCTGAAAAAATGTGTAAAGTGGCACTCACAGTTCAATAATTAGGATGTGTTTAGGGAGAATACTTGTACTCTACGCTAAGTTCCCTGCAGGTTTGGCAAGTACAGAGGCTTCTTCAAGCCAAACAAGCATTTCCATTTGTTCAGTTAAATTCTTTTCTGTTCAGTTAAATTCTTCTCTAAGGACCACATGTACAGAACAGTTTCCCCTTACTTTATATTTCAAATTCAATATTTGAACATTCTTAATATTTCTTTGATATATTTCTTGAGGAACCCACAATTTTCTCTTTTAGTAGATTCTCCTAATTCTTTCCTCCTATAGTCTCTTGATTTGAGGGGCCATCACATTCACATGATGTTAGTAGCACAAATTCTCAGTTAGCACATAAGTATGGAAATTACTTTAGACTGATGGATGAGGTCACTAATATTCAACAGCCATGCTTCTGGGAGGCTCAAGGTCATGCACAGTAAGCCCTGGGAGCTCAGCATGATGTAAAACGTTGACAAGCTGCATCTCTGGCTGGGATCACAAAGGCATAATCAGTGCTCATGGCTTTCAGCTGGAAGCATAAATAGTTAACAGTTAAATCTGCTAATGGTAGTGTACACGAAAGCTAGGGGAAGGTGCTGATTTTCTTCTTCACAATCCAGCAGAAAGTAGGACATGCTTCAGATAACAGCCATAAATCCTTTCACCAACAAACCTGCTGCACATGACTGGTGCAAATCTTTTCCCCTTGCCAGAAAAAAAAAATTCTGTGCAATTTTATATCACTCATGTTTGAAGTCTCTTTGGTAGCTGTCACTCCATTTTGCGTGTTACTGAAATTGGGTCCAAGAGGAAGCGATTTGTTCTGCTCACTCGATGGGAGAGCTCTGTTCAAGCTTCCATAGAATTAACTACAGCCACTGGTTCATTGTGCAGGATAATGTTAACCTACTCTGTGTTGCACAACACTGATTTTGGATATGGGAGGCCCAGCTTAAAATTTCTACTCAACTATTAAAACTTAACATTGTGCCACTGGGCAAATAATTTTAATCTGACCCACAGGGGTGTTAAGAGAATAGAATAATAATGTAAAAATCTGCTCAGATCTAGGGTTGCCAGGTGTCTTCTGCCTGCTGGCGAGGGGATTTGGGGGTGTTCCGGGGTGGGCGGGGATGTCGGTGACACACTGATGTCACTTCCAGAAGTGATGTCATCGCACCGGCAACATCAGGGTGATACTCTACTTTTTGGGCAAAACTCTATGGTAAAAACAGCTACAAACCATGGAGTTTTGCCCCAAAAGTAGAGCATTGCCCCCTGCACCGTCGACACAATGATGTCACTTCAAGAAGTGATGTCAGCACATCACCCATGATGTGCAGGGATGGCTGTTTGGGGGTGGAGTTTCCCCACCAGCCAGCTGGCTGGCAGTGGACCAGAGCCCACAAAATTGGGGGATCCCCTGCCCCCACCTGGGTAATAGCAATTCTACCCCGATCAGTAAGGATTTATGAAAGTAATCTGCAATCCTATGTACACTTACGTGAGAGCAAGCTGAATTGAACTCAATAAGATATACTTCCAAGTAAACACGCATAGGATTACATGTAAATCATAAAACAGTCCAAACATTTATGCCCATCTCTCCCTTGACATTTTACAGAAAAATTATGCAAGTTAGCAAATACCTTACATTTCTCATTCAAATAATCCACTAGTCACCATCACCCACCTGATCTCTAACTAGGGTTAATAACAATTGATTGGCACAGTAATGAGATAATAGGGAGAACAATAAAAAAACTGTGAAAAAGTGACGCTTAATATATGTCTTTAAAGAATCATAGAAAAGTGAGCAAAAATAATATACATAATCATAGAAAAATATATTGACGATGATCTCCGGAATGTCTTGCCGTTTCGAAGGAAGATCTTCTTAAAAACTGTCACTCAATAGTTCATATCCTCTGGTGACGTCTAACAATTATCAAAGAAGATTTTCAATAATCATAACAGCTGTAATGTATAGTAGAACCTGCCATGGTTCTACTATACATTGCTCTAACTAGGGTTGCCAGCCCCCAGGTCCGGGCAGCGGTTCCCCCACTTCTGGGGGCTTCAATCTGCCCCTGGCCAGCTGGCCAGTGGGGGACGCCCTACTTCTAAGAGCAACCACTTGCCTGACCACCCCTCTCCCTCCCCTCCTGCCTGATTTAAAGGGCTTCAGCTAATCGGCGGGGATCATGTGACCCATCGACCAGCTGGAGGGCCCTTTAAATGTAGCAGGAGGGAGGGTGGTCACGGGCCTCACACTTGGCTCACAAAAAGACCCTTTAAAGGGTCTTTTTGCAAGCCAAATATGCAGCCCGTGACTACTTCTCTCCCTCCTCTTGCTAGATTTTCCTTAAAATTATTCCTTAAAATAAATAATACAGTCCGTGGCAAATTTCATTGTATTCTTTATCTCAGTTGTTCATTCTAACCTCTGTTAGTGATTTTGGCTCTCATCCACGAGCTCTCAGTGTGACACAAAGCTTGATGTGAATACCTTCTTTTGGGTAACAGTGGTTAAAAATGATGGTTTGTGGTACACCCCATTACATCTATGGACTGCTGGTGAGAGAACAAAGCTAGATGGCAGTAGATACTCCAGATTAATTGATTCAGACTAGTTTGCTGTCATCTTCTATATTTAGCATTAGTCAGACATGGTGTGACTTTCTTGTCTCCAGTAGTGGTGCCATTTCCCTGTGTAAGAACATCTACGAAGCCAGCATTTGTGTACTTCTTTTTCCAATATAAGGAACACAGCAGGCCACTATCCTCCAAGAAGCAGGCCTCTTACTCTCATTTACTCAGCAATAACAGCAGTTCTTACGTATTTCCTGCTGTGCATTGTGAAAATAAAGTCATCTCAATTCTACTATGAGCCACCCCAAAGAATATGCAGTGGAGCAAGGCAGGCATGATTTCATTGCTGCAGGATTCATTAAGAAGTTATGTATGGCACAGAAACTCTAGATTAAGTAAATTTTTCTAGAATTTTCTGTTTAAGAACTGTAACTAGATACACCTAGATCAGTGGCTGAATTCGTTCGCTACAGTACCATCGATGCTAAAATTTCTGTTCCTGTTTTTCATGCCATCTCAAAGCATGGCAGGTGAGAAATCATATGCCTTGCTTGCACTGTTTCCCTGTCAAATCCTTAGAAAGGAAACCTTCAAAGAAACACAACATTTAATTGCTTTTTCTTGTCATTATTGGGACTCCCTTGGCTGTGTTAGTATGAGATTTCCAGAAGCCATGTTCATTAAATAGCTTAAACAGGATTTTGAGGAACCAATGACAGAAGCAGCCACAGCCTAGTTCACTGTTGAGCTCAGAAGTATTTGACATGCCATCAGTGAATGCTTAAATTGGTCCACCATAGGGACACCAAAGCTGATGTCCAACACGTAAACCCTACAAGTGCAGCACGAGATGGCTATTGTTTTGGGCAGGAGAAAAAAAATCGAAGGGAAAATGAATGTGTGGTTTATGTGCATAATTAGTCATTGTGCGCTGATAGTTCCTTTCTCTACTTCATTCCTTCATTTGTTGACTTGTTAAAGATTTTAGAGGCTGAAAGGAGTTGACAGGGAAGAAAGGTTAAGTAGGGTCTCTTGACTGGCCTGTTGTATAAAGGTAGGATGCTTATTGTTACAAATATATTGTCAAATGAAATGTAAGCTGAAAGCGGCCTTAGATACTGTGCACAGGTAAGCAGTGGAAATGCCCAGGATTTCATTTAGCTGACAGTTGGCAATTATGCACATATAATTATTGTAGTAGCACTTCTCCTCTTGTAAAGCCACTGGGGCAGCGACAGCCGGAACAATAGCCCCAGGCTCAAAGCTGGAGGCAGCTGCCAGCAAGGGACTGTGGAGCTATGGGGAAGGAAAGTACAGAATAAAAACATTTAGGAGCCTGGAGGGAGAGGAGACGAGTTTAATAATGATAATAATGATAAAGTTTGTTGTTGTTGTTGTTATTCAATGAGGCTCTCTGTGACAGTTGATTAAAAAATTAATTCCCTAGACCACAGGCTTACAATTAAAAAATACAAAACTTTAGGAAGGGTTTGGGAAAAGGACACATAAGGAAAGGTAAATGAGAAGAGGCCGAGAACTGAGATGAAAAGCTCAGGAAGTTTTCAAACCTTTAAAATGCATGTAAGGGGGAAAAATTGGATATCAGCAGGCAAACGCCAAAGAAAGGAAGAGCCAGAGAGAGGAGGATGGAGGCATAACATAGAAGAACTATCCCAAGGGTGATCCAAAGGAGGAGATGATTTTTCTCCTGATGCCTGAAGGCTGACAAGCTTTTCACCAGGACTACAGGAGTGGAGTTCCAGAGGGAAAAGTCCCCCAGATATGAGTTGCTACATCTGAGACAGCCCCATCTCTAGTAGTCACATGCCTGACCGCTGAAGGCAAAAGTGTGAAGGGCTCAGCCTCTGAGGAAAATCTTACCTCTCAGGCAGGTTTGTATGACAGCAGGTGGTCCAACTACCCAGGTTCCATTCACTTAGGCCAAGATAAGAACCTGTACTTTGAACTGTGTCTGGAAATAAGCTGGCAGCCAGTTTCATTGTTTTAACACTGTTCAGTGTTGAAATGCATTCCCTATAATCAAAAGTTTGGTCAGATGACACAAAACTGTTTGGGACTAGCCCACAGAATGACTGTTGCCAAATGGACAGTCCTGGAAGAGGGTATCCCAAGGAGACGATAGCACAGCTGGCACTTGGGAGCATACCAGGAGCTTCAGTTTGGTAATTTTGAGTTCAGCAGAAGCAGGGGCAGTTGCAGATGTAGGGCATCTGGGGCATCTGCCCTAAATAGGGCAGACACCTGACTGCCCACAGCCTCACCCCCCCCCCAGAGAGACAGGGAAGGAACAGGGAATGCAGGCTCCTGCCTCTGTGCCTGCCCACCCCCTCCAGGGCTCAGCCAGCTAGCTCAACAGCAGCCATGCGTGCATGCCCCCTCAAGCAGCAGCCAGCACAGCAGTGGCCTCCACCACCACCACCACCACCCCAGCAACAAAAGCTTGCTGGTGGGGGTGCAAGCCGGCCCCACAGTCACTGACAGCACACACTCACCCTCTTACCAGCCAGCATGGCAGTGGCAGCACACACCCTCTCCATCAACAGTTAGCTTGAGGGGTGCCCCTTGCTTGGGCTTGAGGTGGTCCCAATGAGGGGATGGGGGGGCAGCAATTCTGAGGGCCCATCCTGGACTTTTGCCCAGAGCCCCAGAATCACGAAGACTTCCCCTGGAGGTCAGAGCTCTGGAAAACAAGCAGATTGAAGGAGCTGAAGACTGAAGGGAGACATCATGTTTGGTATGTTTTTCAGAATGTTGTAACCTGTCCTGAGCCTGCTGCATGGGGGAGGGCAGGCTAGAAGCCCAACGAAATAAATGAATGAATAAATAATGCTCTTCAGACACCTGAAGAACAGGCCTATTCTGTGCTGTTCCAAAGGACAAGATTAGATCCAATGAGCTTAAGTTACAAGAACATAGATTTTTGTTGAACATTATTTAGAAGCTTCCTGATTGTTAGAGCAGTTCAACAGTTGAACCAATTGCCTAGGAGGATAGGTAAGTTCTCCCTCTTAGGGTCTTCAGCCAGAGGCTGGAAAGTCAGTTGTTGGGAATGGCCTAGCTTTGGGTGTCCTGCACTGTACAGTGGGCCTTAATGGCCTATAGGGACCCTTCCAACTCTAGTACTCGATGACTGTGCCTGCTAACAATCTTGTCACTACATTCTGAGCCAAGAGAGGTTTCCTAGTAATCTTCAGAAACAGGCCCATATATAGTACATCGCAGCAATCTAACCTGGATACAGTCAGGGCATGGATAACTGTGGTCATCATCTAGAGGTGGTTAAGTGCACTAAATGCTACTGATTTTCTAGGGATGAATAGATGTGCCTTATTCCTTTCATTATTCTGTGGGTTAGTTCTGATCCATGTTGAACTTCACATGCCTCCAATTTTTGGAGAATTGCTAAAATTAATTTTAAAATTGGCACAGATACACAGTTGGCCATAATTCAACTTGTATTCTCTCCCCCCCCCCAAAGGCTGCAGGAGCACATATGCACATGGATGAGATCACAGCACAAAAAGGATTTAGGCATTTTAATCAAAGGAAGTCCATGGTTTTCTGAATTATACTAAGTAGGAGTGTTGAGAATCAAAGGAAAGGCTTTCTTCAAAAACCTCGTTTTAGCACAGAGATTTTTTTATTGAGCTTCAGGTTTACCAAGAGAGAAATAAGCCAGAGATGAAGTATTCAAGAGAGCAAAGCTGCAGCTTTATTGAATATAATGCATTGCAAACCATAGAGTTTTCCCTCGGATGGTCGTGGCCCCGCCCCCAGTGTGCCCGGCGTCATCACGTCACTTCCTGGTGACGTGCACGTGGGGGTGGGGTTCCCCCCGGGGCCCGATCCGCCATAGGCGGGGAACGGGCCTTTGGGGCGGGGGTTGGCAAGCCTATTAATGAAAGATTGTTGATGTCACATTAAGGTGTGTTTTGGCAATTCTGAGCTGTCGGTGGAATGTGATGGCACAGTTAAAAATTTAGTATCATGACAGCAAAGCATAACGAAGAGAGCTGTGTTTCTCAAAAGCCTATGCTACAATAAAGTTTGTTAGTCCTAAAGGTGCTACTGGGCTTTTTACTATTTTGCAGCAACATACCTTCTTGTGTTTCCAAGACTTTCCTGGGAAATTCATGGATATTTGGGGGCAGGGATAGTGGGGGGAGGAATTTGCAGAGGGATTCCACCCAGAATCTAGGGGTGTACCATACACTTCACCCTCTGAAGCTGCCGTTTTCTTCCTGGGAACTAATCTCTGTAGTCTAGAGATGAGTTTCAGTTCTGTGATATATCCAGCCCTTACCTGGAGGCTGGCAACCCCATTTCCAACTGAGACAAAATTCAGGTGACCATAACCCCACCATACACCCAAACGACTGGACAGGTATCCTGCTTCACTACTGGTTTTAGGGCTTTGCCCTCTCTGTGGGATGTACTAAAATGAAGGACAGGATTGCCCATCGGAAACAATGGGAGAGACTTGAAGACCCACTGGAAATAATGGGAGCCAGGAATACCAATTGACTTCCATGGGACTGACTTGCATGGTGGGCTCCTTTGAAATACATTACAGCTCAAGATGAGTGGCAAAGAAAACCCGGAATGGATTCTCCATTCAGGTCTCTGGTCCCATATACACTACTCTGAGACTGGAATGACAGGCCCCAGAGTGGAATGACAGTCCCTGGGTATAGCAGGAGTATTCTGGGACAGGGATGACAGGCCCCAGAGTGGAATGACAGCCCCCTGTAGGTAGCAAGAGTGTTCTGGGACTGGAATGAAAGGCCCCAGAGTGGAATGACAGCCCCTGAGGATAGCAGGAGTGTTCTAGGACTGGAATGGCAGGCCCCAGAGTGCAAAACCCCTGGGGGTAGCAGCAGTGTTCTGGAAGTGGAATGACAGGCCCCAGAATGGAAAGCTCCTAGGGGTAGCAGATGTGTCCTGGGACTGGAATGACAGGCCCCAGAGTGGAATGACAGCCCATGGGGGTAGCAGTAGTGTTCTGGGAGTGGAAGGACAGGCCCCAGAGTGGAAAGCCCCTGGGGGTAGCAGGAGTGTTCTGGGACTGGAATGGCAGGCCCCGGAGTGGAATAAGAGCTCCTGAGAGTAGCAAATGTACCCCCAGCATCTGTCATTCCATTCTGGGGTCTTTCATTCCAGTCCCAGAACACTCTTGCTACCTGCAGGGGCTGTCATTCCACTCTGGGGCCTGTCATTCCAGTCCCAGAACACTCCTGCTCCCCCCAGTGTCTGTCATTCCATTCAGGGGCCTTTCATTCCAGTCCCAGAACACTCCTGCTATACCCTGGGGCTGTCATTCCACTCTGGGGCCTGTCATCCCAGTTCCAGAGTATTGTATTTGGGGCCAGAGACCTTAATAGAAAATCCATTCTGCATTTTCTTTGCAACTCTTCTTGAGCTGTAATGTATTTCAATGGAACCCATGCAAGTCAATTGGCATTTCTGGCTCCCATTATTTCCAGTGGGCCTTCAAGTCTCTCCCATTGTTTCCAATGGGCAATCCTGTCCTTCCTTTTAGTACATCTCCCTCTCTGATGGTGAAGAAGAACAAGAAGAAGGAGGAGGAGGAGGAGATTGGATTTATAACCCCACCCTTCAATCAGAGTTCAAGAGCAGCCTACAATCTACTTACCCTTTCCCCACCCCCAACACACAACACCATGTGAGGTAGGTGTGGCTGAAATAGCCTTTTTGAGGACTGCTCATGAGAGAACAGCCCTGAGTGTACTTGTGACTGACCCAATGTCACACCTCCAGCTGCATGAAGAGAAGATTAGCGTCAAACATGGTTATCCGAGGTAGGACTCCTTGCTCTTAATGACTACACCAAACCACCTCTCAGCCACCCACTGTTTCTAAAACAAAGCCACTGCCGATTGGAAGAACTCTGGTTACGAGGCGGAAATCTGCAACTGAGCTATAAACTTTGGGGGCTACTAGCCCTTGGTTTCAAAGGTTGACTACCTCTGAACATGGAGGTTCTGCTGAAACACCTGTTGGAATTCCAAAATGTTTCATGTCCAATGCTTAAAAAAAACCCTCATATAAGACTCAAATTTTCAGCAAAACTATGAGTTCTTGATGCTATTTAGGCATTTCCTACACCCGATGTCAAGTAGTCATGGGTGGAGGGTATTAATTAATTAATGAAATGGCTCTTTCTCTCGATTCTGGGTTAGGGAAGGTAGAGAAAGGTGTAATTTTTCTCCCTTTCTCACAGTACAAGAACTCATGGACACAGTTGGTTTAGGAAAGAGAAAAGGGAGTTCTTCTTCACCCAAAGAGAAATTCAATGCCTCAGTATTGTGAGAAATTCAGTGCCTCAGTATTGTGGATGACAAATCCACATTCTCATTCAAATACCTGCTCCTGATAGCTGTTTGCTTCTACTGAGCAGGTGGCACAGCCATGACATATCCACACATAGAAAATACAACTCAGGCGATATACCCACCCCCACAGACAACATGCATCAAGCTTGTAGGGGAAATGAAATTCTATAAAAACATAGCAATGACAGTAAGGGCAAATTAAAGAGCTTTTAAGATGCATTCGAAACGAGAATGTGGAATTTGCAAACAGGTTTCAATCCAGTTTAACATGGTATGTGTAGAAATGGAGAAAAAAGATGAAGCAAATGCGTGGCTGTTCGACACTGCAGTGAACATGGATTAAAAGGAAACTGCGGGCAGGGCCACAGTCACTCCCTTCTCTCCGCCTGCTCCCCCAACAATGCTCCACACTCCCCCTGATACAACTGTCAACGCCATCTGCATGAACAGGGTAAAATCTGCACGTGATGAAATTATTGAAGTCCTGGGGAGTACGCATTATCAAAGAGGATGACATTTTGTGATTTCACATTCCTATTTTCCAAATGTTGTAGGGCAGAGGTGGAGGTGAGAGAACAAGTTTCCCCCAAACTGCAATCTGTGGAAGTGGTTTGTAATATATGCTAGAGGAGCTCCTTGCTTTTCAGTGCAGAGCTCTTCCGCTGCTGATTGCTGTTAATTCTACAATATGTTGTTAGGAGCTGTTCATTGATTACTAAGCAAATCACAGTAGAAAATGACACATTTTATGGGCACCCTAGGAAAAAGAACAGTAAAATTTGCCTCATTTCCATACAAGATTAATAGGAAGGACTATTCCAAGGTAGTTTGTTACAACCAAACAGTTATTTTTCTGTTTATTTTTCTTTGGAACAATGAAGATAAATATTAGTCCAATATCAGCTTTTGTAACTGAAAAGGGGAGTATGTGAAACTTTGGCAGTTTTATGCTCTAAGTCTGTATTAAATTATATTTTTAAAGGAAACTATCTGTTGGGTAAGATCATGCTGCTAACAGTACCCAAAGGTTCATTTTAGAGATGTGATCAAGCTGCAGAATTTGGTCCCAGATTCGAAATGTTAACAAAATGTCTCTAGTCGTTTTTTAAAAGCTAGACATTATGCAAAATTTTCAGATTCTGAGGCACTGCGATCATGGTTCCCAATCAGTGCACCAGTTAAATCCTGTGCCAGGTCCTGAGCACCACTCAGGACCAAGTCTCAGAGTCACCTTCCCTCTAATTGGCTCTATGGCCAGCTTCTTCAAGGCACAATCCTTCATGGTATATAATTTTTTGTTTCATTCTCATATCCTGGACAAATTTTTACCCAATCAATGTGAGTGCAGCTGAAGTCACCCATCATTGCAGTTCCTCCTATAGAGATGCATTATGTCCAGGGATAACTAATTTTTCACATCTCACCAAGTTTCTAAAATGCTCACAATATGTATTTTATTTTTTAACACCAAGCGCTTCAGCTCTCCCATTTTAGCTTACAGGTTTCTATTATGCCCTAGTGTGTGGGCACTTTCCAGCTCTCCTATTGACTGTGCTGTGCACTCCATCAGCCATTGGCCTGTCAACCACCACTCAAGAGTACTTGCATGCCATTGGCTGGGTGCTGGGTCTGCATCTCTCCCCCACCCCCTGCCAGCTTGGCCTCTCTTCCCTGTCTGAATAAACTGCCAAAACAGCTGTCTCTCCTGACGAAGACACTTCTGCTGCCACTGTTTCTTCCTCCACCCACTGCTGGCTTGGCCACACTTCCCCGTCGGAATAAACTGCCAAAATGGCTGTCTCGCCTGATGAAGATGCTTCTATTGCTGCTGTTTTGCTCCTCTGCATCTGGTTGGCTACTGAAATGGCTGTTCCCTGGTCAAGAAAAGGCTTCTACTGCTGCCGCTCCTCCTGCTCGGCTCCTCCATGGCTGGCTGGCTACTGAAGGGAGCCACTGGCTGTCAAACCATTCTCTTCTCCTCCTGCTGTGGGGCTCACTTTCCCCTCAGTGGCTGTTGCTAGACAACCAAGCTTGATTCTGTCAGTAAAAAGACAGGGGCAGGAGGCCCTTTCCAGGCCTACTTTGGCCTTTGTGGGGAACTCATTGGGGCCAGTCCTGACTAGGGTTGCCAGCTCCACATTGGAAAATTCCTGAAGATTTTGTGGTGGAGTCTATGGAAGCCAGAGTTTGGGGAGGGTTGGCTGGGAAGGAGATAGAGTTGCAAACTCCAGGTTGGGAACCCCCTGGAGATTTGAGGGGTGGAGCCTGGAGAGGGTGGGGTTTGAGGAGGGGTGGGACCTCAGACAGGTACAATGCCATAGACTCCACCCTCCAAACCAGCCATTTCCTCCTGGGGAACCATTGTTGCCAATCTCCAGGTGAGGGCTGGAGATCTCTCAGAATTACAACTGCTCTTCAGATGGCAGAGATCAGTTCCCCTGAAGAAAACAGTGGACTCAGTGTCATTATACCCTGCTGAGGTTGCCACAGCAAATTAACACTGAGTGTCCAAGACCGGGGCACCTGCCCAGAGCCTCTTTCTAGAGCTTATTGTATTTATTTCCACAACGAGCCTTATTACTAGTTTACATATAAACACTGTTTCCTTCTCTATGAATCTTTGACAGACACATTTCCCCTATGGCCCTTAGGTCTCCCTAAAGGTATTCCTACAGGAATAGTAGAATAAAAATTAATAGAGAAATTAAATATCTTCATCCTGATTACAATTAACATCCAGGAGATTAATCTAAATTCCTAAAAAAATTAAATCTGCAGCCCTAATTATAATTACATTTGAATTCCACTGACATTGCAAATATTTCAAGTTTACAATATCTCCCTAATGAACAAAGTTTGAGTCCAGTGGCACCTTTAAGATCAACAAAGTTTTATTTAAGGTATAAGCTTTTGTGTGCACACACACTTCTTCAGATACAGTCTTCAGATACAGAAGTGTGCTTGCACATGAAAGTTTATACCCTGTCTTTATACCTTCTTCAGATACAGTCTTCAGATACAGAAGTGTGCTTGCACATGAAAGTTTATACCTTGAATAAAACTTTGTTGGTCTTAAAGGTGCCACTGGACTCAAACTTTGTTGTTCTGCTTTTGACCAACACAGCTACCCACCTGAATGTCTCCCAAATGTTTGTTCATTTATTAAAATCTTTATTCTCTGCCTTTCACCCTCATAATGTTACCATTAGTCTCCCATATGATATCTCATGATTCAAACCAGGCTCAGTTTTTTCCAGAGAATAATTTGGCAAGTTCTCCTAAAACTCAGAAAGCCTTGCCTGTTTCCAAATGCTTTCTTTTAGCTTTCTGCTTCCCACAGGCTTCTCTGCAGATAATTTCCCTTCTATTTCCTCACCTTTCCAAAATTTACTTTGCAGTGGACAAGCAGAGGATAGCATGGGTGAACTTTCTCTTCTCCCTTTACTTTTCCTGTTGAGCCATAGACATACTCCCAGCCCTTTGTAAGAATCTCTTCTACCTCTTGCCTTTTGCTAGAACTTTATGTCATGTCTCAGAGTTGGGCCTGAAAAGACTTAACTAATCTCATCTTCTAATTTAAGATATTCATGAAATCATTGGTGTTGGTTTTTACATGCTCCAGAAAAATATCCAATTTACCAGCAGACTTTCCCTTTTTCAGGATAGGTCCTCTTTCTGAGGAACTGTAGCAAATGATATAGGGCTTTCAACCCTACGTTGGCAACCTCTAGGGGCAGAGGGGGGCAGGGGAGCACCCCTAATGCTTTACAGATTCCCCCAATCTCTATGTTGAAGACCATAAAGATTGGGTAAATTCCTGAAGCATCATGGAAAAAGCAACTAGAAGTGATTTGACCTCCTCTGTAATGTCAACTCTCCCCCCCATTTGCTCTCACTGAGATCAGGTGAGATCCAGCAGATGCAGGAGATTGCCTGCTATGGTGGGACATCTGATAAGCCTACTCAGATGTCAAACAAATCAGGGTTGGCCCCTCTAGCAAACACACAGTCATTCCCCTTCTCATCTTCATATCTTCTGGTTTATCAAACTCTTTCCTATCACTGTTCTTTTCTCCAGCACTATTGCTGTAAGTACTACTTTCCTGCCTTCTTTTCTTGGAAGTGGCCTTCTGTTAAATTTTCATCTCTGTTCGTCCCTGATTGCTTGCTGTAGAGAGCATATCCTATTCCTGAATCTCTTTCTTTGTCTGCATGCCGAGTCTCACGCAAATGAGCTTCTCCTCGGAGCGCTC
>NW_015175974.1:1432557-1457048 GCF_001447785.1 Gekko japonicus
AAGGGGCACCAAATAACACAGCTTCTTGAGCCTTCACTAAGGCTTCCAGTTGAACGTGTATTTCACATTCCCTGCTAGAAACTCAGTTCCCAGGTGTGTAGGAACCTGGTTCAGATTGGACCACCATGTGGGGGGAAAGGATGCTTAAACCTTTCCTCAATGACATTTTCATGACTTGAAATGGCTCTTGTATCCTGTTCCAGAAAAAATCTAGAGTAGCCAATTCCTGCTTAAGAAATGCCTGGAGATCTGGGGGTGGTGCCTGAGGAAGACAGAGTTTGAAGAGGGGGATGAGCTCAGTGAGGGTGTGGTGCCACAGAGCCCACCCTCTGAAGCCGTTATTCTTCCTGGGGAACTGATCTTTGTTGTCTGGAGTCAGGAGTCTCCTCAGGCCAATCCAGTGTTGTGAAGTGGTTGAAATGTTGGGCTAAGGTCTGGGAAACCCAGGTTCCAATCCTCGCTCTGTCATGGAAGCTTGCTGGGTGACCTTGAACCAGTCTCAGCCTAACCTGCCTCACAAGGTTGGATGTGAAGATAAAACAGAGAACAGTATAAGCCACTTTGCATCCCCATTGGGGAGAAAAGTGGGATACAAATAAAAAGTAAATAAATAAAACCACTTCACCACTATCTACAAGAATAATCCAGCCTGAGAACTAAGTGGAGAGGAAAGAGGCATGGCCCCTTTTTTCTCTGACCTGAATACTCCTTTAGATGAAGAAAAGCTTGCTGGAATTCAAGAACCTGCAATATCTTTAAACTCTTGAATGGTCAAATGAAAATATTTCACAGTCTGTTCCTCCCTTCCATTCCATGCCCCTGTAGCTTGCTGCAGAGAGCGTAAAACCCAATCCCATCAGTTTGAATCAAAATAAGCTTCGGTGGAAGGATAATTAGCCCCCATGGTGACATATTGCATTAGTATGCACTGAGAATAGCATTTTAATTTTATTTGTATACAAGTAGCCAGCAGAAATAGCTGCTCACGAATGTTTTCCTCATGAGTCCTCCCTGCATCCTTTGAAAACAATGGAATATTTATACAATATTTAATTAATTAAGGTGTCTCACAGCTTGGCACTGTGTTTTAATTTTTACCATCTTGGCCAAAATGTAGCATTAAAGAGATAGCCTGGATTCTGGAAGCCCATAATCTGGTAATTAAAAGTGAAGTCCTCTTTGATCCTCCTTGTGTCTCAAGGGGAGATTCATTACTGTTGTTCAATTTCATTTGTCCCATTTTGTTGTTGGCATCCAGGTGTCTCTGAATCAGAAGTGTTTAAAGACTGAGCACAAAGGGATTTTATTGGTTCTATTAAACATGGTGCTTAGAGTGACATGGGAGTTAAGGCTCTTGTTTTTCTATTAGTGTGTTATGCTATTGACTCACTGGCTGACCTTGAGCATACCTCTTTTATCACTGCACTTCCCATTCCCCAAATCTTTTCAAGAGGGATAGCAATAAAAATAGTTTAGGGTAACTGGAGGCAAAGTGTTATCAGTGACAGGCCCTAAACACCTGGAAGATCTAAAAGAAAGACATCACAACCACAATCAAGGCAAAGAGTTGTGCTGACATCATGTTTTGTTACATTTCTCTGGTACTTGGGTCACTTTCTCTTTACTAGATTTTTTCTTGTAATTGGTCGTTCACTGACAGCTATTTGTAATTTTTTTTTCAGGTAGCAAAGATTTCCCCTTATTGGAATGGTATGGATTTTTTCCCCTGCACAAATTCTACTATGTGATATCTTCTCTAGTGGCTTTTTTTTTTTTTGGTGTGGGATGTCAATCAAAGGTTTTTAGGGTAGGCAAAGCCACAAAGGTAGAGATGGGTCTGCAAACTCAGACCCACCAATATTCTGTAGACTGAAACAGTGGCCCACTTTTAGAATTATATAGTTAGAATGGACCATACAGAACCCCCTGCTCAATGCAGGATCAGCCTAAGGCATCCCTGAGAAGTGTTTGTCCAGCCTTTGCTTGACGACTGCCAGTGAGGGGGAGCTAACCACCTTCTTGGGCAGCTGATTCTACTGCTGAACTACTAAAAAATTGTCTTAATAGCCAGTCAGTATCTTTTCACCTGTAATTTAAACCCATTATTGAACAGATCCTGTCCAAGCTGGAGACATCAAAGTCACAAGGAACCTCCCCCGGATGCTCCTCTACATGCTCTCCAAGTTTTTGATTGAGCAGAGACAGTCTGTCTGGATATGTCTTCACTCATGAAGCAGCACGAACCTCCATGAACAGCTTTAAAGCTCGTGGAAAGTTTGTGCTGGGTGACCTGCCATGAACTTGAATTCACAAAGCATGAACCAGCCAAAATTTGTCACAAACTTTAGTTCATGAGCCAGTTCATGCTCATCCCTAGTAATCATGTCCCCACCCACAACCGCCTTTTCTCCAGACAGAATATTCCCAAGTCCCTCAGCCTTTCCTCATAGGGCTTGGTCTCCAGGCCCCTGATTATATCCGTTGCTGTCTTCTGCACCTGCTCCATTCAGTCCACATCCTTTTTGAAGTGAGGCCTCCAGAACTGCACATAGTACTCCAGGTGCAGCTTGACCACACTCCATTCTTCTATGAAGAATTATACTCTGAATAAATAATAATAATTAAATGCCGTCAAATCACAGCCAACCCATGGTGCCAACTCATGGGGGTTTCAAGGCAAGAGATAGACAGAGATAGTTTGCCTTTGCCTTTCTCTGCATAGTAGGCCAGGTCCTCCTTGGTTATCTGCCACCCAAGTACTAACCATAGCCAACCTTGCTTAGGTTCCAAGCTCTGACAAGATCAGTGTAGTTTGCATTATTAAGGCTTCTATGCCCTGAATACCTCCCACCAAGTGTTCAAGGCTTTTCACCACCATTGTACTCTGTCTTCTTTACTATATAGGGTGCTATACAGGGTACTTTAGGGTGCCAACTCCTGGCTCTTGACAGTGTACCTCTAACACCAGGCCCAACCATCAGGAGCCTGGGTGTTCTTCTGGATGACTCCTTATGAAAGGAGACCAAGACTGCAAATGTTGCCAGACTGGCAATCCTTCCATTACGCCAGGTCAGGCAACTGGTTCCCTTCCTGTCTCGCCCCAACCTAGCCACATTGATCCAGGCAATGGTCACCTCCAGATTAGACTACCATAACTCACTCTACGCAGGGCTACTCTGGAGACTGACCCAGAAACTACAACTGGTCCAGAATGCAGCAGCGTGAGTTCTCACAGGAACTTAATTGACAGCACATATTCAACCACTTCTTCACCAGCTGCACTGGCTCCAGGTTGAATACCAGATCAGGTTCACATTTTTGGAATTAACCTTTAGGGCCCTAAACAGCCTGAACCAACGTATCTATGGGATCACCTCTCCTGTTATCCCCCAAAGAGCACTACGCTCAAGGGAGAAGAACCTACTGGTGATCCCTGGCCCAAAAAGAATCCAGCTGTCCTCAACCAGAGCCAGGATTTTCTCGGCCCTGGCACTGGCCTGGTGGAACTGTCTGCCAAATGACATCTGTGCCCCGTGGGGTGTAATGCAGTTCCACATGGCTTCTAAGACAGAGACGTTCCGCCAGGCCTATGATTGAGGACAGCAACGGTTTGCTAGCTAGCCTGGCGCCTTTCTCCCTTCTCCCCCATTGGGAAAGGGATACTAAATTGTGTGTCTTTTTTAGCTATCTGAAATTGTTAGTTGAATTGTTAAGGTTATTTTAATTTTTAATTTTAAACTGAGTACATTGTTGGAAATGTTATTCCCCGCCCTGAGCCCTGTTTACAGGGAGGGTTATAAAATGAATGAAATAAATAATTCATAAATAAATAATAAACCGTGTCATGTTGGCTTTGATGCAGGACCATAATTGTAAAAGAAAAACCATAAGAATGTTTATGTTATCAATAGTTTTGGTAGTACCTGCACAGCTTCACTTAGCTTCAATTCTAACATGTTCAGTAATTTCAACATGTTGAGCCAACTTGGTGTAGTGTTTAGAGTGCCTGGGGCATCTCATCCTAACCTGCCTCACAGGATTGTTGTAAGGGTAAAATAGAGGACGAGCAGAATAAAAATGTAGTAAATAAATACATAAAATATTGCTACTTGTATGGGAGACCAAATGGAAAGGAAGCCATTCACTAGCATTATGTGTTTACACATCTAAGATTGAATCAGTTTATCTACAGCCTCTGGCCAGATAATTTAAAATAATGATGTTTATTTTTTTTCTGTTAAAGTTAGAAAGGCAAAATCTTCCCAAAAGGCAAATAAAGGACAGTTGGTGGATATGAAAACAGTAATAAAATGTTCCATGAACAAGTGGTGGCAAAACACCTTTTGAAAACTTTGTGCTATAACTATAAGTGTGCATGCACACAAAAGCTTATACCCAGAATTAAACTTTGTTGGTTTTAAAGGCTCCACTGGACTCAAACTTTGTTCATCCACACACATTGCATTTCAGGTTGGCTACTAGTTACTGCATATCAGGACAAATTCCTTAAAAGAACCAACTCGTACAATTTCTGAACCATCAAACCAAGCACAGTTCATTAGCTATGTGAGGTTACTTCATGGTGGGAGGCAAGTGGCAGTGTTTGAATGCACACTGGAATGTATATTTCAATATGCTTGCCAGTGAAAATTGCATTTCTTAGATGTACATTTGAATGCACATCCTGATCTACAATTATCACAACTAGTCACATATAACTACATACTGGATCCTGTAGATGTGCTTGATTTGAAGAGGTGCTTGGAGACTGGAAGAAGATTAAGGCTAACAAACAGAAGCACAATCCAGATGAGATGGAGGTGGTGCTACTAGGATATTCTTCAGACCAATGATCCATACTGAACATAATACTGTATTACAGTCCTTTGTTAGCTGCTAATGTGTTTATGGACACAATTCAGAGTGCTGGTTTTGACCTATAATGCCTTTAACAGTCTTTGCCCAGAGTATCTAAAGGTACCGGGGGGGGGATCAGTATTTTTCAGATCCAGGATGACATAATTATTGGTATTCTGGATTATTTGTCTATCCAATACCAGTTCAATGTTTGGGTTCAGGGTTCCCCCCCCCCCCCAAGAATTCTGAAATTATCCATTATGCCCTATGGAAAATATTTCTGGGGGGAGCGAGTCCTGCATTGGCTGTTTTTTCAAGTAAATGACACCAGAATTGCAACAGAGTTAGTGCTGCCTGTCTGATGAATAAACTACATGTTTCAAGTGAATTCAAGTTCTGCCAGTCATGGAACAAGGTGTGGCCATCCATCGTCCACTGTTTCCTATGGGGAAAAAATCCATGCTTTCTCCAGGGCAAAGAGTAGCCAAATACATAAGAACAAGCAACCATTGGCCAAAAGCCTCCCAGTGCAAACAGAACCAAGAAGCCCAACAGAACTAACATCAGACCAAAGAATCCCAGCAGAACCACAGGCTAATGTTGCAAACCCAATACATCCAATGTCAAACCAGAGGATCCAAGCCAAACAAAATAAAGCAAGGAAAGGGTGTCCAGCCCAACAGAACCAATGTCAAATCAGAGAATTCCAGCACAACCAACCTGGCAAGTTCCCCTAATATGTGATCCCATTCTCCTATGAGAGCTGCCTCCCTTCTATTGCCTGGTAAACCTGCAAAAAGCAAGCAAACAAACAAAAAATTCCACCAAGTTTGGAGCTTTAAAATGCCAGCCACAGATATTCCTAAATATTTCTAGGAATATTTGGGATCAAGATACTGGTATTGCTGAAATTCCCAAATATTAGATATATCCAAGCACTCATCCCCACTTCCCATAGTAACCAGGAAGAAGCCTTTTCATCCATGGCACATCTCTAGGACATCTTTCCCTGAGAAGCTTACCTGGCACCTTCACTGTTTAGCATTTAGACACTGAGCACAACCTTTCAAAAAATTGTTCTATTTTGGGGTAGTTTGTTATTGGTTATTGTTTTTGGATGACTTTTGTCAGGAATGATTCAGAGATAGGCATACTGCTGAGAAGTCCTAGGAGTCTTCTTGATCTGATATAGGAGAGGTAATCAATCTTCTGGCAAAAGGTATACCCGAAATGTGTCTTGGTTTATTTGGGGTCCTGTTATTGTTCAGTCGCACAGTCGAGTCCAACTCTTCGCAACCCCATGGACCAGATCATGCCAGGCCTTCCTGTCTTCCGCCATCCTCTGAAGTTTGCTCAATTTCATGTTCATTGCATCTATGACACTGTCTAACCATCTCATCCTTTGCCGTCCCCGTCTTCTTTGACCTTCAATCTCTCCCATCTTGGGGTCCTGTACACAAATGAATACTATTTGACAACCTTTGTTTCCATTTCATCCTTTATAAAATCATAACTAATAACATCTTTAACGATGACTAAACTAAAAGAATATGATAATACTACCCATCAATTCAACATATATAATTATCAGATAATAGAGTAATTACATCAGTCCATTAAATGTCTTCAAGATCACAGACAAGGAGCCTTCTCTTAGAAGAATGTAATAATGAATTCAGACTAACACATTTATAGGTTTCAAAACATCCCTAATAATAGCTAACTATCCCAATTGATCAGGCACACATTCTGGTTTAATTAATTATCTTACATAAAATTATCTGTGCACATGTGTCTTCTCAAATATATAAATGTTGTGTTAATAAATACTTGCTACTTTTATTTATTTATTTATTTAACTTCCCCCCCCCCACCCTCCCCGCTAGGCAGGTTCAGGGTGGCTTCCAGGAACTGACAAGCAGTATACATTCACAATAAAATATAAAACATCAGTTAAAACATAACCAGTCAATATAAAATTTTAATCATGACAAAGAATATCAAAAAGAGTGATTACACGTTTCTTATATCTGTGATTATCTGTTGGCCTCCTGTCTGATCTTTGAACTATATCTTCTGTCCTTAGCTGAATATTCTTCTTATTCTCAGACTTGGGCCCCAATATGCAGTATAGGTATTAATATGGGTGAGACCATTTCTAGTCTATCAGAAGCCATGAAATTACATCACTCCAAGGCTGTTCTTATTTGGGCTTCTATTTAGTATGTTTAGCTGAGAGCTTGGGGCAGCCTTTCTTTTAGGCTGAAGCAGCATCTTTCATTATCTTTTTAAATCAAGATCAGGTCACATCCATGATATTAGGTTAGGTAAAACCTAACTTACAACATAAACAAGCAAAGCAATATTTTTAAGTCTCTAACCGTTGCATTCCAGGATAGTCTGTGCATGTATTTGCAGATCTAACATCATCAGGGGTCATTTCATAGAAAAAGAGGTGCAGGAGCTCATTAGCATAATTCATTAGCATAACTTATTTGCATATGTCACACCCCCTGACATCACCGGAAGTGTGTCAGAAGGCAACACCCACCGCCCAGGCTCCATTTCAAAAATCTCCAGGTATTTCCCAACTCAGAGCTGGCGAGCTCTTCAGAAGACCAAAGCTGCTGTGACATAGTAGAAGATGGAACCTCTCATGAAGGGCCTTGTACATGGCAACCAGTACCTTGAATGAACCAGCAACTGATGGAGTGACTGCAGGATAGGGTATTCTAGAGTGAACACAAATTAAGCTGCCTTATACTGAATCGGTCCCTCAAGGTCAGTACTGTGAACTCAGACTAGCCACAGCTCTCTAGAGTCTCAGGTTGAGGTCTTTCACATCACGTACTACTGCCTGGTTCTTTTAACTGGGGATGTCAGGGATTGAACCTGGAACCTTCTGCATGACAAGCAGAAGTTTTTCCAATGAGCCACAGCCCCTCCGCAGGTGTGACATGTATTTCCTGCCTTGCACCCACTAGTAATTGGGCTGCAGGTTTCGTATCAACTGACGTACAGCTGGTCAGCTTTTCCTCAGTAGTTCCAATATTCTGTTTTAGTTTTAATTATGGTAACTTAGCCACAAGGATGGAGCTGCAGTGGCTCAAGTGGTTAAGATGCTGAACTGCAGGCTGTGGAAGGTCAGTAGTTCAGCAGTTCAAGACCCGAGTTGCCCCATGACGGAGTGAGCTCCCGTCTCTAGTTCCAGCTCCTGCCAACCTAGCAGTTCGAAAGCAAGAAATTGCAAGTAGATAAATAGGGGCCACTTCAGTGGGAAGGTAACAGCGTTCTGTGCGCCTTGGTGTTTAGTCATGCCAGCCACATGACCACAGAAACGTCTTCGAACAGCGCTGGCTCTTTGGCTTTGAAACGGAGATGAGCACCACAGCCCTAGAGTCGGACTCGACTGGCTTTTGAGCAAGGGAACCTTTACCTTTACTTTAACCACAAGGATAGAAATTGCTACAACAAAATACAGAACCCGGAAGAATCTTTGAATATTGTAAAACACATCCCAAAACATAACAGCCAGTAATATCTGGGGGGGGGGAGATGACACACTCCCCAACAGTTTTAATCTCTGAACAGCAAGTTCTTTTACTTAGGCTTCCTCCCCCAGCCCCAATAAAGCACATGGCCCAGATATTTTTAGGGCTTCTATACAAATAATACAATACCTCTACAAGACTCCACAGCTATTGCTCAAGGTGTTCTGCAGATGAGGAGGGGAAGTAAAACTCTATTCTTATGTCAAATCCAAAGTGGTCATCAGCAACTCATTGCATAGAAATGTTAAACCTGCGAGGAGGCCCCACTTCCTTAAGCAATGTAGCACCTGTGATTCATTCACTTATGTCCCCATTCACAGCATAAAGTTCTCTTCTGCAGCACTCGCCCCTCCACCTCAGGGTGAGATAACCAGCGCTCTCAACGTGACACCGGCATTCTGTTTGCACTTCAAAGGGAGGTCAGCTGTCTAGCCTATACCCCAAGTGGAGACAGCCAAAGAGGAAATGTGTGTGCAGCAGCAGACTTCAGGCATACCCAACCTACAACTCTAAAAACCCCAGAAGAAAGACGGGGAGGGCGCAGAGAGAGAGAAAGTGATGTGCAACCGAAGGAAGCCAATGTGAGTCTACTCAGGACTCAAAGGAGTTCCTTCCCAAGCAAACGCGGTCAGGCTCACCAAACTGCACAACCCGATCCTGTGCCACGTGAGTCACAAATTCCCTCCTCCTGAAATGGGGGCTCACATCCCAGAAAGCGTGCACCGGATCGCAACCTTCTGTTTGCAAAGCTGGTCTAGTTCCTCGCAAAGTTGGACTACTTTTTTTCCGCTCCTTGACAAGAGTCACAGTAGCCATCCAGGACAAGCACCCCCACTCACCAACCCAAGCCTGTAAAAGGAACTTTCCCTAACCCAGTTGCGCTCAGCTAGAGGTTTTTGGGGAGGAGTTCCGATCAAACTATAAAGATGAAAAAGAGAGGGGCTTGTGAAGAGGAAAGGGGGAAGTTGCTCATCCAGGCGAGCGGGGAGGGAGAGGAAAGGGTGGGGGAAGAGTAGCAAGTAAGTAGCAGGGCAAGCAGGGTGCCCAGATCCAACCCACCCCCCACCCCCTGGCAGCATAGAAAGGCGCACCTGCGGGGGAATCAGGGCTGAAGGCAGGCAGATGAAAAAGGCACCCAGGCACAGTGGCCAGCCAGGGAGTCAGGGGCTTACCCAGCAGTGGGGAGGGGTCTGGGTACTGCTTGGAGACATTGGCCAGATGCTGCAGGGGCACCAGGCCACGAGGTGAGGGCTCCAGGTTCCCCTGGAGGCTTTGCATGCCAGGCAAGGGGTTCCTGGAGGGGCGGTGAGGGTGACGGGGGAGGGACACCATGGTAGCCATTGAGGAATGCTACACGTGCTTTCTTCGAGCTCCTCCAAGCCCGACTAAGGGGAGCTGGGAGCTGAGGGTGGGGCTTGCTGCTGCCACCTGGGCTTGTTAACTGCCAGAGCGCCACTCCTGTGCGCTCCAGCTCGAACTGACCCCTGAATGTCACTCTTCTTCCCTTCTCAAACTGAGCAGTTTCCTGTGTATCAAAGGAAGGCAGAAAGAGCATGGACACGGTGGCACAATCAGCCATATTGTGCATACATATATGCAGGAAAAAAATCAGCATCCATACCCTACTGTCCTGATATGTACATCAGTTTGTGCAACTGCTTTTGGAGGGAAGGGTGAGGGACCAAGCTAAGAATGCTACATGAGCAGAAATTGTTCAGAAAGGCAAGGATATTCAAGGAACTTTGTGACCCTTCTGTGGATATCAGGATATGTTGAGACGATATAGAAGCTCTGTAGAAATTAAAAATCCCATGTCCCACCCAAATACAAAGACTCATGCTTTCAAAGGTCAATGCACACTGGACAATGTTTCAGTGTTTCCAATTCTATACAGAAACAAACAAACATCCAGGTACTCCAGGCTATAGCCAGCAGTGAGGCTTCAGGGGCTGAGCCCCCCCTGTGATTAGGGCAGAGTCCCACCATGGCACAAGCTTTCCTTCCCCCACCCCCACCCTTCACCAGCCAGCGATATGGGCTGTCAGCTCTCCGAGAGCCTTAGAGAGCTGATGGCACAGATGCAGTCAGGTGCCTGGACAGACCATCAGCTCTCCAAGGCTTTTGGAGAGCTGAAGTGAGTTGGCTCCCTGAGGCTCACTGGCTGGTGCAGACACAGTGAGGCACCTGGGCAGGCCATTAGAGAATGGTGCCTCACTGCATCTGTGCCAGCATGCAAGTTGGGACGTCAGCTTTCCAAGGCTCCCGGAGAGCCAATGGCCAATCTCACTGGCTGATGAACACAGGGGAGAAGAGGAAAGCTTGAGTGGCTCAAGTTGAGCCTGGCTGTCTCCTCTTCAACTCTCCTCCTCCCTCTCCAAATGGACAGTAACTCATGGTGATGTAACTAGTGATGTCACCACATGTGGGGGACACAACCCCCCGCAAAGTCCCAAAAAACCCTGGCAAATTTCCTGGCTATGGGCCTGCAGGTACTCCTGAATTATTCTCACCAGGCTTCTCTGACCTACTAGCCTAGCTGACTACTAGATGTACAGTAATGTATTCGTTTATCTGTACTGTTGTATCCTGCCCGGAGGCATGCTGTCCTGGGGAGGGCAGGCTAGAAATCAAATGTAATAAATAAATAGTTTGCAATCAGGATTTTCTAGAATCCTGGCCAGAATCAAGACATTAATCAATCATAAACACTTTAGGGACTTCAAGCTGTCATTTGTTTCTTCTGCCATGTTGCAGCTTGAAGTACTATTTGTTTAATGTTACCGCTTAAATAATAATTTATAAGACTGCTAGCCAGCCATGGTACAGCTTAATGGCTGGTGCAATTTATGGATACCACCAGTTACAGGAACACAGTTGTAAATATAAATGATGCCTCCCACAAATTTTTATTTTGAAATGTATTTGAAACCATTCATTGCCATCCTTTCCCCAGTTGCCTGTTTTTACAAGGCAGGATCCTGGAGAGACCAAGCCACTTTCCTCTCCTGGGCTCCGATGAGTGGAAGAAATGGAGAATGGAAAATGAAAAGCCAAATTAAATGTCCATTTCCAATATCAAATAAATCACTCTAATTAAAAATTAATTAAATGCCCCAGCCCTTGTCTCTGAGCTTGAATACAAATGCCTTTATTTGAACATACAATTAAAAAAAACACTGCACGTGTATTGTGCTCTTTCTCTCGTACATGTTTTGCCATCTAATCTTTTTCTCTGTCTGAATTACCCCATCTGTATGCCTGATCTGAATGTGGAAAGCAGAAAGCTGAATAGCAATTTACCTGGTGACATAACCCCCAATAACTCACACAGTGTACATTGCTCCGGTTTGTGTACACTGACCTATATAATACAGGCAGTGTATGTGTGTGTAATGCATATCTAAGCTCATTCAAGCTCCTTGTCAGCTGTGATAAATGAGCAGACAAATGCAGTATGTTGTTTCACAGCAGTGGCGGGTAGAAATTTCCTGACGGCTGATTGAGAATGATGGTTTTTAAATGATTGCAATCAGTGGCCATTGGGAGGCTAAAATGTTCAGCATTCTGGGAGAGAAACCTAGAAGGCAAAGGAGGCTTTGGAGTGTCTTTGTCTGGAGCACCCCTAGTTAGCCAGGGTGTGTAAGTCTCAGGGTCTTTTCAGGCATCACTCAGTGCCATGTGGGGCAACAGTAGGGTTGCCAACCCCCCCACGGTTTGCCAGGGGTCCCCTGTTTTTTGGGGGGGTTTCTACCCACCGCCGGCCAGATGGCCAGCGGGGAAAGCCCCACCCCCAACACCCACAGCCACCCCTCTCTCTCCCTTTAAGTGTGTGGAACCCGATCTCTGCTTGAGATCAGACTTGCAGGGAAATGCCAGCTTCGTGCACTTAAAAGGGAAACGTGGCTGCTCTTAAAGGGGAAACGCAGGCTCCTTTAAGTGAAGGGAACTGCCATTTCTGGAGGTCTGGCACCGGGGGGGGGGCGGACGTCCCCAACATGACGTAATCACGTCGGGGATGCCCCGCCCCCTCCAGGAACACCCCCAAAGTCCCCCGCTGGGGGTGGAAGATGGACTTGGCAACCCTAGGCAACAGTGCTAGGATGGATAGTAGTTAAATCAGATTCAAATCCCTGCTCCCCTGTTACAAAGGTCAGTGTGTGGCTTTGGCCAAATCGATGGGGTCCTCCTTCTATTATGGTGGCAATGTGGAAGCCACTGCAGTGCCTGGGGCCGGATTTAGACTTGCTGAGGCCCTAAGCTATACAAAACCGAGAGGCCCCCTACTGTTTTAAATTACATCAGCTGGTCTCAGAAAAATTTAAAATATATATGCCTTTTTAATATTTGAAAATATATTGTCTTTTAATTTTTATTAAAAATAATAATTACATAAAGGGTTTTAAAAAGACAAATAAGGCTCCAACGGAATGCGAGGCCCTAAGCTGTAGCTTATTTAGCTTATGCGTAAATCCGGCACTGAGTGCCTCCCTGTGCCACAAATGCTGAGGCTCTTTTTTGAAGTGAAGGCCTGGCATGGGAATGGAGAAGCCTGGGATGGGGATGCCAGCCTCCAGGGTGGGACCTGGGGATCCCCTGGAATTATAGTTTATCTGCAGACTACAGAGATCAGTTCCCCTGGAAAACATGAGTGCTTTGGAGGGTGGACTCTATGACATTGTACCCCACTGAGGTCCCTGTCCTCCCCAGGCTCCATCCCCAAATCTCCAGGACTTTCTCAGCCTGGGTCTGGCAAACCTACTCCCCCCCCCCAATCACCCACTGGTGGCCGGGGGGACCTGGCAACCCTAAGAAGCCACAGCCAGATATAATGTGAAACCATGGTTTACTTAGTCACTTTGTGAAATCAAGATTTGGATTTCACATCCTTACATTCCTCCGGTAATACTTGTTTGATTGCTTATGCCCTTTCCTCCCCCTTTCATGTAGAGGCCCAGCTGGCATCCTGGCTTCTGGCAGTGGGCAAAATGCCAAGGAACATTCCAGGGTTAAGCCAGGATGGTCACGTTCATATATCTCACAAAATCATATTTAAGACTCACTGTAGTTAATAAACCAACCTCAAACCATAGTTTTAGATCCTATTTTGACATAGTTAGTGGAGAGGCCTGCATTCCAACTATCACACTAACCAGAGCTTGTTGGTTTTGTCTTGTCCCTGGTAAACTATTGATACTTAAACAATGATACTGTGACTCCCACCAAGCAGGTCAACTCCATCACTTTGAGACACATTCTGGTTTCCCATGATATTGCCATTCAGATACAAACGGTACTTGGCTTGTGAGGAATAGGTTATTTTTCTTTGTTTTTGTGCAGCCCCTTATTGGACCTTGCTGGAGAGAGTTTGTGGCTTCCAGTTGCACACAACAGACACTGCTTCCAATATGATAAGTCTGGCAGCCTTCACAATTGCATAGATCCATCACTAACAAAAAATGGAAAGGGTTGTTCACGGCCATCAACCCCCACCCACACCCAGCCCAATCTCGTGGCTTACAGATCACATACTTTTAAGTGGTGCTGTGACCCTGATCACAATGCAAGAACAGTGCTCCAGAAACAGAGCTACTCTAAGCCAATAAAAAAGCAGACTGAAGTTACAGAGTACCCTTTTTAGAGACCCAAGACCTTTATTAAAAAGCCTTTGTGGGGGAAGAATTTTCTCCCTCCTGAATTGATTTGTACTGTAAAATCATCTTGGAAAGAAATAGTGGTTGTTTTCCTACATGCTTCATTACTTTTTAGTTTTGTCAGGCAATATAAATAAAAGTATCAAATGCACATCTAATTGAATCACTAGTGATTCCCAAGTCCCTGTAGTACCAAGGAACATAATGTAGCTGTGTTGTTTAGCAAGCCTGGCTGAGTCAGGCAAACAATGGCTCATTCTGCCAAGGGGGTTCAGGTACCGCCTCTGTTTTTCTGTTTATTGTACAAAAGATAAATCGGAGTTGTCAGCATGAGGGATTTGCAACCCTGATGTGCTACCGATGTGGCATCACTCAAACACAGTTCTAGAAGATGCTGGAGCCCAGGAATAAAGCAAAGCTGCCAAAATAAGGACATGATGTCTCTCAAACATTGCACTTTCTGTTAAAGTCAAGATAGCAAGAACATGTACATTAAGCTCTTTCTTTCCATCTCAAATATAGATGTCATATTTTTCTGCAGCTGTCATATTTTCTGGGTTTTATAATTATAACATATTCAGCCCTTCCCGGTGATAATACAATTTGTAATTTTGCTTTTGTAGACGGCCAGTTTGAATTACTTGAAATGCTAAATGCTCTTATGAGGAAATCAGTAAATTTATTTAAACACAATTAAAATTGGTGAGAAAGCCCTGCTGGGTGTCAGCAAGCTGCCAAAGAACTCTGTGTAGCATGGGAGCTGAACGTCAATAATTCCCACCCCCTCCCGTGGCCCCTGTAGATTCCCAACTGCGCATGGTATTATGATTCGCACATTTGCTTGTCTCATGCATTCCTTTCTTTGAACGCTAGTACAGCTTTGAAACGTGCTTATCTGCAAGGTCACAGGTGCTGAGAGGAGATGGCTTCGCTTAGTTTATAATGAGCTAGAGTGTGAGAAGAACTAATTGTTATCTTTTAGGAAACCGTTGCTTCTCAGACTCGGGGGCGCGAATCTGAGAGTCAACCCGCGCGAGCGGGAAACAAGTCCATTGGTTAATATCGGTTTGAATTTGCTTTACTATCCCCTGCTTTGAACTTCCCCAGTTATTCTAAACAGTGAGCGTGTTCCTGTTCCATCATGGCTTCAATAAAATACTACTTTGCTACAAACGTGTATTGATTGCAAGTTGGGGGGATCGGACACTGGGTCTGGTAGTTGCCAAGAATCCAGGGCCTAAATCAATTCTCTTCTGCAAACAGGAAATGATACCTTGCCTGGTTAATGAAACCAGAAGTTACATCAGGGTTGCTGAAGACTATTTAAGCAGCCTTGGTGAGAAGGCAGTGTGGAACAGGGAAATTCAGAAACCAGCCTCATCTCCCCCCCCTTTTTTTTGACATCAAGTTGCAGTTGATTTATGGTGACCATGTGAGATTTTCAAGGCAAGAGATGTTCGGAGGTAGTTTGCCATTGCCTGCCTCTGCGTCATGACCCTGGTATTCCATTGTGGTCTCCCTTCCATATACTGACCAGGGCCGACCCCGCTTAGCTTCCAAGATCTGACAAGATCAGGCTATCCTGGGCTACCCTGGTCAGGGCTCTCTTCCTATTAGTCCTTTTCTGAAGGACTGTAGAGCTCCCTATCAATCTATCTCTGAGGGCCTTATTTCAACTGAACCCACTCCTTCAGTCATATCCAACAGGCATCTTTCACAGCTGTCTGTTAATATCATAGGGATGCATCTATCTTCACTTTAAGTTAAAAAAAAAATCTGATCTGCCCAGCAAACTTGGTGACGTTTGTATGGTTGAACAGGTGCCTACACTCACATGTAGTATTACTTTAAAAAATACATTAACTCACTCTTCCAGATCCCTTCCCAAGTAACTTGTAATCAGGGTAGAAGGAAGCCTCTATAGGCAGTGATTATGCCAGGGCTTCAGGGGAACGTTTTGTTTTTCAAGTGTCTTTTATGTAGTTTAGTCACGTGCTATACTATACCTCTACTCATGTACCTGTGGCTGAATACAGTAATTAGAAAGGTTGCATTTCTTGCAGGTTTTTCTTAAAAGCAAGCACTGGGGAGAGAAAAAAATATACAATATCTGGAACAGAGCCAAAAGCATCAACGATTTTATTTTCTGTCTTCTGAGAGATCGTAAGAAAGAAGGAGCAGAGGATAAACAAGTAAAATTAAAGCTATAAAAATTATTTGATTTTTTTTATTTTTACAGCTCTATGGAGCCTATGCCTCACTTTTGGCATCTCTCATTGTTTTGCTCTGTAACGTTATGTTTCTTAAAGTTATCATGAAAAGATACTAGGTTATCGACTGAACTGTATGCATCCACATAGAAAAAAAGAACAGAGAACACTGTGGTGCAAGGCTCTGTTTCCTTCGAAACAAGGGGTTTCCTTTTTTTAATATAGATTTTTTTATTGCATTTTCACTACATACTATATAGGGCAGGGAACATGGAAAGACTAACTAAAACATACAGCTAATCTGATACAACAAAAAAATTGCTTTTTTTCAAAATTTCCCTTAGCTTTAACATTCTAGAAGATGAAGAGTGAGATTAACTGTTTCAAATGTATTCCAGTACAAACAATATTAGCCAAATAAGTGCATTCTGGTATATTAAACTAAATAGTATTAAACTTTCAGAGTTGATTCATTTTTAGTTCTTTTCCCCCTTAGGCTTATATTTGTCATATCCCATCTGACTTTAAAGAGTTTGGGGGCGGCTGCTCCCATATCAGATTCAGAGTCTTCTCTTGAGGAGCTGCCTGGTGTACTGCTATTACTTCCTGATCCACTTCTGCTATACTCTTCTTCTTCCTTGTTGTCATCCACTTTTCCTTTCTCTTTCTCTGTTTTTTGATGCTGCTCCAAAAGTGCTTTAGCTTTTGTAACAGAGTCATTTTTTTTTCTTTTTTTCTCTTTAAAGTTGAAGGTAAGACCCTCTGGTAAAATCCATCTGTAGGGAGTAAAAATTTTCTGCAGAAAAGTTGTCATTTTTTTATATTGTTGTCTCTTCTTTCTGATCTCAAATTGAATGTCTTTTTAAAATTCTCGTTTCTTCATCTTTGATTTTTAGAGTAATCCCATTAGTCGCTTTAAGTATAACATCTGGTAGACCTCTTGGAGAATTTCACAAATATTTCACCAGGTAGTTTATTTTTCTTGATGTAGTTTGGATAAGTCCAATTGACCACATCCATTTCACTTTGTATAAATTCCGCTTTAAGGTCTACTACCGGTGCCGGGGCGTCGCTTAGAATCTCCTTGAGGTTTTCTCCTTTTTGTTCCAGGATACCTTGAAATCTCAGGATATAGGATGATTTTTCCATTTGTAGTTGTAACTGCTGTTGTTTATCAGAGGCTTTCTCTTTTTCCACTGCCTCTAGTCTCTGATTCAATGCTTTTGTCTTGGCATCAACTTTTCTCACAGACTTTGCTGTATTCTCTGTTTTTATATTGATTTCTTTTAGCTGTTTTTGGAGAGTCTCAAAGTTGTTATTAAGATGGATCATCTGGTCCAGTAGAGGGTACAATGCAGTGGTTCACATGTTTGGAAAGTCTATGGTTGCTTCCGGTTTGGAAGCCGACGCTGCTGAGCTAGCAGTTCCTGAAGGAGAAGGTCTCACTTTCAGCGCCATTTTTTCAGCCTGATGCAGGACTGTTTACATTAGGAGAACATTAAGTCTGTAGGTTTGTTAGATCTCGCTCTTTAACCAGTCTGCACTCTATTTGTGCTATACAATGCTTTCCGATCAGCTTTCCCCTCTCTGCCTCTTACAGTTGCTGCTTTTTTCTCCCGGAATGAGCTCAGCTCAGCTCCCTCCACTTTTAAACTTGAGGGTTTGGGGGAAGCCACATTACCACAGAGCAGCTGAGCCCCTTTACTGGCCCCAGTGTGGCCCATGCACTTTCCTCTTTGTGCCCAGCCACATCAGCACAGACGGGAGAGGGCTAGGGGTGAGGAGGCAGGAGGGAAGTGCTGAGAGGGATGGGCTTTGGTGGTTTATGCCTGCCCTCTCCTCAGTTCTGAAGCTTATTGCCACTGGGAGCAGCAGAGTCTCGAAGTCACCGGGCTGCGACATTGGGCCCACCTTCATAGAATCAGAGCTGGAAAGAGCCTCATGTTTGTTGATAGTTTTTCTATGAGGCTGCATCCCCACCCACAAATAATCTAGTCCCTGCCTGATCTTCCTTCCCCTCCCTGCCACACTCCATTTTTCTCTCCCTGCCCCTCCTCCATCCAGTGTCCCCCACCACAAATCATCCAGCTATGGTGCTGCTGTTCAGCTCATTTCTCTGTGGTTCTACTCATAGAATACAGCCATGTTCACCAAAACATGTTGAAGTGTTATAAGACCACACTGTACAGAGTCCAGCATCAGATGGTATTTGTTTAGTTTATGACTTCTCTGATTCAAATGTTAGCTGGGTATCCTGCCAACAATTTGTTATTCTGAACACTTTTTTTGGGGGGGGGCTGTGTACAGAACCCATGAGAGGAGAAGATAGCACCTACTCTATAACTAAGTGTGGCTAAATAAGTACTTTAGAGGAAGCTGAGCTCTCATATATTATATTAATGAGAGGTAAAATGATATCAAGTGATAACTAACCAAGATCCAATCCAGATATAAGCAACTTGATTGCCATTATTTCCAACAGGGCTGGCATCAATATACCCTGAGGTGGAGCAGCCACCAGAACCCAGGACTTCTGGCAAGGCCCACAGACACACACACCCCTCACATTTCTCCCCTGCTACCAACCCATGAGCCCTTCCCTCTTCTGCTCACAAGCATTCTGCCAGTGGCTACATGCTCCTGGCTAATAATGCTGCCCAGCCAGAGCTACCAGGGAAGGGCTTGCAGGTGGTGGACAGTGGAGGTTGCATTTCTGTCAGCCATGCCAAAAAAAAGAGCTGCAGGTATTGCAGGTGGCTATTACCACAGCTGCGGTGGCTCAAGTGGTTAAGACGCTGAACTGCAGGCTGTGGAAGGTCGGTAGTTCAGCAGTTCGAGACCCGAGTGTGCCATATGACGGAATGAGCTCCCGTCTCTAGTTCCAGCTCCTGCCAACCTAGCAGTTCGAAAGCAAGAAATTGCAAGTAGATAAATAGGTACCACTTCGGTGGGAAGGTAACAGCGTTCCGTGCGCCTTGGTGTTGAGTCATGCCGGCCACATGACCACGGAAACGTCTTCGGACAGCGCTGGCTCTTCGGCTTTGAAACGGAGATGAGCACCGCAACCCTAGAGTCGGATTCGACTGGCTTTCAAGCAAGGGAACCTTTGCCTATTACCACAGGGGCTCGGAAGACTCATAAGCAGGCAGGGGAGGATAGGCCAGGGAGGATATATATGCTGGTGAATGGGCAGGAAGGAGAGTGCAAGCAGAGGGCTAAAGGGGAGGGGGGCCTGTGCACTGTCTGTCCAGGCCCCCACCCCCCAAAAAAACCCCTCAAACTTTCCCTGATTTCTAATATCCAGTAACAATTACAAACATTCTGTTCTGACTTTTTCGGTTCCCCAGGAGGCAGGAGAGTCAACAAAGGGAGAGAGGAACTCAGCAGATAAATGTTTGATGGGAATGTTCTCCAAGCAGGACAGTTAGCAAATTGTCTCACTAAACAGGACTGTCCTGTCTGACATTTCTGTCACAACATTTCCAGTTTCTACAAATCTCAGTGGCTTCCTCAGTTCTGCATAAGCAGAGGTCCTATTTGCATGAGCTCTCCCATTATTCCACAGGCTTAATTATAATAAAGCAAACAAATACAAAATATTAAAGAATAAAAGAAATCAAACATGACCAAACTAAAATTCCTGTGCACACACACCCCATATGTAAAGATAACTGATCAGATAGAGCAGTTTTAAAATGTCACTACTTTCTCCGTGAGCTGAATATGTTAAATCAAACTTTAATCCCAAGGCTTCACAGCAAGAGACAGCTTGTAGCTATAGAACTACTCCAGGTTCCATCACTGATGTAGTTGTCCATATGGCTTGGGGGAACTGGAGCTGAACTGTACACCGTACACCTCATCAACTGTACACTGCCAACCAATGAAAGTGAAGACTGATCACAAGAATTAATGTTTAAATACTATTGAGCCTGTAAGAAATGAGTGGCATTGGTTACTATGTGGTAAGCAGTGGGCACTATCAGTTGGGATGTTCTCCTGTGTAAATCTCATAGAAAGAGCACGGTTTGCACAATTTGCATATATTTCTGTGAACCTTGAATAGGCACAGAGAACTACCCGGTGGATCATGTGCATGCACACACAGAGAGACACCCACAACCGTGTCTGTTTCTATATTTTCAGCCCCATCATCATCATCATCATCACCACCACCACCACCACCACCAAGTATCCTGCCCTTCCATCCATAAGTGGACCCTCAGGGTAGTTACAAGTTGTCTTTTTTTTAAAAAAAAAAGAACCCATGCAATTACAATTACAACAAAAACTAAAGCATCTAAGAGCTGCTGTGCTGGATCAAAGCAACGTTCCATCTAGACCAGGATCTTGTTTCATGCAGATGCCCGGCAAGCAGGAGCACAGAGGCCAAACCCTCCCGCATTGCTGCCCTCAAAATCATCAGCCAGCAAACAGCCTCCAATTCTCCTCAGACCAACAACCAGCATCAATCACACCATCGAGTAAAAAGGAATATTTTAAAATCAGTATCATTAAACAGAATTATACAGCAGCATAACCAATAACAACACTATTAAAAAGTACTGCTTTAAAAGTTTGGTGGAATGGCTGCAAGAATAGAACCAGGTGGACCTTTTGGCAGGGGGTCCCAGGGCTGTAGCCCAGCTACAGAGAAGTGTTTCTCCATCGTGACTTCACATTGTACCTCCAACAGTAGGAGCTATGGTTGCCAACTCCAGGTTGGGGGCAGAGGTGGGATGCTATAGAGTCCACCCTTCAATGCTGTCATTTTTTTCCCCAGTGGAACTGATCTCTGTACTTTGGAGATCAGTTGTAATTCTGAGAGAACCCCAGACCCCACCTGGAAGTTGGCAAGCCTAGTAGGGGTGCACAGACCTCTGATAACAGTCTCCGAGAATGGTGTTTCCTTTGCTAACTAACAGTGCAATCTTATGTAAAATTACATTAGTTTTAGCCCAGGGTAATCAGAAGTCTTGGGAGGGAAGACAGCACGGCATCGCCTGAGCTCATCAGATCTCAGAAGCTAACCAATGTTGATACTTGGATGGGAAACCACCAAGGAAGGCTCTGCAGGGGAAGGCCACCTCTGCTTCTCACTTGCCCTGAAAGCACCTTGCTGGGGTCACCATAAATCAGTTGTGACTTAATGGCACATACGTAGGTAAACAAAAGGCTTAGACTGGAGTAACTCTGCATTATACTGTTGGATGCTTAAATGGCTTAACATTCTTTCCTTTTCTATCAGTTCTGCCAGCCAGACCAACTTTGTCTTGTTTTTGTTACTCTTGAGGAAGCCCTGACAACACAGCTCATTTCCAGGTTGAATGCTTCATGAAACCTGTCCTGAACTGGAAGCAGGAAGTTATGGGTGATGTTTCCAACATTGCCTGCTGAGAGAGAACATTCAGGCCCCATGCTCTCTGCCCAGCTCTAAACTAACATGCAGTTGAAAAATTGCAATCCATGCTGCTTAACCCAGCACTACTTGCTGAAGGGACAGAGATGCGGGGAAGGAATGTAGGTGATCAGTCCTCTTCCTGAAACACTTCCCAGTAAATTACACACTATAGCAATTTACAGGAGCCCAAAATCTCCTGGGAATGTCCGCTACTCAGTACTTGCTGAAATAAATGGGGATTTCACAGAGTGCATCTGGTTTGTTCCCATAAATATACAAAGACATATGAAGATAATCAGATGAATGAACAAACTGTGATGATAATGACTCTTAAGAATCAGTCAGTATTAATAGTGAATGGGTTCTCTATCCCACAGGCAATTTGCTACCTTGTAGCTTTCTGAGTACTACGACCCTTTGGTGGAGAATTGAACAGCCAACATAACCAGGCATACTGTACAAAGAACTGTGCAACATTGGCATGGATCTCTCTGTTTCTTTTGTCTCTAGGCTCTCCTTCTGCCCCCAAGATGGCACTACAGAGTTCTTTCTGCTGTCAGAATGGAACAGTGATCAAGCTGGGGCAGGTGTGTGACTTCATCAGGGACTGTGAAGAGGGAGAAGATGAGGGACAGCTGTGCAGTAAGTAATCAAACTATACATGTCTTTCTCTTGGACATTCTTTGCATCTAAATTGCCCACCCTCACTTCCCATCTAAATCACCCACCCCCAAGTTTCTGTTTCTCACTCAAGAGAGAAAACACAGGTACCATAGGTATACTTGGCCCCGGTCACACGGCAAAGTTGCCGCGGGAGAGGCACGGATGGTGGGCAGATCATCTGGGCGCGATCACACCCCAACATCTGGGAAGTGGAGCCCACCCGTGGCTTACCGCCGACAATGCACCTTAAAAAACTAGTACCTCCAAGGTACTAGTAAACGTTTGCCACGGGCTGCCTCCATGCTGTGATCGTGCCAGCGTGGCATTCCTTTCCGGTCCCTCGTTTACCCGCCAGCACTGAGGGAAGGACCCGTGGTGTGCCGCTGGCACGTCGGATTGCGTAATCGTGCATCAAACTGCGCCAAGGCAATTAGCCACACCTCCCCCTCCCCCCCGCAATATCCGGCCCGTGTGACCGGGGCCCTTGTATATTTTCACCCATGGGGCAAACAGCAGCTTTGGAGTGGGAGGGGGAGGAGATATAAATCAGGAGACTGCAAGGGGAACAGCATCATTTCACTAATGTGATTCTCCATAGCTACCTTTTAAACAAACAAAAAAATGGAGATCCATTTCTGCCCTGTCTCATCTCGTTTGATCCTTGGTCATCTAGGAAATGGGCTATTAGATCAAACAAGGGTTGTTATTTTAAAATCATTACACCCTACATCTGAGTTGTATCCTTCATTTTGCATGAGCTACACGTTGAGGGCCAGGCTTTTCCAGGTGTTTGTTTTGAGTCTAGTTGTTTCTGTGACTCTAAACTGCAGTGCCGATTTACTCGGTGTAAGGCGAGAGGCTAGCATGCCAGGTTTCCTATTATGCAAATTAATGGACTGGAGAAGTTACATGGAAATTCTCCATAAAGAAAGAGGGTGTTCCTGACCAGCATAACCCTTGTCAGCTAGCGGTCTGTCCAAGGGCTAACAATGAAACCGCTCCAAAGTCTGAAAAGGAGCTCTCGCAACAGAAGGACAAGAGAGAGGCTGGAAAGAAAGAGAGTTGATTTGTGCAGCTGAAACACCATACAACATAGTGATTCAGGCTCCAGTCACTGAGTGTGGGAGGGTAGAAGTGAGTGGAATTAATGGGAATGTGTTTTCCTGGCATATCCTCTTGTTGAAACAGGAAATGAGTAAGATGAGTTTGGGATGGAATACGAGCAGGTGACTGCCATGCAATGGCAGTCCTATGGAGGACAGGATTATGAGTAAAAACTGGTGATGAAAGGGAGCTGATTCATTTGCACTCTGCTGGTAGATGTGAGCCGGTACAAAACTATCCACAAAGGAAATAGTAATGGAGCATTTTTATAATAATGCAGAGCTCTTCCTCCACAGATGTACTGCAAGTGTTCTGTAAATTGAGGACTTGTCTGCAGAGTCATGTTTGGATTATTCAAAACGCAGGCTGGATATTCTTTCTTCCTCTAGTAGTTTTATAACTGGCTTACTGACTTTTCCCTCTTCTCGTTGCACAGCAGTGACCTGACAAGAGGCAGGCTCATCTACTAGTGAGCACTGTGGGAGTGCAGAAATTTGAGTCCAGTGTCTTGACACTGCTCGAGTGTCATAAAAAAAAAATCCCACACCCTCCGTTAATAAAACCAGAAACCTGAAGCCAAACATAAATTGCCAATTCACAGGCAGCGAATGAGTAGGAAACCTGGAGTTACCCATTTCACAAGTACAAAAGGCTGGTGGTTTGGCATTTGATCTGTGATGGCTCTTTCATGCTTACAAGTCATCACTTGAAGACCCCCCCCCATTTTATCCCGTCTTCCTGCTCATTTAGGGTCCAAGGCAGCAAATAATTCAAAACATCAAAACCAACTTTTAAAATACACACACACACACACACACATATATATATCTCCCTTATATATAAAAGCCGAATGGTGGTGGCACTTCTCTAGAACATTCCACATGCTCTTGAATTGGGTGGCGCCCTGGTGTGTCACTCAGAATCTGTCCCTATCTACTGGCTGCATTGCTTGAGTTTCGCCTCCAACATTCTAAACAGTTTGCTGTTCCTCCCCCCCCCCCATAGCCAGTCAGAACACAGAGGTTATTTGCATATGCAGCCTCATTGGCCTTTG
>NW_015175974.1:1457394-1459246 GCF_001447785.1 Gekko japonicus
GTGAGGTTTCAGGAGGCGTGGGACCTCGGACAGGTACAAAGCCACAGACTCCACCCTCCAAACCAACCATTCCCTTCTGGGGAACCATCGTTGCTAATCTCCAGGTGAGGGCTGGAGACCACTCAAAATTACAACTGTTCTTTAGGTAGCAGAGTTCAGTTCCTCTGGAGAAAATGGTGGACTTAGTATCATTATACCCTGCTGAGGTCGCCACAGCAAATTGACACTGAGTGTCCAAGGCCGGGGCACCTGCCCAGAACCTCTTTCTAGAGGCCGTTGTATTTATTTCCACAACGGGCCTTTTACCTAGTATATATATAAACATATAAACAATATCCACATGTGAACTACCCAGGGCTGGGCCAACCACTAGGCAAATCTGATTGTCTGTTGGTGGTGGAAAGTGCCATCAAGTCACAGCTAACTTATGGCACCCCATAGGGTTTTCAAGGCAAGAGACATTCAAAGGTGGTTTACCATTGTCTGCCTCCACGTCACCATCCTGGTATTCCTTGGAGATCTCCCATCCAAATACTAGCCAGGGCTAGGGTTGCCAGCTCCAGGATGGGAAATATCTGTAGATTTTGGGGGTAGAGCCTGAGGAGGGTTGGGTTTGGGGATGGGAGGGACTTCAGTGGGGTATAATGCCATACAGTCCACCTTCCAAAGTGGCCATTTTCTCCAGGTGAACTGATCTCTTTTGCCTGGAGATTAGTTGTAATAGCAGGACATCTCCAGTCACCACGTGGAGGTTGGCAACCGTAGCCAGGGCCTACCCTTCTTAACTTCCAAGATATGATGTAAGGTTGCCAGCCCCCTGGTCCAGCTGGGGGTTCCCCCATTTTTGCGGGCTCCTCCCCACCGCCAACCAGCTGGCCAGCAGGGGGAAACACTACCCACATCACCCAGAAGTTCTGTCATTGCACTGCCATCACTCTAGTTTTGGGGCAAAACTCTGGGATAGTTGGGCTCAAATCAGAGTTTTGCCCCAAAACTAAAGCATTGTCGTGTGACATCGGCAGCATGATGACATCACTTCTGGGTGATATCATCATGCCCTGTGCACAAAGCGTGTGCGGCAGAAGATACCAGGAAGGCCCAGAGATCCCCCCGCTGGGAATAAGGTAGGACCTGGCAACCCTAATATGATGAGATCAGGCTACCCTGAGCTATCCAGGTCAGGGCAAGTGATTGCCTAGGATGCCAGATTTTGGAGGCTACTGAAGGATCCTCCTCTGCTGTCTTGAATGGAAGCTTGGCCTTAACTAGCTTCTGGAACCTCCATATCTGTTGACTGTGGTCTTCTATAGTTGCCATGAGAGAACACAGAGGGCTTTTGAAGAGTTTATTTTTATTTTTACATTGTTCAGTTCAAATGCCCCAAACTCTCCCAAATTCCTAAATGATAACCACATAAATATTTTTTGTGAAGCCTGCACAAAACCGTTGCTAATCTGGATTATGATAATCACAGTCTGCTCTATATGAACCAAGAAGAACCAGGACAAACATGCTAGAGACTATAAGCTTTCAATAGAATTGCAATAAATAGCTGTCATTGGCTTGCAATATGTAGGAAGCATTACAGTAAGTGAAGAAGGCTGTGCATTCAGAATACAAGACAGCCAGAGGTTCATAAAGACATATTTATGACTGAAGAAAGTAGTGCATGGGGCTAGCAATTGCTCTTTAAATACATCTCTATTTCTACTGTCACAATAAGCTTTCTTACCATTTTTTTCTGGGCTATAGGCAAGGTGTTTACTGCTTAGATATCTCCCCAGACTGTTTACTTGTTTACACCAGACACTGAAGTGAATTAAACTGGAGTTCCTGCTGAGCTATTTTAAGA
>NW_015175974.1:1460179-1475111 GCF_001447785.1 Gekko japonicus
CAACTATTCCCTTCTGGGGAACCATCGTTGCCAATCTCCAGGTGAGGGCTGGAGATCACTCAAAATTACAACTGTTCTTTAGGTAGCAGAGATCAGTTCCTCTGGAGAAAATGGTGTACTCAGTGTCATTATACCCTGCTGAGGTTGCCACAGCAAATTGACACTGAGTGTCCAAGGCCGGGGCACCTGCCCAGAACCTCTTTCTAGAGGCCGTTGTATTTATTTCCACAACGGGCCTTTTTCCTAGTATATATATAAACATATAAACTCATAAACAATATCCACATGTGAACTACCCAGGGCTGGGCCAACCACTAGGCAAATCTGATTGTCTGTTGGTGGTGGAAAGTGCCATCAAGTCACAGCTGACTTATGGCACCCCATAGGGTTTTCAAGGCAAGAGACATTCAAAGGTGGTTTACCATTGTCTGCCTCCACGTCACCATCCTGGTATTCCTTGGAGATCTCCCATCCAAATACTAGCCAGGGCTAGGGTTGCCAGCTCCAGGATGGGAAATATCTGTAGATTTTGGGGGTAGAGCCTGAGGAGGGTTGGGTTTGGGGATGGGAGGGACTTCAGTGGGGTATAATGCCATACAGTCCACCTTCCAAAGTGGCCATTTTCTCCAGGTGAACTGATCTCTTTTGCCTGGAGATTAGTTGTAATAGCAGGACATCTCCAGTCACCACGTGGAGGTTGGCAACCGTAGCCAGGGCCTACCCTTCTTAACTTCCAAGATATGATGTAAGGTTGCCAGCCCCCTAGTCCAGGTGGGGGTTCCCCCATTTTTGCAGGCTCCTCCCCACCGCCAACCAGCTGGCTAGCAGGGGGAAACACTACCCACAAATGCCCTGAAACGCGGTGTGATGACATCACCCAGAAGTTCTGTGATTGCACTGCCATCACTCTAGTTTTGGGGTAAAACTCTGGGATAGTTGGGCTCAAATCAGAGTTTTGCCCCAAAACTAAAGCATTGTCGTGTGACATCGGCACCATGATGACATCACTTCTGGGTGATATCATCATGCCCTGTGCACAAAGCGTGTGCGGCAGAAGATACCAGGAAGGCCCAGAGATCCCCCCGCTGGGAATAAGGTAGGACCTGGCAACCCTAATATGATGAGATCAAGCTACCCTGAGCTATCCAGGTCAGGGCAAGTGATTGCCTAGGATGCCAGATTTTGGAGGCTACTGAAGGATCCTCCTCTGCTGTCTTGAATGGAAGCTTGGCCTTAACTAGCTTCTGGAACCTCCATATCTGTTGACTGTGGTCTTCTATAGTTGCCATGAGAGAACACAGAGGGCTTTTGAAGAGTTTATTTTTATTTTTACATTGTTCAGTTCGAATGCCCCAAACTCTCCCAAATTCCTAAATGATAACCACATAAATATTTTTTGTGAAGTCTGCACAAAGCCGTTGCTAATCTGGATTATGATAATCACAGTCTGCTCTATATGAACCAAGAAGAACCAGGACAAACATGCTAGAGACTATAAGCTTTCAATAGAATTGCAATAAATAGCTGTCATTGGCTTGCAATATGTAGGAAGCATTACAGTAAGTGAAGAAGGCTGTGCATTCAGAATACAAGACAGCCAGAGGTTCATAAAGACATATTTATGACTGAAGAAAGTAGTGCATGGGGCTAGCAATTGCTCTTTAAATACATCTCTATTTCTACTGTCACAATAAGCTTTCTTACCATTTTTTTCTGGGCTATAGGCAAGGTGTTTACTGCTTAGATATCTCCCCAGACTGTTTACTTGTTTACACCAGACACTGAAGTGAATTAAACTGCAGTTCCTGCTGAGCTATTTTAAGAATTCTGAATGCACCTGCTTCTGACACTTTATGCATCCTGAGGATGAGTAGCAAAATTCTAACAAGGTGGGGGTTGGAATCTGCCGTCTGATTTTTACACTGGAATTCAGGAGGTGATAAATGAATGCCACATTTTAAAAATTCTTTAAGATGTTGTGGGTTTAAAAAAAATTAATCATGTTATTAGTACTGTGCTGAATTTTCACAGGCAATGCTTTTAAGGTTCTTAGATGTCTTGAAATATTCCTGGAATCCCCCACCCCACCCCAATTGCTTTCCTATTGTTTGCAGCCTTCACTGTTGGCTACTAAAGAGCTTTTCTTTTAAATATTGCTTTGTATCTGCTAGCTGTATGGTCCCAGCTAATTGGACACTGCATAGTGTTTTCATGGCACCCTGTAGCCAATCGGGGTTGGCTAGGTGAAGACATTACTGGGAACAAATGGTGTCCTTATATTACTCTCACTTGGAATGGAAGAAGGGTGACTGGAAGAATAGGGGGATGTGATGACAGTTGCCGAGGCAACAGGATCGGCATCCCCTGTCTTGCTGTGAAACTTTATTTATTTGAAAATTTTAAGTTCTGACTTTCTGCCTAACAGACATCATTCCAAGGTGGCTTACAATCATGAAAGAAACAGAACCACAACAGTGAAAACACTAGTTAAAACAGCAGTATATATAAGACCCACAGGAGCATAAAGTAAAACCGGTAATGAAATGGCATAGAAAGAAACACTGAGCAACAAGCAGAGGGTGGAGAAAGAAACCCTTGCCTTTGGAAAGTTCAGACAAACAGGATAGAGTTCTTCTAGCTCCTGAATGATAGGGGTGGCAAGAGGGAGTGGCACAAACAGGCACCATTCAGAAAAAAGGGTTTGCTTTCCTGAAAGCAAGCACTATAGATGTATAAAATTGTGGGTTCTTTTTAGTTTTAAGGTTTTTTATCTTTATTTTTGTTACAATATATATTAGTTTTATTATATCTGCTTTCCCTTTCCATTGATCTCCAGGTTCTGATTGCATACACCCAGGAGTTCTTAGGGAACTCAAATGTGAGATTTTTGATCTATTACCCTGTAGATGTAAAATCAACCAGTGATTAGCAAATGTTACACCGGTTTTTAAAAGGGGGTCCAGAAAGGATCCAGGAAATTACAGCCCATTAGCCTAACATCTATTCCTGGAAAATAAGTAGAAACAGTTATTAAAATCAGAGTTCTTAAGCATATCAAGGTACGAAGCCTGCTTAGAGAATATCAGCATGGTTTTTGCAAAACAAAGTCCTGCCTCAACAACTTTTTGGAATTATTTGAGCATGTTAACAAGCATATGGATAAGGGAGGTCCCAAAGACATTATATACCTGGAGTTTCAAAAGGCTTTTGACAAGGTACCTCACCCAAGACTCATAAATTAGCTTAGCAGTCCTCTTATTATTAAACAACAGGAAACAGGGAGTAGGAATTAATTGACAGTTTTCATAGTGGAGGGAAGTGAGCAGTGGGATTCCATGAGGGCTGATACTGGAACTAGTGTTATTTAATTTATTCATTAATTTATTTGGAATTGGGGCTGAACAGTGTAGTGGCCAAGTGTGCAGTTGATACCAAATTATTCATGATGGTCAAAACCAAAGTGGATTGTGAAGAACTAGAGGAGGATCTATTCAGATGGGGTGAGTGGGATACAATGTGGCAAATTAAGTTCAGTGGTGATAATATAAAGTGATGCACACTGAAACAAAAATATGCGGATGGGTCAGGCCCGTAGCTACAGTGGGGCATCCCAGGGACTGTTCCCCCCAACTTACTGCCAAGGCCCCCTGACTTCCCATCCAGCACAGGGCCCCCCCCAAATTCCAATTTTTTATTTTATTTGTGGCACTCCCTTGAGGTGTGTGCAGGGTGCCCCCTGACTTATTTAAAGCCCCCCCCCCAATTTAAAAATCCGGGCTACAGGCCTGTGATGTGTTCAGAACTGTCTGAGACAAAGACTGCAAGGGATCTGGAGGCTATAATGTGTATTTCAATGAAAATGTTGATGCAGTGTGCAGCAGTAGTGAAGAAGGCAAACTCCATGTTGGAAATGTTTAGGAAGTACATTGAGAATAAAAAGGGAAATATTGCAATGCTCTTGTACAGAGTCATGGTGCAGCCTCATTTGGAATACTGTGTACAATTCTGGTTGCTGAATCTCGAAATGGATACTGCAGAGCTTGAAAAAGTACAGAAGAGGGCAACCAAAATGATAAAGGGGGTTAAAGCTGGGGGGGGGTTAACACAAATTTATGAAATTATGCATGGAGTGGAAAAAGTCAATAGAGGGAGGGTTGGGTTTTTTTACCTCTCCAGCAAATTTGGAAAACGCAACAGTGGCCACAGGATTGGAAAAGGTCAGTATACATTCCAATCCCAAAGAAGGGCAATGCCAAGGAATGTTCAAACTATCGCACAATTGCACTCATATCACACGCTAGCAAGGTCATGCTCAAGATCCTTCAAGCTAGGCTTCAACAGTACGTGGATAGAGAACTGCCAGAAGTACAAGCTGGGTTTCGAAGAGGTAGAGGAACTAGAGATCAAATTGCCAACATTCGCTGGATTATGGAGAAAGCAAGAGAGTACCAGAGAAACATCTACTTCTGCTTCATTGACTATGCTAAAGCTTTTGACTGTGTTGATCACAACAAACTATGGCAGGTCCTTAAAGAGATGGGAGTACCAGACCATCTCACATGTCTCTTGAGAAACCTGTATAAGGGCCAAGAAGCGACAGTTAGAACTGGATATGGAACAACTGATTGGTTCAGCATAGGAAAAGGAGTACGACAAGGATGTATATTGTCACCTTGCTTATTTAATATATATGCAGAGTACATCATGCGAAATGCTGGCCTGGATGAATCACAAGCGGGAATTAAGATTGCTGGGGAAAAGATCAACAACCTCAGATATGCAGATGATACCACTCTAATGGCTGAAAGTGAAAAGGATCTAAAGAGCCTCTTGCTCAGAGTAAAAGAGGAGAGCGCAAAAGTGGGCTTGAAGCTCAATATCAAAAAAACTAAGATCATGGCATCCGGCCCCATCACTCCTTGGCAAATAGAAGGGGAAGTCGTGGAAGTAGTGACAGACTTCACGTTCTTGGGATCCCAGATCACCGCAGACTGTGACAGCAGCCATGAAATTAAAAGACGCCTGCTCCTTGGGAGGAAAGCGATGGCGAACCTAAACAGCATGATAAAAAGTAGAGACATCACCCTGCCAACAAAAGTCCGCATGGTCAAAGCAATGGTATTCCCAGTAGTCATGTATGGCTGCGAGAGTTGGACTATAAGGAAGGCCGAGCGCCGAAGAATAGATTCTTTTGAACTATGGTGCTGGAGAAGACTCTTGAGAGTCCCTTGGACTGCAAGAAGAACAAATCAGTCAATCCTAAAAGAAATCAACCCTGACTGCTCCCTGGAAGGCCAGATAATGAAACTGAAGCTCAAATACTTTGGCCACCAAATGAGAAGGGAGCACTCACTGGAGAAGACCCTGATGCTGGGAAAGATTGAAGGTCAAAGAAGACGAGGACGGCAAAGGATGAGTTGGTTAGACAGTGTCATAGATGCAACGAACATGAAATTGAGCACACTTCAGAGGATGGCGGAAGACCGGAAGGCCTGGCGGGAGCTGATCCATGGGGTCGCGAAGAGTCGGACTCGACTGTGCGACTGAACAACAACAACATAATACTAGAACTTGGAGCACCAATTACATTGATGGGCAATAGGTATAGGAGAGATAAAAGGAAGCACTTCTTTATTCAACAAATAATGACATTGTGGAATTCAGTTCCAGTGGAGGTACTGATGGCCACGAGCATAGGTAGTTTTTAAAGGAGGTTAGATAGATTTATAGAGGATAGATTCATCAGTGGCTCATAGCCATGGTTAGTAAAGGAATTAGAGACAGTAAATCTCTGAAACTCAGTGCTAGAAGGCAACTTCAGGGAAGGCTTTAGCCTCTTTACCCTGTTTGTTGGACCCCCCCAGGGCATCTGGTTGGCAGCTGTTTGAAATAGATTGCTGAACTAGATGGACCACTGGTGTCATCCAGCAGGGCTAGTCTTATGTTTGTTAAAACATATTACCCTTCTTTGTCATATAGGATAGACTGGTCTACGGTGATCAGAAATTAAGCTCTATGTCTCGACTGGAGTGAAACCTATGTGGGACAAATGCATCCACTGAGCTTTATCCTGAGCTTTTGGGGTAACGTGATTATAAGCATAAATAAAGAAGCTAGTTAATCACTGAACTAGCACAGCAGTCTTGAGTTGGTTGGGTAACCTGCTATATCCCCTCTTCACTGCTGATAAAACTAAAAATAGAAGAAAAATAAGAAAGCATGCTTGTGAAAGTGCATAACATGAAAACTTGTGCACTCAGTTCCATAAGGATAGGGCAGTCTAAAATGTAAATATTCATTTAAAATCCCAGAGCTGGAATAAGAAGAGTAGAAAACAAGGAAAACAGAGTTTTCACATTTAACAGAGCACATTAGACTTAGACATGAGCCCTTTGTGGGGAGGGCGGGGTATAAATTTAATAATAAAATAAAATAAATTGTATTGATTGTGGAAGAATCCAATAGCTAAACAATCCATATTACTTTCTATATAGAACCTTCCTTAAGATGGCAGGATAATAATTGAGTAAGTACGTGAGTTTCAAAGTTGGTAGCACATTGGCTTTTTAAATTCAGGAGATCTAAAGAAAGCCAACCTCTCAAGTTTGTTGCAAAACCAGAAATGTGTCAGTAACGTTGTTTCTATAAATGATAAATAAAAGCAGTGAAAACCTAGCATTTTTAATGACACCATAATGTGCAGTAGCCATAATAAATTCAGGCATCTTGATTCGGAGCCTCATCAGTGCTCCAGTGCACACATACAGCTTTTTACACATGCAGATGTATCCAAGCCAGTATATGTGATGTTAGATCTTCCATGTCCTTTGAAGCAAATGGGGTAGTGCTTATGAGCAAAAGGGCCCATGAGAGCCTTGTGCACCCATAGTAAATTGTTGGATCAACAAGACAAAGTCTCATCTTAGTTATCATCTTGATTTATTATATCTTCAGTCACAGCTGGCCACTTTAAAAAGTGCATTCAGTTTCTATTGTGGAACCATTGAGAACTATAGCCTTTTGCATAGTGTCAGAACCTACAGCTAACAACGAAGTACACGCATTCAGGAACGGTTATACTTTTATTGTAAAGCTATAGATGCAGTAACACAGGCACTGTTAAGAATGGTGGCAACCCATAGAGCCTAATAGGATATAGGGTATTCGTATGCCCCCCCTCATGGCATGGGGCAATTAGATACCCTCCCACGCACGGTACAAGTTAGGAAACCATTAGGTGGCTAAAGCTGGGAACCAGGAGTCTCTCACGGTACATAGGAGACTTCCAGACAACACAACCTCCTCCTGCACATCTGTAGAGATAAGCGTTTCAGCACAGGCAGAATAGCAGGAATAGGAATGCAATAGCAATTAACCAGACACAGAATGAACTCCCCAACCCCCATGGAAGCATAGCTGACACATAGATTTATACAGACAATTCTGGAGATTTCAATACCTTTTTGACCAGAATTATTTTTACTGAATCTTATTTGCAACCCTTTGGAAACTTCCAATAATACCTTCAGAACAAGACTGAATAGCGAAGATTATGGAAAGTGCGGAAATGGATAAATTGACTTTGATGCTAAGAGGGCAAATAGAAGAAGATTTTTTTGGGACTATGGTCTCCTTTTTACAACTGGATAAAAAAGAAACATAAAGATACGAATATTTGGTAATATGATATGAAGAAGCCTTTATGAACGCTTAAAATTTCAAAGTCTACCTTTTGCTAATGTGAAATGATAAATGAAGAATTGCATGCAGAAGACTTCTTATTTTTGTTTCTTTTCTCTTTCCTGCCCCTGTATAACCTTAAAAAATTATTAAACTATATTTTTTTTAAAATGAAAATATTCTGAGTAGAACAATGAGGCCTGAATCTAGCCATGGAACAATACTGTCACTATTCAATATTTTCCTCTCTTTGTTGGGGGCTATGAAGTCATGAGGCAGCATTGGGAAAGCCATCTCTGGCAGCCTCAAAGCTCTTCATCTGCTATAGGGGGGCAGTGATAATAATACTGGCTTACTTTACAGGATTACTGTAAAGGTTACTTAAATCAGTGAGTGTCAACCAGTGGTACATCAACCCCAGTGGGACACAAACATAGGCTGAGTTCAGACTGGCAATTTGAAGAGCTAGGGAGTCATGGCAAAGAAGACCCAGAACAGACCCGGAATGGCTTGGTCGCGGTATTCCCGTTCACACTGCAGCGAATGAAGCGGGAGGATACCATGGAGGAAGCACAAGGGAGCATTCGCACTGTTGACCCTCCCCTGGCGGGCTGTTAGCAGCTGTTTCTGCGCTCTGCTGCATGCGCCTATGTGCATGGGCACCTGCTGTGGAAACAGCCAGTGCCTATTATCAACAAGTGAGGGTTGTTCCCACCTTACCAGCGCTTGTGTTCACACATCAGGGAACCAGAACCAACCCGCTCTACACACGGTTTGGTACCACTTCCACCAGGTACTTTTAAAACTCGGGAGGAAAGCGGCACAAGATGGCTTGAGTATGGCTGGGAGACACCTGAAAGATGTGCCTGTTTGAACCTGACCCTTTAATCCGCTACTGAAACACTCCTGAAACGTTTGGCTGCCAGGCCAAACTGCCAGCCTGAACTCAGCCATAGTCTAGGTGGGATGTAGCATTTTCATAATAGTCACTAAGAATTGCTCGGAGCCTGCTGGAGAGGGATTTCTGATTGCTTCTGTGTGTGTTTTGTCTGGTTTGTTGCTAAGAGAGGAGGGCCTCTTTGCCTGGGGTTGTTTGCCTGCCCTGGTAGGTAGTTGAGAAGCACCTGGCTGCATTGAATGAGTATAAATCCCCCAGACCAGATGGTACGCACTCAAGAGTGCTCAAAGAACTTTCTAGAGAGCTTGCAGAGCCTTATAAATTATCTGGATGAGGGTGTGGAAGGGCTACTCATTAAATTCACAAATGACACCAAATTTGGAGGAGCACCAGAAGATAAAAGATAGAATTCAGTGAGATCTGAACACACTGGAAAAGTGGGTGGATGTGAACAAGATGCAATTTTACAAGGATAAGTGCTGAGTTCTACATCTGGATAACAAAAATGAGGAACACTCATACTGGATGGAGGATACACTTCTGAGTAGCAATGTGTGTGAACAAGATCTTGGGGTAAGGGTAGACCAAAAGTTAAATATGAGCAGCCAGTGTGATGTGGCAAAAGGCTAATGTGATCCTGGCGTATATCAACAGAGGAAAAATATCCAAGTCGGTCCCGCTGTACATTGCATTGGTCAGGCCACACCTGGAATATTGTGTGCAGTTCTGGAGGTCTTACTTCAAAAAGGATGAGGACAGAATGCAGCATGTGCAGAGGAGAGCGCAGGGAGCTGTTCCCGTTGGCAGCAGAGGATAGGACTCACAATAATGGGTTTAAATTAAAGGCAGAAAGGTACCAGCTGGATATTAGGAAAAACTTTTTTTACAGTAAGAGTTGTGCAACATTGTAGAATCAGCTGCCTAGGGAGGTGGCGAGCTCCCCCTCACTGGCAGTCTTTAAGCAGCAGCTGAACAAATACTTGAGCAGGGGGTTGGACTAGATGGCCTGTATGGCCCCTTCCAACTCTGTGATTCTGTTCAATGAATTCACTCTCCCTCAATCTCCATGTCCACCTTATAGGATTGCCAGGTGACCCTAGCAGCCAGCAGGGGGTGAAGTAGACTTACTGGAAGTGGGGAGGACTACACCAGTGTCTCAGCATCACTGCCAGCAATGCAGTAAAGACACTTCGGGTGTGCACCAAAAGTGATGCCATCACATCACCAGCAACACAGGGGTGCTCTGGTATTTGGCCAAAAACTCTATAGTAGAAGCCCTTTTTACCATAGATTTTTCCCCAAATACCAGAGCAACCCCACATTGCCAGCAATATGACGACATCACTTCCAGCATGCATTGCAAGTGACATCACTGCATTGCCAGTGATGATGCTGAGATGCTGGTGTAAGCCTCCCCCACTCCCGGTAAATCTCCTGCACTGCCCAACTGATCAGAGGCAGGGTCCAGGGGTGGGGAATGCCCCACTCCCATTGGGGATGGCAACCCTACCAACTGACTTCCTATCTCCTGTCTGCCGTGCATTATCCATCTGTGGTGTCTTCCACATGGGACATGATTTGGTGGCTTCCCCATTGCTGGGCAGCTGCAGATACAACATACCAGCAATGGTTGGTCTCTCTGCAGTGTAATGTCTGTCTGTCTGTCTGGCTTTAAATGAGCCCTCACAAACTCATTTCCTCACTTAGTTCTAGTTTTGTATGTGTAAGTATCTTCCCTTTTGGGAGTAATAAAGGAGCCGATTGTTGAAGCTGCCACAGTCTCCTGTGTGTTACCTGTGTGCTCCCTACTCATATACACCAGACCCCATAGGAAACTACATGGAGGAACGTACAAGCAGGGGAAATAGCTGACAAGCAGGTAGGAAAATCTAATCACACATCAGCCATTCTGGCTTTACTGTGATCTCTCCAAAAACCTTAGAGCAAAGTAGGTTTGAGAAAGATTTGTGAAAAGCCAGGAAAGCCCCCCCCCCCGAGGTGCACAAATGAACTATGATGCAGTGAAGAAGCAGGAAAGCAATGCATTCTAAGAGCATTGGACTCAGGCAGATAAGCCTTATGGAAACTAGCTGTGACTTTTTTCAGGCTAGTAAAATAACAGAATGCCTGTAAACATATAAATGTTCTTCATGGGAAAAGTGGGTTTGTTGTTTCTATCATGGTGGGATCCAGGTTCCCTGATAGAGTGATTACTGGGATGTAAGATACGAAAGGTTGAGAACACTGAATATGAAGTTCTTACACAATTCTCAAAAACACTCAGGGTAGATCATAAAGATATTTAGAAACAATAGATGTGACAAACAAAGGTTCAGTCATATGAGTGACACACCAAAGAAAAAGGAAATGCAACTGTTCATTGCCAAGCAATTACAGTATTCTCCAGAGGTCATTTCGGGGGGGAACGCGGGGGAACTGTGTTCCCCCGGGTGAGGTGCAGGGGGGCAGGGCACATGATGAAGCCCCGCCTCCTGCTTCCGGCCGCCCCGCTTCCAGCCCTCATTCAGCCAGGAGGAGGCAGGAGAAGAGGGAGGGTAAGTTGCTTACTCCCCGCCTCTCCCCACCCCTGCCTGCCTGGGGCCAGGGAGGGCCTTGGCGGGGCTTCCTCACACTCCCGCTGGCCTTGCAGGTCCACCACCGGGCCCCTGATGTCGGGGGTGTGCCATATGCTAATGAGTTATGCTAATGAGTTCCCCTAGCTCTTTTTCTACGAAATGACCCCTGGTATTCTCCTAGCTTCCCTGAATGCATGCTCTCTACTTATTACCGCCTGCAGCTCCTCCCCTGCAGCCAGCAGGGATCTCCTGCTAACTCCCATCCCCTATGTCCGTGATAAGGATGTCTCTCTAAATTACAACAATCACAACAGTAGATAACAATGAAACGCAAATATTTAAACCCAATAAATAGCAATAATATAACAATAAAACATTTATAACATAAGATAAATGTTATATCCTAAAAAGTTCATCTTACATACTCTGCAAAAGGACCAGAATTATCAGGGATTTCTTAATTTCCTATGGCAAGTTGTTCCACCACGTAGAAGCTAAAACTGAAAAGGCCCCAACAGCAACTAAGGAAAGCTATTGGAATGCTTCATCCTATGCCCAAGAGTTACTGATCAGTTCTCCTTACACTCCCTCTTGCAGAAAAACTTCCCTCTGGCTTCTACTGCTCCTTTGAAGATGGAGACTGTGGCTGGACTCAGAGTTCATCAACCTCCCAAGACACACATCTGTGGCGGATTGGCAATCTACAGCATAACCACTTCTGTTTTCTAAAAGGTATGGTTGCCTGGCAAATGGCAAGAGGGTTTCAGGGTGAGGGCATTGAGGGCAACATCAGCTGTATTGCTATGTCACTTCCAGAGAAAACCCAGATGTGTTGTAGGGTAGCTCTAGGAACTGCTGGAAAACCATAGAGTTTCCACAGAGTAAAACCCAGTGATTCCTAGAGCTACCCTATATCACTTCCAGATTTTCCAGGGTTGGGGGGGGGGGGGGAACCCCTGCTGCCACTCAGAGCAGCAGCAGCAGCAGCAACTAGGGCTGCCAGCAGGAGGCCTAGCAGCCCTATAGCAGACTGTTATCATGCTATCAGAGCCATCCTAAGCGGAGTTACATCCTACTAAACTCAATGACTTGAGTGGACTTACAGTCTTCGTATACAGTCTTTTTCAGATGTTACAAGTAGGTAGAATGTATGAACACCTGCCATGAGCCTTCCCTAATGCATTCATTCTACCCTCTTAAGGCCAAAGTACATGTAATATTGGGAGTGCATCCAGAACCCACAACATTTTTTTTCTTCTAAATAGCATGCTTAGGGCCTTGATTCAGATGGACCACAGTGCAAGGTCAAGTGATTAGTCCTTTCTGTAGCACCAGTTTCCTGATCTGAAACAGCCCTATAACACTCTTTTTGGCAGTATGCCATGTGGTATAAAGGTGGGCCTGCATTAGGGTTACCATCCTCCAGGTGGGGCCTGGAGTTATCCCAGAATTACAACTGATTTCCAGACTACATTGATCAGTCGCCTGTAGAAAATAGCTTTGATGGGCATACTCTATGGTATGCCATAGATTCTAGGTGAAATTGCAGATCCCCCCCCCTTCCACAGGAACAACCCCAGATCTTCAGGAATTTCCCAGCAGGGGGGTTATCAGCCTAAGTCACACAGAAAGAGTTAACTCCTACTCCCTCCTGCATTATGATCCTGATTCACTTGGTGCTTCCTGTGCCCATTGTTAAGACAGAGAAAGTGCTTGGGATCTCCAGGCACAGAACTGCCAGGATCACATAAGTCCAGCTCATACACTGTTTGCAAAAGAGCTTATGTCTCAGCTTAATGGAGAAGGAAGAAGCTGCTTCATTTCTGAGATTCAGTGATGCAGAGCACCAAGATTTCCATTTCTGTGAGGTTCTCTTCCTGCATCCTTTATGATGCTAAAAGTGACCCTCAACCTCCAGCTCCGGATAAAGTATTACTTCTGCATCTTTTATAACAGCAAAGGTTCGCTTGAAATCAAATTTTTAAAAATTGGATGCATTTTAAAAATTGGATGCACAGATCAAGTGAAAAAGAAACAAAAACAAATCCCTAGTCAGGGATAAACCGAAAAAATATTGGTTGCTGAGGAAGCAGCCAGAGCACTTGCATATGATTCCAAGGCGAGGCTCTAGTGTATATGAAATTGCATTACTACATCCAGAGAATATTGAAAAATGCCCTTTGCCATATGTTATCCTTCTGCAATAAAGAAGCACCTAACATTTATACATGCTTGCATGCACATACACATACGGTCTTGAAACAGAATAGGTTGGAGTGCCTCAGGAAAGTTCAATTAAAGCTTTGACTAATCTTATTCTAGTAATATATTTCTTTCTCTCTCTCTCTCTCTCTCTCCCCCCCCAACACTCCCCCCCCAGAATGTACTCTCTTGCTTAACACCAGTGAGAGCTCAGCGGCAGAAACAGTTGTGGTGGCAAGTGCTGCGTTTCCATCACCAATGAAAAACTCTCCCTGTGAGGCAAGTATTGTTGCTTAGCTATATACAGGAAAAACCCACCCCTTTCAGGCCAACAAGTTGTTTAGATTGGGGGGGGGAATACAAGTGACAAAGACCATGAGTCCATCCAATGGCCACTGTAACGATTCCTTGTTTTTGGTGTGCTTGTGTCTCTTTAAATGTTTGGTTGCATTGCTGTGGTAAGTAGACTAGAGTGGTTGAGAGAGGCAAGTGTGGTATGATTGGTGGTTGACAGAGAGGGGGAGGGGTTTTGGAAGTGAAAATGAGTGGATGAGTATGTATGTCAGTCAGGTTTTACAGTTACAGTTTTGACAGTATGATAACTTAGCTAGTTCTGTGTGTGAAAGGAGAGACAAGCAGTTCTGTGTTGAAGCAGTTATAAGCTGAAAGCTGAGTGTCTAGGAAACAGTAAAGTTTAAGTGAACAAGAGTTAAAGGAAAGTCTGAGTGACAGGCTAGAGTGAAACAGTAAATGTATATGACATTGAGATAAACAAGTGTTACAAAATTAACTACAAAGATCCCTGACAGTGAGGGAGAAGATTGTGTGGGATACCAAAGCAATTGTTCAGTATTTACACATTACTAGTTACATTGTACTACCCTCTTATTTATGCTTTCTTTCAATAAATCCTCTTTCATTCAAGTATACCAGCTCTGAAATAAATACTTCCTCAGGACCACATAGTTCCTCATAAGCCTTGAACTCGGTCTACCAAAATAGTAAGAACAACAGTAAAGTATAAAAGGTTTGGAAATCCTTAAAATAGTCCTCCCTAATAAGGAGGACGTCACAGCCACCAATGCCAATTTAAAAGACAGCTAGAGCGAAGGTGACGACGTGCTCGTGATGAAGTGTCACGAACAGCTTATAGGACGCTTATGAAAGTCTATGAGATGGCAGTGAAGACCGCAAAGAAGGATTTCTATGCAGCCTCCATTGCGTCTGTGAGCTCACGCCCAGCCCGATTGTTTAGAGTTATTCGGTCTATTATGACTCTGCCTCAGGGCAGACCAAATAGTAGGGAATTAGCTATTTGCTATGAGGCATTTGGGAGCTACTTCACAGATAAGAGCCAGTTTGGTGTAGTGGTTAAGTGTGCGGACTCTAATCTGGGAGAACCGGGTTTGATTCCCCACTCCTCCACTTGCACCTGCTGATGTGACCTTGGGTCAGTCACAAGCTCTGGCACAGCTGTCCTTGAAAAAGAGCAGTTTGTGTCAGAGTTCTCTCAGCCCCACCCACCTCACAGGGTGTCTGTTGTGGGGAGGGGAAGGGAAAGGAGTTTGTAAGCCGC
>NW_015175974.1:1475254-1483184 GCF_001447785.1 Gekko japonicus
TCTTCTTCTTCTTCTTCTTCTTCTTCTTCTTCTTCTTCTTCTTCTTCTTCTTCTTCTTCTTCTTCTTCTTCTTCTTCTTCTTCTTCTTCTTCTTCTTCGATCGTGGCACTCCGCCAGGACCTCCCAGCCACAATTGAGACAGTAAAGGAACTGGAAGCCCCTTGTCCATCTTCTGGTCCACTATTGGACCACTTCAGTCGACTCACCCGAGAGGAAGTTGACAGGACCCTGGCAGCCATGAGGCCCACTACTTGCCTCCTTGAGCCATGCCCTTCCTGGCTAGTGAAATCTTGTGGGGAGAGCATTTGGGCCCCGCTGGAAGAAATCATTAGCTTGTCCCTATCTACTGGGACTTTTCTGAAGGCTTTAAAGGAGGCAGTAGTTTGCCCACTGTTGAAAAAGCCATCATTGGATCCACCGGACCTGACCAACTACCGCCCAGTGTCGAACTTACCGTTCCTGGGTAAGGTGGTTGAGAGAGCGGTGGCCAAACAACTCAAGGCTTTCCTGGATGATGCTTCCACCCTTGATCCTTTCCAATCTGGCTTCTGCCCTGGCCATGGGATGTAGATGGCTCTGGTCACCCTTACAGATAACCTCCGTCGACATCTGGATCGAGGCGGGTCAACGATGCTGTTGTTATTAGATTTAATGGCAGCATTTGATACAGTCGATTATGATCTTATAACCCACCACCTCACCCACATAGGAGTCCAGGGAACTGCCTTGAAATGGTTTTCCTCCTTTCTCCATGGTCAGGGACAGAGGGTGGCGCTGGGCAAGAGGGTCTCTCCGTGGTACCCACTAGAATGTGGAGTGCCACAGGGGGCAATCCTCTCACCAATGTTATTTAGCATCTATATGTACCCCCTCGGACCAGTTAGTCTGGAGTTATGGACTGGGCTGCCATCAGTATGCTGGTGACACTCAGCTCCATCTGTTAATGGATGGCCATCTGTCCTCCATTCCTGGACATTTGGCTGAGGGTTTGGATGCTGTGGCTGGATGGTTGTGGCAGAGTCAACTGAAGTTAAATCCATCAAAGACAGAGGTCCTGTACCTGGGTCGTGGGGGTTTGGAGGTGGGCACCAGGCTTCTCACACTGGAAGGGACACCCATGGTGCTGGCCCAGTCAGTGGGGAGCATGGGAGTAACACTGGATACCTCCTTATCTATTGGAGGCCCAGGTTGCTGCAGTCACCAGATCTGCATTTTTCCATCTTAGGCAGATCAGGCTACTGAAGCCCTATCTCTCCCCCCGGGACTTAGCCACAGTGACCCATGCAATGGTCACTTCCAGGCTTGATTACTCCAACTCGCTCTACGCAGGCTTACCCTTGAAGTTGATCCGGAAATTACAGTTGGTACAAAATGCGGCAGCACACCTGCTGACATCGACACCTGGGTGGTCCCACATTCGGCATGTGCTCTGTCAGCTGCATTGGTTGCCGGTTGAGTACTGGGTCCGCTTCAAGGTGTTGGTAATTACCTTCAAAGCCTTATACGGCCTGGGACCAACATACCTAAGGGACCGCCTCTTCCCATATACGCCTCAGAGAGCATTATGCTCTGAGAGTCAACATCTCCTGGTGATCCCTGGCCCAAAGGATGTCTGCCTAGCCTCGGCCAGGGCTTTTTCTGCCCTGGCCCCCCACCTGGTGGAACAAGTTCCCTACTGAGATCAGGGCCCTGCGGGATCTTATGCAATTCTGCAGGGCCTGCAAGACAGAGTTGTTCCGCCAGGCCTTTGGCTGAGGCAGCGCGTGTCCACATCTGCCCCCCCCCCAAGGATGTGATCTCCCACCTACTGATAACCGGCCATACCTAGTTACATCAATGGGCCAGATTCTCCCTACGGCAAGCATGACTAATGATTTTATATATTTTAATGTGTTTTAAATTTTATTGTATTTATTAAAATGTTGTAACCTACCCTGAGCCCATTTACGGGATGGGCAGGATATAAAAGCGAAAAATAAATAAATAAATAAATGTTGCTGCAAGGCCCCAATCTGGATCAGGCACTGTCACAAGCTGGGCCAGGACTGGCATAGGGTATGCCGTCTGAGCACAGAGCGAATAAGGCAAGGGCACCAACTCAAGAAGCATATTCAAGGTCTGGTCCAAGGTTATGCACAGAGTCCAGTCCAAGGGTCAGTCTGGAAAGCAAGGTCTGAGAATCCAAGAACAAATTTAAAGTCCAGTGGGGCACCTTTAAGACCAACAAAGGTTTATTCAAGGTATGAGCTTTTGTGTACAAGGCACGCTTTTTCAAATATATTGGAATGGCAGATGAGTTTCTAAACTTATAGATAGGGGTTTAACAGGAAATTAGCATGATGTTTAAGTTATGCAAAGTGAAAAACTAAATAACAAGTTAAAGTTGTAAAACATTAAATATGTCACAATAGCAGATGTAAAGCAATAAATATGTCACAATAGCAGATAAATGTCTAAAGGTGTTTTTTTTCTAATTGTGGGAAGTAACAGAATCCTAATTATCTCCTCTGAGGTGTAGAGGGCGTATGAAGGGCACTTTGAACTGGATGCAGTGTTGTCAGCAGACATCCATTCAGTATTCTAGTATACTATTCTGAGAAAGAAATACAATAAAATATAGAAGATTTATAGTCTTTCCTGTTGAGAATACATATGTGAGGACTGAATGAGTTAGCGTATGTCATGGGATAAAAATCCAATATCCCTGTTGAGTCCTGGGGAGGTTTTTGTTCCAAGTGTTGTAATAACTTGTAATTCAGCTTGGATGGATCACCCGCTCCAAAATTAGGGGGATGGAAAATTCCAGCCTCCATCTTGCCCACCTACCTCCCCTCCCCTCTTGTCTGGTCACCAGCTGTTCCTGCCCAGCCTTCCCTCCTTGTCTGATTGCTAGCTTTTTTCATTCTCCTACCCCTGCAGTCTTCCCTCCATCCACCCACTCTCTCTGCTAGTCTTCTGTCCTTCCACCATCTCATCTTTCCAGTCCAGGTTGTCACAGCAAAGGTATGTGTACAAAAAGCAGGGTGGTGGGGGGAGCCAGATTTTAACAGTGGCCAGTGTTACCACAAAACCCAATGCACTGACTGAACTCCTTTCCCCACAACATCTGTGCACATGTAGATGTTGCTCTTACTTTGGTGGGAAAGGCTACACACACACACACAATTTTAACAGTTTGTATTTTTCCGAAGACCTGGGAGTTCCCCTGGATTTGCAGAAACCTACCCTCAGGCACGGTATGTGGATTTTTTGGTTCTCATCAGTGTGGAAGGGGCAAACATGACTGCTAGATACAGGGGTCATTTCGTAGAAAAAGAGCTAGGGGAACTCATTAGCATAACTCATTAGCATATGCCACACCCCCTGACATCAGGGGCCCGGCGGTGGACCTGCAAGGCCAGCGGGAATGCGAGGAAGCCCTGCCAAGGCCCTCCCTGGCCCCAGGCAGGCAGGGGTGGGGAGAGGCGGGGGGAAAGCAACTTACCCTCCCTCTTCTCCTGCCTCCTTCTGGCTGAATGAGGGCTGGAAGCGGGGCGGCCGGAAGCAGGGGGCGGGGCTTCGTCATGTGCCCTGCCCCCTGCACCTCACCCGGGGGAACTGCGTTCCCCCGCATTCCCCCCCGAAATGACCTCTGGCTAGATACATAGTCGTTTGGAACCTAGAAAGGCCAAATGCCCATCCCTGCTCTGAGGAATGGGGCAACCACTGGTGATCAGGTCTTTTTAGAGAAAAAGAAGCACAATGAAAACTGGCATTCCACATAAATTAGTAATGTGGGAAAGATTATAGGCCTAGGTCTTGGGGTGGGGGGGAAGAAAACATCCCTCCATTTTAAAAAACTAATTAGGGGCAGGAGCATGGTAAGGTTAGGGAGCAAGACCAGGACTGTCCCTTCCTCTGAACTATAGTTTTCATCCTCTAAATGATAGATTCATGTTAAGTAAGTAGGGAATAAGAATTGTAGCGTTTGGCCTTTAGAAGTAATTAACGTTGCTGGAGTAAATCACTGGTGCTCTTTAGCTATGGTAATAAAATCACATACCCAAGAGGTGTATAAAATTAAAATTGGAAACCGCTTTACCAGTAATGCTGCAGAGGGTGTATGGTAATTAGAATGGCATTGTGCAAACATGACCTGCTGGGCAGGGGATATGAAAAGACCTAGAACCGTGAATTTTCATAATTACAGAATTCAAGAGATAGAAGGAAGAGTCTGTATTTTGTGGCATCCATATTTTTGGAGCTGGATTTTTTCTGTCGATTAATTGTTGTCAATATTCACATTATCAATATTTTTCAAGAGAGGGTTGTGGTTTTTTGTGAGAGTCAGCATGGTGTGGTGGTTAAGAGTGACAGAGTCTAATCTGGAGAACCAGGTTCTGTTCCACACTCCTCCATAAGAAGCCAGCTGGGTGACCTTGGGTTAGTCACAGCTCTTTCAGAGCTCTCTCAGCCCAAAAAATAAGTCTAGTTCACTACCTAGTGGTACATAATACTAAAAGAGCTAGAACAGGGGTGTCAAACATGCAGCCGACGGGCCAGAACCGCCCCCTGCAGGGCTGGTATGCAGCCTGCAAGCAACTGGCTCTCTCCTGTTTTGTCCTCTCGGGCTGCTGCTGCCGCTGCGTCACCAAGCCTGTCTTCCCTCCAGTGGCTGAGGTCTCTTTTTCTTCCTTTGAGAGGAAGGAGGGGAGAAGGAGAGAGAGAGCACACATGCATGCACCAGAGAAAAGTTTCCTCAATCACTCTCTCCTGCTTCGTCCTCCGGGGCTGCTGCTGTGTCTCCAAGCTTCTCTTCCCTCCATTGGCTAAGATCTTCTCTTCCTCCTTTGGGGGGGAGGAAGGGAGGAAGGAGTAGGGGGGCGCATGTGGGAAAGAGGCGTCCCATGGCACCTTTATGACCAATGAAGTTTTATTCCAGGTATAAGCTTTTGTGCGCATGTACTCTTTTTCAGAGAGAGGAAGATTCTTCTGACAAGCACAATGTACATTAAGATTGGCCTGCTCTGCTGTTTACTTTGAATCCTGATCACACACATGCACATTAAAAAAGAAAAGGGAACAGGAAAGAGATGCATCTGGGATAAGGGGAATTAAAGGGAAATCATGTTGGCTTATTCTGAAAAGGGTGGGTTTTTTTGTTTGTTTTAGATTAGATTTATCTGAGCCTATCTGGGATTTTATTTTCTTTCAAAAAGTCCCTAATTAGAAATTACAACACTGGAAGTAGATGGCTAAGTATTTAAAAATACATTTTTGGTTCCATATAATCCAGTTCAACACACGGTCTCCCTCTCTCCTCTCCCACCTTACTGGCTGCCTTTCTTCACATTAACCCCCGCCTTGCTTATTGTTTCATTGTCATCACTAGCACTGAGTGGATTTTGTCCAGTCTGAAATCCACACATTATTTCACTTGGAGAGATCCCCCTTTCCAGTTCTAACAGATGAAAAAAAAAGAAAAAGAAAGGAACCTAACAGTACAGCTTGCAATCTTTATTAGTGGAACGGATTAAGAGTCCATTGGCACCTTAACGACTAACAATTTATGGCAGGGCATGAGATTTCATGAGTCACTGCTGACTACTTCAGATGCAGCTAGAATGTGAGTCCATCTCTCCTTATGTCTTGGAGACTGAAGTGATTGTGTTACTGCTAATGGCCTGCCTGGTTGTTTGGGGAAATTAGCTGTGCAGTAGGATAGGCCAGAGGGATACAGGAATCGCACACCAATTGTATACCAAGGTCCAGTACAGTAGGAAAACTCCAGATTTGAAGAGTAAATTAAATAGTTTTTATTAAAGTATTTCCCTAATTACAAGCACACTAAACATTCAAAAAGAGCAAGCAATACAGAATTAAGAAAGCAGAGGTGAAACCATGACTATAAAAAAAAGGGGAAAAAAAGAAAGCAGAGGTGATTGATAGTGAATAGAGGGGTCAGTTATGGGGTGATACAACCTGTCCAGACATGCAGGGGTCCATGGAGATGAGATTATGGCCCAAACCAAAGGTTTCAGGGTGAACTGCCAGTTGGCATCAAGGGCAGACACACAATCTGAGGCCATGTGCTCTGATGGATATAGACATTGGAAAGCAATGCAGACCAATGGAAGGCCTTGGGGGCTGGTCTCAGGTGAGAACAATAGATTTTCTAGACCAATAAGGAGTCCATGGAGGTGTGGTACCAGGGGAAGTGTAATTCAGGTGTGACCAATGAGCTTCCAGAGGGGCAGAGTCTGGCTGCACAATAGCCTTGATGGGTCTAGCTGGGTGCCGAAGGCTAGTGGAATGGTTCTTGATGGCCACTAATGGTTCCCAGATTTACACAAAAGGTGGGAGATGGATCCCTGATAGATGCCAGGAAGGATCGTTAATAATTTTTGTAGGTATCTGGTTCTCGTCAGGAGTGGGGTGCCCCTGCTGTTGGGGCTACCCTATATAAGGCAGCACCTCCAGGCTACAACTTCAGATGCCAAACGACAATAGCAGGCATTATTAATGAGAGAAGAAACCTAGGTCTCAATTTAGTCCAGGAGGATGCATTATCTTGAGCTTCATTATCAGTTGCAATTCAACAGTCTCTCTTTCTAATATTTCTTTGAAATTCATTTGTAAGAGAACTGCTCCTGTTAGATCAGCAACTAAATACCCTGGAAGGTTAAAATGTTCCTCCACTGGTTTTTGAACATTGTGGTTTCTAGTCCAGTAGCACCTTAAACACTAACAAAATTTGTGGTACAGTATGAGTTTTCATGAGTCACTTTTCACATCTTCAGACTTATGTCCATTTATTCTTTGCATCCTCCTGGACTGAATCCTCCTGGAGCAAATTGAGACCAAGGTTTCCTGTCTCGTTACCAGTGCTGATATCTCCACACCTACTACCCCTCTGCATATCACAACTAATCCAATCAAGCCTGCTATTGCCATTCAGCATCTGAAATCATTTTTATAAACTTTATATCTTTGGTACATCATGTTACATTTTATGGTAAACATGGCCTGGCCTGACATAGTGTCATTAATGTCTGATCCTGCCCTCATAACAAATGAGTTCGAAAGCTCTGAGCCAGAACTTCAGACTGCCAGACAATCTTAGGATCTCCTGGCCTGGCTAAACTACACACAATACGATACAATTATTGTTGTTGTTGTTGTTTTTGAGGGGTTCCTTCTGTATTTAGACATCCATTTTGTGACACAGTTTGGGGAAGAGCTAATTTTCGGTAGAAATACTGCACAGTGGGTGCTTCTGAAAAGTATGAACTTGTTGGGAATGAAATCCCTTTAAGCTGTGATTGTTGCAGACTGCCAGACAGAGGCAATCATATCTTTGTAATATCTCATCCTCTCTCCTGTTGCCTTTGTCTATTTTTTCAACTGATTTATTCACCCTGACCACCCTTTTTTCCTATCTGGTTTGCAATGTTTCCTTTTGTCTTCTTCATAATTTGGTGCATAATATACAAAACCATGAATGCCCATAACTGTCAGTAGGTTATCAGAATCAAGCAATTATAGAATGTTTGCCAGAGATTTGATTAAGGAAGGGCCAGTCTATGTGAACAAATCCCACCCAATTCTCCCCAAAGTGCCTAAAATATAACCAGGCCCTAAAATGTAGAACAGCTTTATATTTGAGAGTAAATTATAACCAGGGCTAGGGTTAGCAGAAAAGTTTTAGGTTAATTACTAGCAAGAATGTTCCTGGTCTTCCCTCTTTGGTTTTGGGAAACAATGGGCAGCTCAGCCCTACATATTTACTTGGAATTCAATGAGATCAGTAGGTCTTATGGTTTCATATTTTTCATCCCTGCTGTTTCAGTGTGAAAATCCTTGCTTCACTGTTTTTCTCCCCTGAGTAATGGAACCTGTGATTTTTAGATTTTTGTGGCATTTTCTGTTTTTTTGTACCGTTTTTCCCTAC
>NW_015175974.1:1483817-1484251 GCF_001447785.1 Gekko japonicus
GAGGAGGAGGAAGAGGGGGACCTCAGACAGATACAATGCCATAGACCCCACCCTCCAAACAAGCTGTTGCCAGTCTCCAGGTGACAGCTGGAGAGCTCTTAAAGCTCTGGTGCTAATTCAAAGTGTTGCATTCTGGAAGGGGATGCTGTGAGTGTAGAAAATGATTTATCGACAGAGTCGTGTTTTGGAAAATCTTTAGGAATTGTTTGGTGCATTTACGATGGGGCACCCACCCAGAGCCTCTGGCATTTTCTCACTCTGCTGGCATCAAAACCAATTTAAGGCAAAATAGAGATATGGAGACTTTTCCATCCTCCTTTGCATCAATTTGTCTTTGTTGGCAATGGCAACCCTAGGCCTGCAAGCACTCTCAGGGTGACTTCATGCCTCCAGACTTCCATGGCATCACTAGACCTGGCTGCTTGCTCCTGTTC
>NW_015175974.1:1484297-1485473 GCF_001447785.1 Gekko japonicus
GGTGATTTCGGACCAGCCACAGACTTTCTGCCTAACCTACCTTACAGTGTTGCTGTACAGATCGCAAAGCCGAAGAGAATGAGGTAAGCTGCTTTGCTCCCCGCTAATGAGAAAGACAGAATTTTGCCTAGAAAGAGGCTGCTGAGAGGGGAGGAGATAAAGTTGCCAGCTTTAGGCATGGAAATTCCTGGAGATTTGAGGGGTGGAGCCTGGGTAACAATTGTTGCCCTCAGTCAGGTACAGTGCCATGGACTCCACCCTCCAAACCAGCCATTTGCTCCTGGGGAACTATTGTTGCCAATCTTGGCCCAGCAGCCATCAAACCATTCTCTTCAACCCCCTGCTGTGCAGCTGACTTCCCCCTAGGGTTGCCAATCTCCAGGTGGGACCTCTTTCTAGATCTCGTTGTATTTATTTCCACAACGGGCCTTATTTCTAGTATACACTATATATAAATAGCATGTAAATTGCACAGGGGAGAAAAACGGTGAAGCAAAGATTTTCTCACTGAAACAGTAGGTATGAAAAAATATAAAATCATAAGACCAACCGAATTCATTGAATTCCAAGCAAACATGCATTTATTCTTATTAGGCTTGCCAAGTCCCCCCGGGGGGCAGGGAAACCCCTGCCCCAGAGGCCCGTTCCCTGTCGCCGGCAGATTGGGCTCTGGGGAGAACCCCACCCCCAAAGTACGCAACGTGCACGTCACCTGGAAGTGATGTGACCATGCTGGGCATGCTGGGGGCGGGGCCCCCGTCGTCCCGGGGAAAACTCTATGGTTTTGCCTCGGATGGTTGTGGCCCTGCCCCCAGCATGCCCAGCGTGGTCACGTCACTTCCGGGTGACGGGGTTGCGGCGCTCCAGGAACAAGCCGGGAGCCCCCCGCTCCAGCAGCAGGTAAGACTTGGCAACCCTAGTTCTTATACAAGATAAATGTAGTGTACAGAACAGAAACAAATCTACAGAACCAACAGTGGAAAACAGAAAATTGAAACCACTGACAAGAAGAATAAGAAAAAAATATATAGGCAGTAACAAGGTAAGGAAAGTTTCATCGCTCCTCCCAAATCAAGTGTGCTTAGAATTGCAGTCTTTGTCTACCTCCCCTTTCTCCTTCCTTCTCATGCAGCTTTCATGGTTTTAGGTTTAGGAGATTTTTTGCTCTAATGTTTG
>NW_015175974.1:1485517-1495959 GCF_001447785.1 Gekko japonicus
GCAACTCCAATTCCATTTAACATATACATTCACTTCCTGCCCTGCCTTTGCTTTTCATTCTCTCCTTTGCTTCTCTCAGGGTTGCCCCTACTTTCCCTCCAAGCATGCAGCACAAGGAAAGTGTAAATATTTTAGAAACTTAATTTTGTCACAGGCCAGCAAAGTGTGGATATTTTTCATAATCTGCCTGCTATCTGCTGGATGAATAATTTCTCAGTATGTATTATTTCCTCCCTACACACACAAGCTATGTTCATAAACAGAGTGAATAACTGAAATTGTTTTTGGAAGCAGATTGGGGAGAGGGAGAAAAAGTTGGATCTATTTCTGCCCTACCTCCGTCACTCTTGATAGCACTTAAAAGCCAACCACGCAGACCTAGCATTGCAGCTGTTGGCAATAACGATGCAAAAGAGTTTGGCAATGGCTTCCTCTCTTGACTTTCATATTGCGCAAGAGCCTCCCTTCTCAACAAGCTTTTGTGGCTTCAAATACTCTTTCACTGGAGCAATCAGTCTGTGACTGGAATAATTCAACAGCACTTCTGAGCCAGTTGCACACAGAGAACCAAGTCCTTGCCCCCTAATTATCCCAGAGGATGGGAACAAGTGATCATCCTCATAATGGAGTTATAGCTGCAAAATGTGATTGTAAAATTAAAATTCTGCTTTTCCATATTTATTTCCTCTCCATCATTTCCCAATCGGGCAGGCTTAGAGTCACATGTTAAAAGACACACCCCCCCGCCGCCCGCGTGCCACCACTGCTTAACCTCTTTTAAGCTCTAACCGCTCAAACGTTCAGCATTTCACAAGGAGGCTGTGTTCTCTGGCAAATGGAATTTTACAGTACATTTCATAGGGATGCTGTTAAACTAAACAAGGTGTGTCTGAGATTTTTATTTCAGTGGCTTGGCCTGTATCAGTACAGATTGTATGACAAGTCTTTTTGCTTCTCCCCCGAGTAAAAGGAAAACTTAGTTTTCTGGTCCTTTAAGCAGAAGCACTCCATGCCCTCCCTGAGCTCCAAGCACACAGAGTTCTTAGGGGCTTCCCAGTGCATACAATGAGATCTTTTACTCATGACTCTTTCAAGGAGAAACTATAACTAGAGGCTAGATGCAGGATAAGGTGAACTTATGTTCCGATGTGTTGACCTTTATGGTGACTCAGTAAATAGTGTTTGCTTCATGTTCACCTGATCCTGCTATTCAAGGCTGGCCAAGGAACTTTGCTGTAGAGTGACTCTGAGTGTTATAGGGTGAGGAGGCGCAATTATTCCACCTATAGCATGACGCATGGGTCTCGGCTTGTAACCAACAAAGTGTGCACAAGAAGGCACACAGACTTTTTCTGCATTCCTCTCCATTCCTGAAGTCCCTTCTGACCCCTGGAAAGACCATTCCTGAGACTGCAGGACCTGCAGGGAGGAATAGCAGTGGTGGTCAAGGGGCTGTAGTGAGGAGCCTCATCACAAAGTTCAGTGTTTTTCGCCAGAACTTAAGAGCAGCTTGATTTGTAAATCAAAGAAGGGTGCATAGATTATGGAGCTGATGTGGAAAAAGTTAAAAACAATCCTGCACCACTTTAGTTTCTACTCTTCCTTAGTCCCCTTCTAGGGTTACCAGCTCCAGGTTGGGAAATACCTGGAGATTTTGGGAGTGGAGCCTGAGGAGGCTGGGGGTTGAGGAGGGGAAGGACTTCAATGGGGCATTAAGGCCATAGAGTCCACCTTCCAAAGTGGCCATTTTCTTCAGGTGAACAGTTCTCTGTCACCTGAAGTTCAGCTGTAATCCCAAGAGCTCTCCAGCCACCACCTGGAGGTTGGTAACCCTATCCCGAATGAATCTTGCAATGATTCAGAGAGCTGCTTTGCTTTCTGCCTCTTTCTACCTCTTTTGTATTGTCACTTCTTCCCCCTTTGTATCATGACTTCACCATCCCCATTGGATCCTCCTATCCGCTATACCGCCTGTCTGCCACTCATTCTATTCCTGTCCCTACCTGTCTTTGCCAGTCCTCACACCATTCCCAGTTCTCTTCTCTTCTCCATACACTTCCTTCTTGTTCACTCTGCCATCACCTCTTAGTCTTTATCCCATAGCATTCTCTTTTCCTTCTTTCCCCATAGCTTTTCATTTCCCTTACACATTTCTCATTTTACCAAGCTCTTTTTATGTTTCACATTTGCATCTGTCACCCCTTCTACTCTGTTCCCCCACGGAACCTTATGCTAATGTAACCTCTGCTTGTGGGTTCTGTGGGGCAGAACTTGGAATGAATCTTGCAATGATTCAGAGAGAATAAAACATTTTTACTTTTCATTTAACATCATGTAACAAGAGCATAGAACTTAGCAACACAACAAAACAGTGATTTTTTAAAGTCTAAACCATTAACTTCTCCCACCCATCCTTATCATCTTGTTGGGCGGTCAAGCTTCCAAAATGAGGGGCCCGGTTGAACTCCTTGCTAGATGACACAGCCCTGAAACAACAATTCTTAAACAAGGTGTTAAGAGCCTATGGTTAAGGTTTAAGCTCCCTAACAAGGAAGTCTGGCTTTCGTCTTCAGTTTTCCACAAGGTCTGCACCCTTCTGCATCTAGAAGCTCCATCCCTTGCTGGCTCATTCCATTCCCAGGTAGGGGGTTACACTCAGGTCCCGTTCACACTGGCCGATTTGAGCCGGGAGCGGGACAGTTTGGGGCCGGATCAAACCGGCGCGATCACACCACAACATCTGGGAAGCATCTTGCTTCCATGGCCGAACTGTCCCATCCCCGCAGAAATCCGCAGCAAACTGAACCACCTACTTCGGTGGTTCAAATGGACGCGGCGCAGCAACGGGGCATTTGATCACCAGCGCGTCTTTGCGCCGGCACAACCCCGGCCCGGATCCGAACTGCGCATGCTCCGACATGCGCAGTTCGGCCGGCTATGCGTCTGACGTGTGTTTTCTCCCCGGCGTTTGATCGTGCCGGGGAGAAAAAGCGCCGCGGCCAGGGGATCCGTGGGATCCCGCCGCGGCGCCTCAACGTTGGCGCGGCTTTTAAAAGCCGCGCCTTAAGAGGCTTTTCCCCTGCCGTGTGGCAGGGGCCCCCGTTCACCTTTCTTTAACTCCCCCTCCCTTCTTCCTTTCCATCACTGCACAACTGCCACTACAGTTCCCCTTATTTGCCTCAATCCATTCCAGAGCTCTTTTCTCCAGACCTCCATTCTCTCTCATTCCTTTTCTATCCATCCTTCTCAACCCCTTCTCTCTGAAGCTCATATTGTCCACTGCAGATCATCTCACTCTTTTAATCCCCCTTTACCACCCCATTCCAGGTCCCCCCTCTCATATCTTTCACATCTCCACAGACCACTCTCCTACTGCCCGTAGTTGCCTATGCCCATGCACTGCCCCTCCAGTCTCTGAAGAGACACCATGACACAACTTCATGCCAATGTTGTGGCATCTGAGGGGTAGCTATGGCAGCCCAAAAATAGCCCTGCTTCTATTGCTGCTGTCTAGACCAAAGAGGGCTATGTTTCCTGTGGCACAGTAGTAGACACACCAAAAGCCATGGAGTTTCGGCAGCTGATTAATCTTTGTTCACTGGAAATGCTGCAACTGATTTATGTTTCCGTGATTCACTTTGCTTTTACATATAAGCCATGACCAAGAGCAGAATGTTAAAATATTGTTCTTCTAGCACTTCTGGGCCTTTCCAGAAATAAAATGTTTAGAGGCTTTCTTAGCTCAAAGGAGTCCCAATGCAATTTGTGCAGAGGTGTGAATATTTCAGACTAGCACTTTCCTGCATGTCAAATCTTCATATTTTATATATGCCTCTTTTTAAAAGAGATTCCATCTACTATAGCAAGCAAAAATTGTTTCCATTGCAAGTGACAGTAAACTATATGCCCCCTAATGATGTATCTATCCATCCACACATAAAACATACTCTGACCTTGTAGAAATGTCACAAGTCACAAGAGGATTAGACCCATCTAAATCTGTACTGGATCGCTGTTGAAATATATTGTGCTGCAGCTGCTATCTCCTCTTCCATGCACCTACTGTATGATTAAGTTTCGTCTGAGTTTTCTGAGTATGGAGCTTCCATTTAACAGGCATGTACATTAGAATACAAACTTTCAGACTTCTCTGCCACAAATCTCTTCCTCAACCTGCCTGCTTGAGCCATGCAATAGGTAACAGAGAAGACAGAAGTCTGCAGTGGGATAAAATTTTAATTACAAAGCAGCTGGCATAGGTGACCTTCCTATATAGGTTGCCACCTCTACTAGAAAAGAAGGAAGAAGGCATGGCTCTTTTGCATATGTTAATTCATCCAGGGTTCAAGCTCCGAATTATGCATACCCTAACAATAAAGCTCTGCTGGGAAATATTTGGGGCAGGAAATCATAACCCGGCCAGGTAGGTTTACAGTGTCCAGCTGGCAACTCTAATTCCTGCAAACTGTAAGGTCCATTTCTGTCGCCAACCTTTAATGCATATTATTTTGTTCCTCCATTGTAAGAGTGACAGAGCCATCCTAAGCAGTGTTCCACCATTTGAAGTCCATTGGAAATCAATGAAAGGTGGGACTTTGCTTAGGATGGTGATGAAACTCTGGTAATGGCCCCTGATATACGGAGATGTAATGCATTCATCCAAAGTTGCTGTTGGTTTTTCATTGAGAATATTACACATAAGAGCCCCATAGTCATAAAAAGGCTCTTATGCTGATCAAGAACCTGAGATTGGTTCATGCTTGGCCATTCCTAACTGGAAAAAATATCACACTCACAAATATGAACAGACCAAAACTAAGGATATGGGACTTCTACAGATAGGAAACAAAGGAGTGATACGAGCAGTGTAACATGCCAGCAACTAGCAGGGTCGCTTGACTAATGATTTCTTCATGCCCTGGAAATGAACTCTCTGATACATCCTGTAATGTTTCTAAGGAGGTGGCAGAATTCATCAGGAATCCATTTGGCTTTATAGATGACATTGATGCTTGGGGTGCATCCTGGGTCTAGTATGCTGCCCAGGAAGGTAATCACATTACAACACAAGCATCAGTGGTGTTGTAGTTATGCCTCAAGGTGATTTATTTTAACCCTGGACCCAATCGACTGATACTTCTCCTAATTCATTGTACAGCTGCCTGTTTAGTAAGTCAGTGAGGCTTTCAAAGCACTGATGAGACAATGTCAGCCTAGGATGGTTGATTACACTCGTAATGGTTTTTCTGGCATCTCACCACCAATTCATTTTAGGGGAGGGGCTTGGTGCCGGGGGGGAGGGGGGAGAAATCCCATAGAAACAATAGCAGCAAGAGCCCAGAGTCAGATATTTTAAAGCATGTCATGACTGTTTTTTAAGGCTCCATAATACAAACAATCTGGCATGAACTGGTCCATGGGGTCGCGAAGAGTCGGACTCGACTGTGCGACTGAACAACAGTAACAATACAGACAATATCATCTGCCATCACCTATGAGATCATCTTTAAAACGAATGTCAGTCGCATTGGAGTATCTTGACTCCATCCATCCAAACCTTGGTCACCTCAGTAGGCCCTGGACTGTCCTGTTGCAGAGATCTGAAGCTGCAAAATGAAAGGCCAAAGATGTTCATTCAGACAATATGCCAGCTGATTCTGTGTAAACCAGTTCATTACAGTCTGTGTACTGTTCTTTGTGGATGTGCTGAGCTCCCACATATGATGCTGTTAGTTCCTTTTATCCAAGCAGCTGATGTGTGCAAACTATAACATCCATTAAAATTTGCCAAATGCTTTATCATTCAGTTGTATTTTGGTAACTACTTAGGGCCACATGATTTGGGTGCTGCTCTAGGGTCTGTAGGAGCTGCGGTGGCTCAAGTGGTTAAGACGCTGAACTGTAGGCTGTGGAAGGTCGGTAGTTCAGCAGTCTGAGACCCGAGTGTGCCGCATGACGGAGTGAGCTCCCATCTCTAGTTCCAGCTCCTGCCAACCTAGCAGTTCGAAAGCAAGAAATTGCAAGTAGATAAATAGGTACCACTTTGGAGGGAAGGTAACAGCGTTCCATGCGCCTTGGTGTTTAGTCATGCCGGCCACATGACCACGGAAACGTCTTCGGACAGCGCTGGCTCTTCGGCTTTGAAACGGAGATGAGCACCGCAACCCTAGAGTCAGACTCGACTGGCTTTTGAGCAAGGGAACCTTTACCTTTACCTAGGGTCTGTGCCCTTATTGCATGGTTCCTGTGCAGATGAGAGCAAGGTCTCCAGTTGCTCAGACCAGTGAGGCAAGTTTAACACAGAAGTTTTTTATGGTGTTATCATGATACCCCCCTATGGTCTGCTAGTAAAAGGAGTATTTCTGGGCTGGAGTCTTCCCTGTTTCTTCTTTTGGTTGCTGAAATCCTGTGTAACATCCCTGGGGTCACCACATTCAACACCTGCTATGGGCTCAAGACTTGTGGCCTGGCCAAAGGCAACAATAAATGACTCCATTAGGTTGTACAAGTTCACTTCCTCCAGTACTATATGATGCTTTTTTCCCTGCTGCCATCAAAAAAGCACTACTGGTGATGGGCAGGGAGGGATCTCAGAAGAAAGAAAGAAAAAGTCAGTAAACAATAGGAAACAGGCAACATTTTCTTCAGCACTGTCAATCAGCATAATCTGAGGGACATGAAGCCATTTATGCTGCAGGAACATGTTTGTTCTCTGCTTTCTGGCACAAGTGAAAGAAAAAAAAATAGGTGGTTTCTACCCAGGGATGGGTATATGTCATTTCCCTATGGCTGCTGTGGCTGCCAATACAACACAACATCATCAGGGTTTCTTTATGGCAGATTTCCCAATATTGTCCCTGCCCCTGTTCCCACGCAGTGGCCTTCCCTCTCACAACCTGAATGGAGGGGGAAGGCGCATGCCTGTGTGTGGAAGTCAAACCCATTATTTTTTTTAACTTCAGTGACATCATTACTAGAGCCAGTTTGGTGTAGTGGTTAAGTGTGCGGACTCTAATCTGGGAGAACCGGGTTTGATTCCTGTATAGAAATATTAATTTCTGTGTTTCATGTCTCCCTTTGAATGTTCTATAGGTTTCATGTTCCCCATTGGAATGTATCTTGCTGACCCCCTGTTGTTCTGATTTCCTATGCAAGCCAGATGGCTGAACATTTGGTCGATTGCCCGCCATAAAGATTCCTTTACTTGCTGGCAGAGGCCAGAGACATGCAAACAGGCACGTAGGCCCAAAGATGGGTTGGGCTCTGGGATCATCTTACTGCAGAGGATGATTCCCAGACCTAACCTATCCCCCACCTATTGCCATAACAACCCCAAAAGGTGGACAACCCCTTCCTCATTGGATTGGCTACTGGCCATGGCTGATCATAATGAGATTGGGGTTTAATTCTCTGATCCCTTGGAGGAGAGCTCACTTTTTCGCTTGCTCTCTCTATTCTGTTCCTGTGATCTCTACTGTGTGCCTGTCCATCTGGGATGCTATGCTACCATGTGGCTCCTAACAGAGACAAAGGATTTCTTTGGAGCTGAGCACATGGCTACATGCTTGCACAAAGATGGGACCTAATTGGACTTTATACTGAGACTTCTTGACTATGGTTCATCCTGGTAACTATGCAGATCTCTAATGTTTAGTTAGGGCCAAGGGCCATAAGTTTTGTTATTTTGTAATCCTGAGTAGTCTGATGCAAGTCTGTGCTAAATAAACTTTACTCTTGTTTATAAAAATACTGTCTGTTTGATGGATACTGACTCCAAGCCTTTTTCCTGTTGCCTGAAGCTGCTCACCACATTATGCTACCTTGCTAAGAGTGTTCTTGTAATAAGTCCCAGAGGCCAGTGAAGAGTCTGAACCTTGCTCTTGCACTGGAAGGGGACTATAGCTGAAAAGGTTCTGGTGGCTATTGTCTTAAATCCAGAGAGCCTACCTCTCCTGGGTTCTTGTGTAAATCCATTGTTCTAGTAAAGAATTATTTCCCCTCCCATTCCTGTGTGGTCTGGGGAGGAGAGAGAATCTTTACAATTCCCCACTCCTGTACTTGCACCTGGCTGGATGACCATGGGCTCTGATAACAGCTGTTCTTGAAAAAGAGAAGTTTCTGTCAGAGCTCTCTCAGCCCCACCTACCTCACAGGGTGTCTGTTGTGGGGAGGGGAAGGGAAAGGAGTTTCTAAGCCACTCTGAGAGACCTTTGGGTAGTGAAGGGCTGGGTATAAATCCAATCTCTTCTTCTTCTTCTTCTATTTTTGATTGCTAGTTGCTCTAGGAAAAAATGGTGTGTTCTTTTAATTGCATATGTACACAAATGGCACCATGGCATCTGCCAACACTTTTCATGCTGCCCACCAAGTATTTAAAGAAAGTGGGTGAGGCTCTTGCCCAGCAGGGCTTCTGATTAGCCAGTGAAGATATGATAAACTATTCAGATTAAAATAACATTGTTTCAGTGACAGCTGTCACCACAGTGTTTTGTTTTATTCTCTCTCATCCCTCTTTCCCATTGTATACTTCAATTACCCCTCTTCTCCCATGCACTTGGGCTTCCTTGGTATATGTGGCTTTGCTTCCTGTGGCAGCCATTTTGTGGTCAGCTCTGCCTCCTGGGGCATCCATTTTGTAGTTGCATTGATGCCAGAATTACATCTGGATGCCATGTAAAATTTCTCTCTTTCTTTCTCATTCATAGAGACATCAAGCTATTTCTTTTTATGCCATAAATGTTTTAAATTTATGAACATGACATGATTAACCTTTTTGAATCAGCAGTTACAGTTGTTACTCTCCCTTTGTATGGATAGCTATTTCTGAACAATTAGCATCAACCAACCCTTCTGAGTCTAAGGCATGGGCCCATTTTGCATCTAGCATTTGCTCCACTGTTTTACCAAACCCACGCTGGAACAGAAAGTCCCTCTATATTGCATCCTGCTTTCACTTTGACTGATTGTTGGATTTTATGGCAGTGTCCAGACTGCATGCCACTTTCACTTCATTTGATCTCTTGGCTTTATGGTAGCCGTCTGCATAGATTTATGGCCGTTTTATGGCCATTCAGGGGTGACTCTGCAGTTAGTACAGCATTGGCCCGGGGTATTGGAATGTGGTTTTGAGCTGCATCTTTTTTGCTTCCAGTGTGAGATGCAGAATGGGCCATGGTCAGCCACCATTTGCAGCAATACCCTTTTTTATTTTTTAAATTAAATTATTTATTAATACAGTTAATGCAACTTACTTGGATACAACTCCAGAAATAAGCAATACCAGAAATCATAACTTATAACATCCATGCATTGTCCATATTACAATAAAGTCAAATATTCCATGTTTTTTGGAACCACTCCCACCCACTTCAAGTAATTTAATGTAACAGACCATACGTTGACAAAATGAGGTGAATTAGATTTGAGTTGCAGCAGTACTCTTACTTACACTTCTCAGTGGGGCACTTGCTATTAGCCCCTGTGAGAATACCACATAAAGGAATGCTTTGGAATTTGTTTTATAAAAGGTCTGAAAACATAAAATAGATGCCATGCTAGCATAAAATAATCATCTGGATTTGGAGGGATAGATTCAGGATGAGTTTCATTGCTGATGCTGAGTTTTATTAATTTTTGTCATTTTTACTTTTGAATATATTATTTACTTTTGTTTTATGATGTTAGCTGCTTCAGGCAGATTCTGGACAGTGTGGGATATAAATATTTTGATTAAATAAATAAATGGGGTTCTTCAAACATTAAAGAACTCCCAGAGAATAAAAAATGTATATATGTATACATTCCTACTTACAGATTAATGGCTGGGTTTGTAATTATGAAAACAAAGAGTGATTTTAAAAAATGCTCTGAGAAAAGACCCAATACTCTGATTATTGTCTTGATGCCACATAATTTATTATTAATGTATCTTCAGTAGGTTGCTTTGCTCAATAGTTTCATATTGTTCTTGTGAGTGCCTGAAAATATTATATTTTTCTTGTAATGCTGATTAACAGGCGGCACCATTTTTAAGCCCTTGCCTATTAGAAAACTGGCCAAATTTCAGGGGATTATATTTCATCCTGACAATGACAGCAGGCAAGTTCTAAAATGAGAAAGCACCAGGAAATCATTTTATATACATGAATTAAGGGCCACAGTGGGACTTAGTTACACTAGACGTAAGTGAAATCCCGGGGACCACTTTTGGATATGGTACTTTAATTAATAAAAATCCAAATACCACTGGATCATGATTGGAAAGTCTATAATAACCTGCAGAGAGGAAGAAAAAACTAATTTTTGAAAGGAATATCAGGGGAGATGAGGGTGTAATTGCTGGCAACACCCTCTTATTGCAGACATTCCACTTCTCTCTGCAGCTGCCTGAATATAAAAGAGTTCATTACTGGAAAAGCTGTCAATTTTAACTTGTATCTTTA
>NW_015175974.1:1495980-1503565 GCF_001447785.1 Gekko japonicus
GGGAAAGAGAGAGATTCCTGCTATTTTGGATTACACAGGTATTAACAGTCTCCTTTTTATAGAGGCAGGTACACTTAAGATAGACAGGAGTTGACAATTCTACTAGAGTAGTAAGTGCTATATATCAGATGCCAGAGATTTCATACCTGGCCTCCATGCTGTCTTCAAACACACACAGCTAAAATGTGCCATGAAAAGCAAAATTTCAGTCTGGAACAAGAAAATCAACAACAAAGGGATGTACCATACAGAGCTGTAGCTCTGGAAATAGCCATTGTGCTGCTCTAGCACAGCACGCTTCAACAACTCTCTCAAGGGAAACAAAAGCAAGTGATGGAGTAGATGCTCCATACACTGACCTATAAATTAGCAGACATTTCACGTATTATTGCAAAGGCAAATCTGCTACTGAATATGCTTCTATGTAGTACCATTTCTCTATGCACTTTTCATTGCTGTTGTGAATGCAGAGGCAGTCAAAGTGGCAACACAATTGTCTGCAAGGCACTACTGTAAGGCTTTCTTGAGCTTTTATATAAAAAAACCCCCAATCATTGACATATTTCTATAACATTATAACAATATCACAATATGTCAAACACCAAATATTTATAAAAAGCTCTCTGATGGTGTGTGGGGAGGGGAAAATGTTGCTCATGGGGATCTGGAGCAAAGAAAAGAGTAGAAATGTGGACAGGATGTTTTTTAAAAAATCCATACCTTCCCTTCCAAACCTATGCAGACATTCTATGGATGGGATCTTTCATAAGAGACTGTCTCACATAGGAAAGGTCACCGCAAAGCAGGGGCAGAAGGTGCATGATGATGCTATGCAGATGCTGCAGAAAAGACAGCGCCTGTTTAAGAGCCATAGCAGAGCAAAGCAGCTGTGTGGAAGCAGCCTGAGTGTTCATGCAGCCCCACCTAGGGCACATTGCAGCCTATTATCATTCTCTGATGAGCATGCCTGTGCAGTACACAGGTTTACAAATATATGCTTGTTAGACATCCTAAGCTTGTACCTAAAAGGGTCATGTGGGATGCATCCTTAAGACTAGGACAGGGTGCAAGACAAATGAGCGCTAATCATGCAGTGAAACTAGAACAAATTCAGCACTTTGCATCTTATATTACTCAAAATCTAAGGAAAGCTGCAAGGAGTGATGCTGGTAGTATGTCCCTGCAGCACAGGAAGCATAACAAATGAGGGTGGATCTAAAGGAGAGGCACAAAGTTTTACAGATGGGCTTGGCAAAAGACGTTTGAAAATCTCCGCTCTGAAGTGAAATCCCAAATATTTGCTCTTTCCCAGGGGTCATTTCGTAGAAAAAGAGCTCGGGGAACTCATTAGCATAACTCATTAGCATATGCCACACCCCCTGACATCAGGGGGCCGGCGGTGGACCTGCAAGGCCAGCGGGAGTGTGAGGAAGCCCCGCCAAGGCCCTCCCTGGCCTCAGGCAGGCGGCGGTGGGGAGAGGCGGGGAGGAAGCAACTTACCCTCCCTCTTCTCCTGCCTCCTCCTGGCTGAATGAGGGCTGGAAGCAGGGCGGCCGGAAGCAGGGGGCGGGGCTTCATCATGTGCCCCGCCCCCTGCGCCTCACCCGGGGGAACTGCGTTCCCCCGCGTTCCCCCCCCCCCCGAAATGACCTCTGCTCTTTCCACTGTTTTGCACCACAATTTCTGTAAAGGCATACCTCATACCATCTGCAGCTAATGAACAACCCAGTAATATCACAACCTGACTCATGCAACAATAACCTGTATGTCTGTAGAAATTTACCAATTAGCCAATCATTTGGAAGACAATGTGGAAAAAACTTCTGAGGGGGTGTGTGTGCATAACACCACAATGCATCCTTGCCCTAAACAGTGGCCAGGAAGAATTCCAGACAATCTGTGGATAGGAAGAGTTTGTTAATTGTGCTCTTTCTGTGCTTGGTTTTAATTGCCTGTGTACTTATCCTTTCCTTGTAGCTTCGAATGTCATGGCTCCTCCATGGTGTCTTGCTTGGAGATGTTTCTCTAGTCCTTGTCGAGAACAAGACTGGGAAGGAGCAGAGCAGGAAGCTCTGGCACTTTGATAACAGAAAAGGAATGGGGGTCTGGCAGAAGATGGTCAGGCCTCTCACTGATGTGTCAGACAGGTAGGAAATCTTATTCTTCTTTTGCGTTAGGTGTTTCTCAGTTCAATTCAGAGGTATCTTAAAATCCTTAACAGAAGAGCTCCCAAGGACTGAGAGTTCTTAGCAATGGGGTAGCCACAAAACCTCATTCTTTAACTTTTCTCACTGGCTGATGAGCATGCATTAGAGATCATTGTGATGGAACGTAAGGAAGGAGACTGTTCTATGTGATACGTTGGGCTCCTGCCATTAGGAGACTGCTCATCGCATTCTGTGTTTATATCTAATCCAAGAGCCGCCCCACATAGAGCAAATTACTGTTGTCAAGGCAGAGATTACCAAAACATGTAACCTGGAAAACTGCCATTTTCCTAATAGCTAGCTTTCACAAACATGTAGACCAAAGTATTTAATCTCTGTCCAAAATTTATGTCTCATTTTTTCTGTCTAACCAGGGCCACCAAGGTAGCTAAAAATTAAAATACATAAAATGTATCATAAAATCAGGTAAAACAAAAATGAACATGTACAAAAAGCCAGCAATGAATGCATAGGGCAGGAAGGTAAGGTCATCAAGGGAATGCCAAAAAAAAATTTTTTTTAATCTTCAGTTGCTGGTGGGTGACAGTAATGGAAGAGGACAAGCGAATATCCCTGGAGAGGGAGTTCCACATTTTTGGTGCCATGACCAAGAAGGCCCTCTTGGGTTGCCACCACCTAAATTCAGAAGGTGGTGGCACCGGAAACAGGGCCTCAGAAGATGACCATAATGGTCAGGTAGGTCCATATGGGTGTAGTCAATCCTTAAGGTATATTGTTCCCAAACCATAAAGAGCTTTAAAGTTCAGCACAAGCACATTGAATTGGCCCAGAAATATATCAGGAACCACTGCAGATGGCGTGATATGTTCCCTATGATCCCTCCAGTCAACATCTTAGCCACAGCATTCTGTACCAATTGACGTTTCCAAACACTTTCAAAGGCAGCCTTACATAGAGCAGTAATTACTTTGCAGTAATCTAATCTAGATGTTACCAGGGCATGCACAATAGTGGCCAGATCTTTTCTGTCCAGGAACGGCCACAGCTGGCTAATCAGTTTAAGCTTGTAAAATGCATTCCTGACCGTGGCCTCCACCGGCTTATCCAACAGGAGGCCTGGGTCCAGTAGTACCCTCCCCCCCAAAAAACCCCACTATAGACCTGTACCTTCAGGGAGAGTACAACTCCATTCAGAAAAGGAGACACCTTAAATTCTGGATCAGTCCTACTGCTCACCGGTAGCACTTTCGTCTTGTCAGAATTAAGATTCAGTTTATTAGCCTGCATCCATCCCAAAACTGCCTCAAGGGACCAGTTTAGGGTTACTGCAGCCTCCCTGGAATCTCCTGGAAACACAAGATAGAGATGAGTATGATCTGCATATTTGATGACAGCCCAGCCCAAATCTCTGGATGACCTCACCCAGTGATTTTATGTTGAAACCTGCCTTCCAGGTAGGACTGAAATCACCACAAAAATTATGGCTTCCACTCCCAGTTCCAAAAGGTGGTCGAGAGGGATGTTATGGTCAAGTTCAAGTTGGTACAAATGCAAGAAATTTTATCTGCAATGTGTCAAGCAAAGTGCTTATGCAAAGTGACCTCCTGCAGGTTGTATCCCAGTAAGCCTCTGACCACTTGGAACAGCTCTACTCTCCTACACTATGCAGATGCAATTGCGGCAGGAAAGTATTGTTTCTTCACCACCATCAGTGCCGAGGAGTAACCTTTAAAATGAGCTTTAGCCTGTGTCTTATAAAATTAATCCTGTCTGTTCCTCCAGTGTCACTCTAGTCACCTCCCTTGTTTCTTCATCACTTGCAGCCCCTCAGTAAACCAAGGGGCAACCTGAGCTCCAACACTTGATGGGGGTGCCTAGGAGCAATCACATCAATCAGCTGGGTCATTTCTTCATTCCAGAGGTCATCCAGGGTGTTGACTGGTGGTTAGTGTCCCCCACTAATATTTATCAGTGTGTTGTGATGTCCGTCCACATGAAAGCCAACTGGATAAAGATGGGTAATTGTTGTGGGGACAGCCCCATGCTTCTCACATGCATGGTTCTGTTCACTGGCATTGATCTAGAAACATCCGCACTAGACCCTTTTCAATTTGGCTTCAGGCCAGGCTATGGGACAGAGATAGCTCTTGAATCAAACCATGAACCAAACTGGGAGGTTCATTCATGAACTGAACTGGTTCATGGTTTGTGGCCCCAGGACTGTAGTCTTTTTAAACAGGGTTTGCAAAAAGCAAAAAAAAAAAAAAAAACCAGGTGAGTGGTGGGGAGTGGCCTATTTCCTGCTGCTCAGCTGTTCCGGGCTGTCTTGTGCAGTCCCTTTAAAGTTTAAAGGGAGTATACAAGAAACCCTGAAAAAGAGCTGAGTGGCGGGAGTGTCTGCTCCCACTGCTCAGCTCTTTCAGACTGTCTTGTACAGTCCCATTAAAGGGAGCACACAAGACAGTCCTAAACAGTTTATTTATTTATTTATTTATTTATTTGATTTTTATCCCGCCCTCCCGCCGAAGTGGCTTGAGCAGGTGCTCCCTGCTGCTCAACTGTTGTTGTTTTTTTGGATTTCTTATGCACTCCCTTTAAACTTTAAACTTTAAAGGGAGTGCACAAAACAGCCTGAAACAGGCTGCTCCCTGCTGCTCAGCTGTTTTTGTGGCTTTTGCAAGGAACAGAAAGCAGGGGTTTAAAGGGACTCGAAATCCTTTTAAAACCCTGCTTTCTGCACTAGCCATGAACCACCATGAACTGCTTTAAAAGTTCATGGAAATTCATGATGGTAGACCCCCCACGAACTTCAATATACAAACCATGAAAAGGGCAAAATTCATCAGGAGCTTTGCTCCGTGATTCAGCTTGTGCCCATCCCTAATGTTGAACTGGTTCAAATCATTCTTCATGGATTAGAATCAAAGGATAGCTATTGGAAACCAGTTGTCATCAACGTGGGACCTATCTTTTGAGGTCTTACAGAGCACAGTTCTTTCCCCCATGCTTTTTAATGTTTATATAAAGCCCTTAGGACAGTTGATCCATAGTTTGCGGGTTGCCTCAGCTGTATATATCCTTATCTAAATCTCTTAGTGATGTGGTAAAGGTCCTGAATCACTGCCTGGCTGTGGTGGTTAACTGACTGAAAGTGAACAAAATGAAACAAAACCCTGAAAAGATAGAGGTAATCCTGGATGTGAAGGTGGAGACCTTAAAGGGCATAATTCTTCCCACTTTTGATGGAGTTCAACTGACTCTTGCTGACTCTGTTAAAAGCCTTGCAGTCATACTGGATCCAGCTTTATTATTGAAGAATCAAGTTAATGCAGCTGCACAAAAGGCTTTCTACCAACTCAGTCTAGCCTGTAAGATGGCCCTATACCTTGATATGGCTGACCCTGGAACCTGGATCTATGCCACTGCAACATCGAGACTAGACTACTGTGATGCATTGTACATTGTTCTCCCCTCAAAATCAACTCAGAAAATCCAGCTGGTGTAGAATGCCACAGCCTGACTATTAACAGGAGCTAGATGGAGCATGTATATTACTTCTATTCTGCAGACGCTCCATTGGCTGCCCATTGGTTACCAAGCTCAGTTTAAGCTATTGGCTATCACATACAAAGCCCTTCATAATCTTGGCCCCTCTTATTTATAAGACCACCTCTCTTTTTATACTCTGCCATGACAACTTTGCTCATATCAGCAAGGGGCTTCTGCAGGTGCTAACCTGCAAATGGGCAAAATCAGCAACTGCCCATACATGTGCTTTCTCCATTGTGTCTCCCACCTTGTGGAATGGTCGGCCTGAGGATGTCAAAAAAGCTCCCACTCCCTGGGCTTTCCACAAACTACGCAAAACTGAACTATTCAAGAGGGCTTTTCAGCACCAGCAATATGGTTGGCATTGTACAAAATGGTTCACAAACTTACTTGGGTAAATGATTGAAACTGTAGTCTGTACAGCTGCATATAGCTTATTGTAAGTAGGATCCTATTATATAATTTCTGTACCATTTATTGGGTGCTTTCAGATGGGGCATTTGCAACAATATAGGTGCCGGTTGGAATCGGTGTACTTACCGGCGTTCACACGGCGAACATCTGCCTTCCGTCCCTAACCATTTCAAAGAGCTTTAAACCATTGTATTCTGCCACTAGGTCCCCAAGTGGTGGTATCCTGAGTGCAACGGTTGTAATCGCTTTACCACCCCGTCTGATCGCTCTCCACCGTTGTAGAGCCACTTCCGTTCGGAAGCCTGAGGCTTCCGATTTTCGCCCACCTTTTTTTTTTTAGGTCGGCGATATGCGCTTGGGCAAAGCTTTGCCCCGCGTTTGTTTGTTTTTTAAAAAGAAAAGGTCCTTAGTTTAACGTTTTAGAGGAGTCCGGGACCTCATGGAGGCCAGTTTACTCTTTAAACTTTAAAAGTAAGTCCTCTCTTCAGGGCATGCTTTTCGGGACGGGGTGTTTTGCACATGCACGAAGATCACCATTCTGTGGATGGCTGCCTATGCGCATGCACAAACTGAGTTTAAAAAAAACCCGCTGACACCCGCTGTGTGTGAACGGGCATACAGCGATGGGCTCCACAGACAGGAGGTAAGTGTGATCGCGTTTCAGCCGGCATAAACTGCAATGGTTGGAACCAGTGCAGTTTATGCCGGCTGAAACGCCCCGTCTGAATGCACCCAATGTGTCAAGTTAATACTTATGCTTTGCTTCAGTTCTTTCTGGTAGATCCAGATTTCTAAAATCCTAGTGCATAAATTATTGAAACTTCCAATTTTGTTGATTACATTGACTCACTGTAGGTAATCCACCTTGAGGACCTGATAGAAAGGCAAACTATAAATAGTATAAATAAATAAAAAATAAGCAGTTAGAGTAAAAGACACAATTACTGTTCACATTATGAGACTTCAGTAATTTTTTTGTGCAACTTATTATGAGAATTCAAGAAATCTTTGTGCAACTCAGGAATAATGGATTTCATTAGACAGATTATCTTGTTTCCTGAGATACTATGTAGAAACGTCTTTTATCTTGCTGACTCTTGAAAGGGCACAAAAGTTGTTAATACAAAAGGGACACCACCAACTCTGAATACAAAATTAATATAGAAGATAAAAATATCAACCTTTCTCTTATTTGGCCATTTCTTTCCACTGTCTTTGCCTCCTATAATAAGGTCTAATTGTTTTATTCCATTGAGCTGTACTTCATTTATATATGCTTTTCTTTGAAGACTCTTTTTCTATTTTGCTAACACTTTTTAGGAATAACAGTTTATTTATGTGTTGCAGTGCCAAGGTAATTTCTCTCTTAAGCTACATTCATACTTCTGTACTTATGGCATTTCTTTGTGAGGCCCTGTTCTAACATTTAGATTTGAGTCCAGTGGCACCTTAGA
>NW_015175974.1:1503586-1539891 GCF_001447785.1 Gekko japonicus
AATGCACAGGAACGGAGTTCCGGCTGACTCCCAAATTGGCCACGCCCAGCAGGAGCTCATTAGCATAACAGACCACACCCAACAGCAGAAACGCATTAGAATTGGCTACATTAGGGGTGTGTGGCCTAACATGCAAAGGAGTTCCTGCTACAAAAAAAGCCCTGGGTTTTGACCACAAAGAAAGTCAACTGAATAAGAAGCAAAAGGTGGGCGTGGCTGGATGACCACACTTCTGGTAACATGGGTGTGTGGCCTAATATGCTAATGAGCTGTGCTGTCAGGGCTGTGGCCTAATATGCTAATGAGTTTCTGCTGTTGGGTGTGGCCTATTATGCTAATGAGTTCCTGCTGGGCTTTTTCTACAAAAAAAGCCCTGGAGACCAACAAGATTTTTAGGGTATGAGTTTTAACTCTTGCAAGATTATACCCCCCAAAAAAATCTTGTTGGTCTCTAAGGGGTCACTGGACTTGAGTCTAGCTGTTCTGTCGCAGGCCAACACACAGAGCTACCCTCTGAAACTATTCTGACATTGACATTCTTCATATGATTTTATTGATTTCCTTGTGTGGCCAAATGGGTATCCCCGGATGTTTGATTGACAATCACATGAGTACATTGCTGTTTCACAATTTCCCTGTAATGGAAACTTCTAAGAAGTCAAATCCTCTGGTGGTCGTATATGGTTGTATATCATTTATTGTGGTCCACGACCAGATACAAGGTATAGATGGTGGTCCAGATTTTGTCACCTGAAGCAGTTCTGGGGCTGAGGCAATAATCAGTGTAATGTATAGTTTATATCTAAACTGGGAAGTGATGGGAAATAACAGAGGGAGGGAGGAGGGAGAAGTAGGAGTAACATGGAATGGACCCAAGGAAATGCAATGTTAGGCTTCAGTTCATTTCAGTTGGTGATAAGGCTTTAATATCTCCCTCAAAATGCTGCTCATCTTCGATTCTGAGTGTCATAGTCTATGGGAATGTCATGCTCAAGTACTAAGAAAGGCAGATGTTCCCATTTACATAAGTGAGAGACATGTGAGACTCTCAGGGGAGATCCCACCAGGCCTGCCACTGCCTGCCTGCAGCACCCCACCACTCTCACCAGCCGGCCACTCATCAGCCTCTCCTCTACCTGTCCACCTGGCTCACATGGGGGAGAGCAGCAGTAGTTTCTGCTTCTCCTTCCCTGCCCACCTGCCTGCAGAGGGAAGGCAGAAGTGGTGGGTCTGGTGTCAGTGACCTCAGCAGTGGAGGAGTGAGCAACAGTGACCCCTCCCCCACCCACCTGCAGTGCTGCCACTTCAGCAGTAGATAGGTATAGCTGGATCAGGGTGGCTCCTCCTCCCCTATCCACAGAGATTAGGCAGTAGTAGTGGCACTAGCAGTGAAGGGAGGGTGTGGCAGTTCCCACTTCTTCCCCTGCCTGTCTAGGAGATGCCATCAACAGGATCTCCAGCAGTTCTGATCAGCTGACTCCTCCCATCCTGCTCTCCCCACTCACAGTATGTTTTTCTTTTAGGGTGGATTTAAAACCTCCCCCTTCATTTTTTTAGATGTTCAGATTGTTCTGCAAACCTGGGGGTCCCCAAGTTTGTAAGAAAATCTCCCTTCTCTCTACATGGCTCCAATCCATGGATTTAAGGATCCACAGCTGGATTGGTTTTGAGAATTAGAATGTGACAAGTGGAGGCCCAGAAGAAACTTGCAGGATGGTCATCCCATTCCCCACACTATTGCTTCCCCTCTCCCCCTACTTGTCTCACACTCTTTCTCCCTTCTGCCCCCCTTTCTTTTTATCTCTCCTACATGCATGTTACTTTCCTCTCTCTTTCTGACTTGCCATCATTCTCTTTGTTTTTCTGCCTCCCCACCTCATCACTCTTTCTCTCTTTCTGACCCCCATCGCTCTCCTAGCCTCCTGCCTGCTTCCTCCCCCACCCCTCACACAGCATCAACAGCAGTGGTGGTGGTACTCCCAGCCATCCACCTGCTTCCTCTCTCCTCATAGCAGCACTGGAAGCACTCTTGGAATCATAATGGATCTCCCAGCTACAGAGATCAATTCACCTTAGGGCTGCTGGCTCCAGGTTGGGTAATTCCTGGAGATCTGGGGGTGGAGCCTTGGGACAGTGAGGCTTGGGGAGGCAAGCAGCCATAGACTCAATCCTGCAAAGCAGCCTTTTTATTCAGGGTAACTGATCTCTTTCACCTGCACAACAGTTGTAATTCTGGGTGATCTCCAGCCCTCACCTGGAGGCTGGCAATGGTAGTTCTCATGGAGGAAATGGCTGGTTTGGAGGGTGGAGTCTATGGCATTAAACCGGTCTGAAGTTCCTCCCCTCCTCAAACCCCACCTTCCCCAGGCTCCACCCCTCAAATGTCCAAAAACCTGGAGTTGGCAACCCTATTTCCTTCCCACTCAGCAGCCATCCTACCTTTATCTGCCTTTATCTGTCTTCAGCTTTCTGTCTCCACTCCCCTCCCCCACAGCCTCTACCTTGGAAATTTATAGTCTTTCTCCACAGTGGGGACCAAAGCAGCTTACATTATTCTCGCCTCCTTTTTATCTGCACAGCAACCCTGTGAGGTTGGTTAGGCTGAAAGTATGTGACTGGTCCAAAATCACCCACCCAAGGCTCCCTCCCTCCCTCCAAAGCCAAAAGAGACCTGAAAAGGGCCCTTCCCCCACCCTTTTACTGACAAAGCCAGTTAGAAGCCTCCCCTCCCCCCAACGTTCTAATATTTCACTGTTGATGCCTGTAGTTAGATCCCTGCAGAGGCCATTTCAAAAGGTTTTGGGGGGAATTCAACCTTCCCTGAGGATTTTTTCCCCACTTTTTGGATTTTTCTGCAAACCCAAACAGGCCCTTGAGACTGTAGAAAGAACTGTTGGGGGAGAGTGAGCCCTCTGTTGGCAGAAATAAGTATCCGCACACAAAAAAAACCCCACTGGGAAATAGTATAAAGATTAGATGAGATGTTAAACATTAATTTAAAGTGTGGCTGCACTCACCTTTAAAATAATGAGTGGGGATGGACTCCCGAGCACAGATGCAACAGCAGGAGAGGCTTTATCATTCCTTCCCTTCCACCCAGCATGCTTCTTGGAGGAGGAGAGGGCCTTGGGCCAGCAGACTGTTTGTCTTCATGCCAGTTCCATGTGTCGGCCCAGGAGACACATAGGGCCAGCAGTAAGACAAACATCCCACATTCCAGGTCCTCTTCTGCTCACAAAAGTGCGCTGGATAGAAGGGAGAGAACAACAAAGCTGCTGCTGCTGCGCCTATGCTCGGGAGCCCATTGCCCTCCCCCCCCCACACACACACACATGATTTTGAAGGTGAGTACAGCCACGTTAGACACAAGTCTAATATCTTGTCTAATCAGACCCTAAAGTATAATGATAGAATCAGTGATCAGTAATCATTCTGGTTTAAATAACTCTGTGTGTGTGTGTGTGTGTGTGTGTTAGTGTTAAGTGCCATCAAATTGCTTCCATGCTTCCCACTTATGGCAACCCTATAAATTAATGTCCTCCAAAACATCCCATCATTAATAGCCTTGGTCAGATCTTGCAACCTGAGGGCCCTCGTGGCTTCCTTGACTGAGTCAGTCCATCTCATGTTGGCTCTTTCTCTTTTCTTGCTGCCTTCAACTCTCCTAGCATTACTGTCTTTCCCAGTGACTCTGGTCTTCTCATGATGTGACCAAATTATGATAGCCTCACTTTAGTCATTTTAGCTTCTAGGGAGAGTTCAGGCTTGATTTGATTTAGTACCTACTCATGTGTCTTTTTGGCAGTCTACAGTATCCATAAAACCCTCCTCCAACACCACATGCAGATATAAACTCACGTACATAGTTTGGTATCAAATTGCACTACTCTGGTTGTTGAAATTAGCAGTATTTTAGCCACACATTCTCCTTCCACAGGTGCTGGATTTCGGAACAAAAAGGTTAAAACTGACTTAGACATGTTTACACATTCATATTTGGGAACTTCTTGAATGGCTGTTCTGACATAGTTAATTATTTACCAGTGCAAAAGTTAATTACACTTTAATTAGACTGACACAGTGTAGAGATGGTTCAGATTTCAAGCCTTCTAGGGATCATTTTGAAAATATCAACATATAAATTTTAAAAAACCAGTTAAGGCTGGGGTTTTTTTTTGATGCTCAAGTAAATGTGTATAACATTGCTGTCCTCGTAGAAGACTAGAGAATAGTCTTGTATGTATACACAGATTTAATCCTCAATCTGTACCAGAATCAGGGGTTCACACAGCTAGGCACCAACCCAGAGTGCAGTACAGAGGCCACCACTACAGAGTTACTTGGCCAATCTACTCCCAACAGGAAATGGGAGATCACTTCCAATTTCCAAGGCTCCTGTGACATATCAGGGTCCTCTGAAGCAGTTTCCCATTACCTGATGAGGGGGTGCCTGGTGAAGGCTGTGGAGATTAGTTCTCTCACAATATAATTGATCTCCACTGTTTCCCTAGGTGCTTCCTTCTTCCAGAAAATGGAAGATAATCTTGTTGTGTTTGTGACAATCTTTCTTTTCTTCATGGGAGGAGTGCTGGGATGAAAGAGCAGGTGTCAGACTCTCAGTAAAACCACTCTTAACACAGTCTTTCATTTGAAAGTTTATTGAAAAGATTTGCTTGACTGTAGAGATGAACGTCTTTGTCAGAACTGGCAATGTCAGGCCAGGGAATTGATAATAAAGATGGGGTCCCACATTCCATGCATACTTCACCCACACCGGCATTACTACCGGTCATGACCCAACTAGCCATTCCCAAAGTCTTATCTCTCCCAAGGTCGACTCTCATGTGAAAATCTGAGAACTTCCTAGGGGCTGCATGAAGAAGAGTTACAAGCGGCACATCCTTACCTACAGACAGTCACATTCACACTCTCCCCCCCTTAGGAATGTCATGTCAGTGAGGGCAAAAGATAAGGGCATAGAGCAATACCAGATGTGTCTGGCAAGCAGGGATACAAAAGTGAAACTAAGCCTTAGCAATATAAAGGCAATAAATCCAGGGCCCAAGTCTGACAGCAGGCCATGACACTTTAAGCCTCCTTGTATGGAGAGTTTTGGCTCTATTCACCAAAGTTCCTCAAGGCACAAAATGGGAGTCTGATCCAGAGATTTCTACAGGTATTTCTGAGGCAGTTTCCTGACAAGAAGGAGACAGAGCAGCAAGCTGACTGTGGCACTTTCATGTTCTTTCACACTCTTTTAAATGCATTTGGATTTGGCTAAGCTAAAGTCAAGGCTATGTTCCTTCGAATGCTCCTCCAAGTATGAAATGGGAAAGTGTCCCAAGGACCACTGTAATGTTGCAAGTGGCTCTGGGCAGACCTCCCATTTCACATGAACACATGAAACTGCCATGCACTGAATCAGACCCTTGGTCCATCAAAGTCAGTATTGTCTTATCAGACTGGCAGCAGCTCTCCAAGGTCTCAGGCTGAGGTGTTTCCCATCACAAACTGCCTGGTCCTTTTAACTGGAGATGCTTGGGATTGAACCTGGGCCCTTCTGCATGCCAAGCAGAGGCTTTTCCACTGAGCCATGGCCCCTTCCCTTCCTGGATGGAGATATTCTAGGAGGAATGGAACAGCAACTCTCTCTGGGTTTTGTTGTTGTTGTTTTAACCTTGCCAGCAAAGGCTCCAGACATGGAGGAAGAAGTATGTACAGGACCGGGTAGACTGAAGGTGGATATGACAGTCCCCCTGTTACTCTCCCTGCTCTGAGGCAGATTTTTCTTACCAAAATTCTTAGTTCCCTTCAGGTACCATGCTGGCCCCCAGTAGCATGATAACATTTGCAGCTTTATAAATCTGAATGTCACACCATTTGACAGAATCTGATTTGGCTTTTGCCCAGCCCAGGAACTTGTCAGGAGAAAACAGTAGCCCTCCTTTTAGATCCCTTGAAATGGCACTGGAGACTTTGTAACAGTGAACAATAATGGTGATTTTATTTAATAGGCAGGGATGGTATCGGGTAGTCAGGAATTGGAAAGGCTGAGGTAAACATTGGTAAAGGTAAAGGTAAAGGTTCCCTTGCTCGAAAGCCAGTCGAATCCGACTCTAGGGTTGCGGTGCTCATCTCCGTTTCAAAGCCGAAGAGCCAGCGCTGTCCAAAGACGTTTCCGTGGTCATGTGGCCGGCATGACTAAACACCAAGGCGCACGGAACGCTGTTACCTTCCCACCGAAGTGGTACCTATTTATCTACTTGCAATTTCTTGCTTTCGAACTGCTAGGTTGGCAGGAGCTGGAACTAGAGACAGGAGCTCACCCTGTCTTGCGGCACCCGGGTCTTGAACCGCTGAACTACTGACCTTCCACAGCCTGCAGTTCAGCGTCTTAAGTAAAACAGCATATTTTTCAGTTGACAGACAAGATGGTGTTGTAGCAGCTTATTTTCACAAATTCTTAGTACTTATCAGTGGGAGATGGTTGACTAAGTACTTTGGTTTCAGTTACAATGTTTCTGCATACAATTTCCTAATAACTGTTCAGGTTTTCTGGAAAGGTTACTGCCTCCACAGTGGCTTCTAATACTCATCCCCCCTCCCCCTGCCTGTCAGGTATAGGAGAGGAGGTGGATGCTTACAGCTGCCGGGGAGGTTTGCTCAGCCTTAGCCCTGCTGTTGGTCCACCCTCTCCAATGCCTTTAAATACAATCCCCGCCAACACCAGACAGGTGGGTGTCTGTCAGGTGTAGGAGCAGGGCCAGGGTACTTTAATCCATCAGGGACGCTGCCCCAGCAGGATCGCATTAGCGATGCTGCTGACCCAGCCTCTCTGATGGCTTCCAACACACTCCCCCCAACCTCCTACACCTAACAGGTGTCTGTCTGTCAGGTGCAGCAGCGGTTGCAGGGTGCTTAAAGTCATGAGAGAGCCCACCACAGCAGTCTACAGAGAGTTCATTCAGTAGAGGGGGGGAAAGTACGCATGTATAACTTCATTTTTTGTGCTACAATCTTCTCCATTCGAATTCCTACAACAAATGTACATTTCAGACTTCACATCATCAGTATTATAACTGGATTTACGGAAGTTAAATACCATAGTGAAGCACAGGTATCAGGCTAGTGATAGATAAATAGAACTTCTCTTTTCAGAGACAGTAGATGTTGAATACCATGTTTTAGGGATGAACAATAGTAGAAGGCCATCTCCATTATGTCCTACTTGTGAACTTCCATGGGCATCCTGCTGGCTGGTTCAGGAACTGTTTTAGCTCCTTGTCATTCGAAATATAACTGGTTTAACAAATATGAGTGGTTTTTGTGAATTCATTCACATTTTGTATGCAGTAGGCAGCCAAGTTTAGTAACATGTGATATGCAGTGACTGAACTTGGCTGCCTATTGAAACAAATACTGACCATACAGATATAAAAGTGGAACATAAGATCAAAGTGCAGTTTCAGGGTAAGGTTGATTGACTTGTATTGAATATTTAAAACGAGCATTATAAGCAGGAGAAATTTGTATTAAAAGACAATTTTTACAAACTAACCAGCATCACTGATTAGAAACAGAATGTACCAGATCCTCAAAAACTGAATCACTATGTTAAGGGTAGCCATAGAAAGGCCCTAAGATGGCAGTTGACTGAATAGTTTCCCCTTAAGATGGTAGTGTGACGTTTTGTACACTTTATATAATGAGTAACTCTTAATCATAATAACATTAAGCATTCCTAATTCCTTGTCAGGTGAGAAATCCAGAGGCGGTGCTACATTTTTCGGATACAAGAGAACACTGGGGACTTATAGGCTTGAATCCTATAATGCCATTCTGTCACACAACAGTAGGTCCACCAATGGACCAACTTTTTTGTTTGAAGAAGAGGGGAGGCTAATTATTGCTGATTCCCTCCTCCTGCTTCAGACTCCCAGTTTGTACACCCCCACACCCCCACGCATGGTGTTCCTTCAGCTTCACTGACCTGAGGGAGCATGACTTCAGGAGGGAAAGAAGGATGCAGTGAGAGGGATGATGCAGGAGATTTGCCTTCTTCTGACATAACTCCACTTGTGCCACTTAAAATCCATAGTATGGTCTCTATGTTCTGTTTATCTGGAAATCTACCTATTGGAAGCAATAGGTTCCTTTTTTCTACATAGAAGCACTTCCTATGTGCAAGCAGTGTAAAAGGTGAAGCAGTCCTCATAAATACAGATTCCCATGGCATAAAACTGGCTGAATGAACAGTAGCAATATCAGCAGTCTCCTTATCACAGGGAGAAACAGTGTATGTGCAAAACTGATGGACTTCCTTTCCTTTAATGCGCTTATTTACCACATCACTGACAGCAGCCCAGTTGGAATTAATTCCATCACGTGCGGGCACATCACTAATGTTCAGTTACTTCTGTTCCTAGTGAGCATTAGTGCAGGAGCAGCTTTTTATCTGGCCCTACATTTTGCTTTGAAGTGAGGAGAAATAAAAGTCATTGTTTAATGCTTTCCATTAATAGCCTAGCGTAGCATGAAACTAGCAAGAGCTGGGGCATATCGCCACTCATTACCCTTAAGGCAAATGGAATTCAAGTGGAATCATTTCCTATGGATGGAATTAAAGAAAGCCTATAAAAATGAGACGTGGTTCTGAACCACACAATTCCCATATGGCTAGTCTGTTGCAAACCCTCACATTATTTTTACTGCAAGTGTTGCTAAGATAATGGCAGTGCTGTCGCTGTGAGGATCAATGTGCATGATTTCAGGGTGTTTGGCCCTCACTGTATTGAAAAAGTAGGCAATACCGTTTGATTTGTTGAGGAAGAGGAAGACAAGGAGGTGGGGAGAGAGAAATGATTTATCACTTACAAAATTCCCACATATTGATATTTGGTTAGTACTTGCATCTGAAATTTGTTTTTGAAAATCTGTTCAGAAGCTTTGTAAAGTAGAGGCAAGTTGGTGAGAAGAAACAGGCTGAAGAAAAGGGTTGAATAAGAAGGTGCAAGGAATCGGGGAACAATGCCAAGAATAAGACTAAAGGAGAGCAGAGAAGATTTGAGAATTTGTTTATTTCAAGTAATGATAGATACCTCGTTCTTTTGCAGTGATTTTTCAAGACAGCTTATATCAGTAGTGGTGGGAGACTGGCAGGGGAGACAGGGAAGTAAGTTCTGCAGTAAAAAAGTCAAACTCGATGTCAGCTTGCCATATTCTGGTACATGAATCAATTCTGTAAATCTGTATACTTTCCCTTCATTTCATATTCTGCACTACTAGTAGTAGACAGTGGCAATAAGCTGTGCAATGCTCTGAAGTCCCATCCAGTGGAAACCCTACTGACCTGATTTAGGGGACTTCACCAAGGACTGCCCACATACTTGTAAGTCTATCATCTCAGCCACCTTGGCAACAAACTCTTTTTTAATAATGGCATTAATCAGTATAGGAAAAAAATAACAATGTAGTAAAAATCAATATGAATGACTACTCAGCAAATTGGTGTTCCAGAATATCAGAAACATTATCCATGTCTCAATTAATTTATCTAACTTTCTGTATATGTCCCAGATTGATCTCTCATATGATACAGTAATTTAAGGCATGAGCTATTTTCCAAATTAGTTTAAACCAATCAAATTCTGGCAGGATGTAGTACATAATATTGTACCTGTAAGCAGCTTTATAATTAGTCCTAAATCATTATTTTCAATTATATATTCCCAGATGTTGGTAGAGAGACCTGGGACCTCTGTGCATGTTGCCCTCATTTCTATGATGGAAGAAAGGCAAGCTATAAATACAATAAATAAATAAATAAATAACTTTGGGATCCAAGGGTAGATATCATTTCATTAACAAGACTAAGAATAATCTCCCAAATTTTCTGAATACAAGGAGCAGACCAAAATACACATATAATTACACAGAATGACACTTCCAGCGTAAGTCTAACATTGGTTATAATCAGTGATAGATGCCATTGGAACGGAATCTTACAACATTTTTTTCCTGTAAATGGGAAGATATTACCCTAGAAGGTACATTAATCCAAATCCAATTCCACTCCTCAATCAAAACATTAACTTTTAAATTCATCTCCCATTTTATCATACAACCGGGTGAAGATTAATCCAAGTTCGACAACAATAAATATCTTTTTTCTAGGAGACCTTTAGCATTAGTACTTGTTTTTTTAAAGACGGAAGCTGAGGTGCTCAGGATGTTGGATTCTGTTGTTAAAGATTTTATTGACTCCCCTAAAAAGGGGAGGTATTTCGCTTAAAAGAAAAAATGGGAAGGGTAGACAGTGGGAGAAAGAGAAAGCTGAGTGATATATAAACTGGTAAATTAAACTGTTAGTAATGTCCAATTAATCTTCTTGGGCTTCTTCTGTGTGTTGTCAAACTTCTTTTCTTAGTCCGGTCACATGTAATTCTCTGTTAATATGTTAGTAATGTTCCTTTGAATTTCTGTTAATAAAAAAATCTCTTCTGGGCACATTCAGAACCGCTTCTTTGCGTGCTGGGTACTTTTACTATCGCTGATGTGGAGGAGCTTCCTCTGTTGTCTTCTCCTTCCGGCTTGTTAGATCCTCCTTCGGGTTGCTGTTAACACTCTCAGTTCATGCACTATAAATCCTCTTCCTTTCATGCCATTACTGGACGTCCCCAGCTTTGAGAATGGTATTAATTTCATTTTCGCTTTTATATCCGCTCAGGATGTTGGATTCTATAGTCAGTATCACCCTCAATTTCTTCTCTGTGCTTGCAAAAAATATACAAAGCCTTGGCACAGCTCCATTGTCTTTAACGTCTGCATGACAGGTATCAGTTCAGCACTAGAAGTTTATCTCACTACAGAGATATAGTAATGGTATCATTCTCTTCCATCCCTCATCTGTAAGATGGAATTAAGGCTTTCTTCATAGGATGCTTGTGCACAAATGCAGAATAAAGTTGGTTAAAGCACTTTGTCAGGCAAAAACATGGGATTTTGCTTATGGAGGGAAAACCATTGAAATTGAGATCAGGTCTGAAATGTCGAATATTCAGGCTTTCTGTGTCCAAAGCTCTGTTTCCAGATTTTTTTCTTCTCTCCTCTTGATCATGCTGTACTACATCCCTCCTCAAATGTTTTCACTAGCTTCTTTTCACTTTGCATAACTATCCCCTTACTTTTATATTTGTCCATGGATTGACCACCCCATCTTTTGGCCTGTTATACCCTTCCCATGACCTCTGCTCCTCCAAGTTCCAGCACTACCCCCCTCAGCCAACATGAGAACCCCTGCTTCCTTAAAGCACTCCCTTTCTTTCCTTGTTGGCCCTATGTCTGGAATTCCTTCCTTAAACATCTTCTGTGCTTCAAATCCACCCTCACAACTTAATCTCCCCCCCCCTTTGGTTTATCGCCTTAGTCCTCATTCCCAGTTACAGGCAAGCTTTAAGCATGCATAACAACATTTGCATCAGCCCTCTCTTCCTCCTTTGTTTTCCCTATTGTGTCTTTTAGATTGGGTCCTTGGAGCTGCTTTGCCAGTAAGGCACTATGTACTCTGATGATACAGTATAAGTAATGCAAATTATATGTACCATATTAAAAATAGTTTAACTGATGCTACTAAAATATCTTAAGTACAGGCTGCACCAAATTTTCAACCCACAAATATCTGAGGGTTGAAAAGTTTCACAAAAATCTCCCTTAGTTATTCTTTTGCAAGTTCTTCTTGATTTGCAACTTCCACTTTAAAAACAAACAAACAGAAATTGCTTCTTTTTGAAGTGTTTCCAGCCAATCAGGTGTCATATACAGAAAACACATGATGATGTCACCTAATCACACAAAGTTACAAATTATTACAACACTCAGGACAATGGAACCCCCATGGCCTAATAGAGATATCAGCTTCTTATCTCACTACACATGCTGAGTCACTCAGTTCTTACTTATACCCAGAAATTAAACTTTGTTGGTCTTAAATGGGCCACTGGACCCAAACTTGATTCTCACATGCCAATTTGCTGCTATTTACATGTCCTACCAAATGTGTTATTCCAATCTTAGCTGTATTTATTGTTCAATTACTTATGCATCTTTGCATCTTGACTCTAATTATCTTCCTAGCAACTAAACCCCTCCCCCCACCTGCATGTAATATTTCAGAAAATCTGTTTCAATGCATGTCAAGAAATGTGCACATGTTGAGTCTCTATTCTCGCTTGGTTTGTCTTGGGGCTGCCTTTGGACTCTAGCTTCATTCTCACATCTCTTTGTTAACCTTTACATTTACATGCTAATTTGCTGTCATTCATTGATTTTACCAGCCACCTGATCCAGTTTCAGCCCTACTTATGCATCTTGGCTGTGACTGGCCCTTCCCAATGGCTGCCCCCCACCTTCTTTTCCCTGTAAGTGGGGCTTGAGGAGATTTCATTTCATTGTGTCTGACAAGGTGTGCTTGCACACGAAAACTTATGCTATGAATAAAACTTCATTGGTCTTAAAGGTGCCACTGGACTCAGACTTTGTTCTACCTAATCACACAATCAGATTTTACTACATGATCACATTAGGAAGTGAAACCAAAGTGAGTACAATACTTCGTGCTCGCACTCTGAGCTGCTGAACATTTTCACCTAATCACAGCCTATTTATTGAAAAATGCAGGAATGAGGGCAAGGGGCCACTCTGCATTTCACATCATTCTTGATTAAAAGCTCTCTGCATCTTAAAGATTTTGGAATGAAAATCTTGTTTCTGGAACACAACTTGACTTCGGTATCTTTATTCACTGTTTTCCATCCAGTGAGGCATGTATATGTCACTTTTCATTTGTGTGCATTGTACTTTAGAAGCAATAGGAAATTTAAGCCAGCTACAGCAGGAGCTCATAAACTTCAAGAGGAGGCTGGGGCCAGGTTGAGAATAATCACACAAGATGGCAGCAGGTCTTGTCATTCAAGGAAATACCATTTAAAAGTTGGAAAACAGTGAGTGCTTGATCTCTGTTTATCTCTGTAGGTCTCTGACTTGTGCTTGATTATCTCACTCTGAGTGTATGTGAGCGATTCTCATGTTTTCCTTTTGATAGCCATCCTTGACTTTAATGGATTTTCGATTGCAATGGTTATGGAACCATTCTTGGATTGAGGGAGCTGTGTGATTCTGACTGATGTGCCTGCAAGCCAGCATTAAATGCTCAATAGACATCCTAATCCTTGGGTCCTAGAGTGCTATTAAAGGAAAGGCACTGAAAGGGAATAAATACAAAACCACAAACTGAGCTCTCCACTCTAGGGGGGGGGGGGGAGTTCCCTGCTGATCCACAGTGTATGTGTGAATTTAGTGTACACACAGTCATCAACCAGGTCCAGTATCCATTATGAGTGCAGGAACTTGGAAGCACACTGTCATGCACATACACGTACACATCTTGGCCAGGAGCCAAGGAAAATGGGAAGGAGACAAATCTTATCAGGGAGACTTCCGGTGGATGGCGGCCCACTGAGCAGTTGTATCTCCCGGACCTGCACACGAGCGGGAAGGAGGGGATATGCAGGCTCATTGCCCCCCAAGAAGCCCGGCGAAGGGCTTCTAGCCATGGGGCTCTTGAGAGGTTGCCTCTTCGCCAGTGCAATGCTGGGGAATTGAGGCACCTCTTCGCCCCGATGGTCCCTCCTGCGAGTATCCGAATGGAACCTAGTGATGCTGACCGGGGCAAGCGCTGGGGATCGAGCGGCTGAATCAGAGACTAAACGAGGTCGGAAGACCAATATGAACATGAGTCAGATTAAAGCGCCTTTGACAATATAAAAAGAAAGCTCCCCAACCCACAGACCGAGAAGTGAAGCGAGCGGGGGGAGGGGCCCCTCCCATGCACATGAACTTTTAAGCGAAAAAACGGGGGGGAGCGGAAGCGAAAACATTGAAATCTGTTGAGAAAAACTCACCAAGGTGTGTATGGGCGTTTGAGCGCACATTCAGAGATTTTAGAAATCGCGGCCAAAGTAAACAATTGATAATGATGGCGGGGAAGAGGACGGAGAAAGAAAAACTTTCAAAAGCGAAAGTGGAGAGCCCAAGACCGGAAGGAACCACCGAGCTGGCTAAAATGTTGGCAGAATCCCTGCGCCCCCTGCTGGAACAGATGACTAACGTCAAGGAGCAGTTGTCTACAATGAATAAATGTATCACCACTCAGCAATTGCAAGTGAATGAGACTCTTAAAATCACAGAACAAACAGCTGAGAAGGTGAAAGAAGTGGATGCCAGTACTCAAAAGGTGAAGGAAAAGGTTCAAAAATTGGAAAAGAAGCAAGTTTCCACAGAAGAACAACTTCTACAGCTACAAATGGAGAAGGCAAACCTGGTCCTCAGATTCCAGGGTGTCCCAGAATCTAAAGGAGAGAATCATTAGCCCCAGTGACAGATCTGACGGCGGAATACCTGATGAGCTAAATGGATGTGGCCTATAGGTCATACTCCGTATATATAAAGAAGAACAATCTGCCTGGGGAAATAGTAATGAGATTCTCAAAGAGACACGTGAGGGATACTATCCTGAGAGTGACGACAGGGACAACCTTGAAAATCGGGGACAGCACCATCAGGATCCTTAAAGACATTCCATTTGAAATAAGACAAAGGAGAAGGAAACACAAAGATTTATTCCTTTTTCTTCAAACAAACACAATTAGATACCGGTGGTTGTATCCAGAGGACGTAACCTTCAAACATAAGATAAAAAAGAAAAGATTGACTCTGTTTCCAAAGCACGGGACTTTTTGAAAATCCAGATGGGTGAGCCAGAGGAGGGCGATAAAGAGGAAAAGGACAGTAAGTATAGTGGCGAGCTGGACTCGGGGTCTTCTGGAGAGGACTCTCTGTCAGAGAAGGGGGCAGCGGCTCCTAAAAGTCCTTATACACTGCAAAAAAGACAGGATAAGAAAAAATGAAGGCTGAAGGACTCTGTATTGTGCCTTTGGAAAAAAGGGTTGATAGTAATAAGATGCTTTGGGGGGTTTCTTTTTAACAGATAAGAAAAAATGAAGGCTGAAGGACTCTGTATTGTGCCTTTGGGGGGAAAAGGGTTGATAGTAATGAGATGCTTTAGAGTTTTCTTTTTTTTTTTGGTCAAGAAACTTTTATTTTCTTAATATATTTCACATATTCAAAAACAATCTCTTATATTCAGTTTCCCTTCTCCCTCCCTCCCCTCCAATGGCTTCCCGCAATGCGTTTCCCCTGTGGTCCGAAAATCTTATACATTCCAAGATAACAATCTTATACTTAGTATTGATCTAAACAAAGTAAGTTTCTTTTTACGTCCCAGTTTTTTTCTAGATAAATCTTGAAGTCATCCCATTCATTCTGGTATTTTCTCTTGTTTCCAGCATTGTGCATAAACCATTCTCGCAGTTGTTATTAAATACCAGAATAGAGTCTTTTTCTTCACATTTCGTTCTTCCTTTTTAAGTCCTAAAAGCAGAATCTCAGGTGCTTTTTTAAAGGAAAATTTTAGTATTTTTTGCATTTCTCCATGAATTTTAGTCCAAAAGTCTACAGCTTTATCACAAGTCCACCACATATGGTAAAATGAGCCCTCATGTTTCTTACATTTCCAACATTTACTAGACATATTCTGGTTCATATTTGCTATTTTCTTAGGTGTCATGTACCATCTATACATCATTTTATAACAGTTCTCTCTTACATTGGTACACGTCGATATCTTAATAGAATTTTTCCACAAATATTCCCACGAATCTATTGTCACTTCCTTATTCATGTTAATTGTCCACTTTAACATTTGCTCTTTTACAGTTTCATCTTCCGTATACCATTTCAGCAAAATTTTATACATCTTAGAAACCATTTTCCCCCCTCCAGCCTCCCAAACAGTTTCTAATTCATTTTTTTCCTCTCTAAAACCATAATTCTTCTTATCTGCTTTAAAAATGTCATTAATCTGCATATATTTCAGCCAAACATATCTATATTGAAGTTCATCCTGCTTTTTCATAACCCATTCTGTTCCCTCCTTTCTTTAGAGTTTTCTTTTTAACAGTTAAATTTAAGACTCAAAAGTTGTAGTAGCAGACCTGACTAAGTTCATAAAATTGTTAGCGTTTTTAGAACTGACTTTGTACTTAAGCGATTTTGAGGATCTCCTCTCTTGGGATTTTAGATAGTAGTGGGTATTCCTTTCTTTATCCTTAATTGTAGTTCCCTTCCCATTTTTTCGTAGTTTTGTAGTCTTTATAAAAATGCAATTAAAAAATCCCCTTCGGGGGGCCAAAAAAAAATTTTATCAGGGAGAATGGAGAGAGAATCACATCACAGTGGAGTAACTCCATCATGGTTGAAGGGACATGCTTTTCTTTAAACAATGCATTCACATTTTTGTACTTAAGGCAGGGATGACACATCACATGGCCAGCCAAATGGTTGCATGGCAGAATAAAAGTCTGTAGCTACTACTGGTGTGTTACTAATTTTAGCTGAGTTAATATCAGTTCATTTTGCTCATTTACAATTGGAGTTACTCCACTGTGATTAACAACAGGTTAAAAACATCATCATAACATTATTAAAAACAACCTTAAGACCTGAAAATCATCAGTCAGTCAATCCCAATTTAATAGTCTCCACATGGTATCCATAATTAATCTAAAACCCATTCTGGACTATTCTTCCATCTCACAGGTAAGTTAAGGAGAAGGCCAAAGCGGGTAAGATAGAAGAAAAGAGGAGGGTGCCAGCTATGGTGGAAAACCATAGTTGTCCTCAACCAAAAGCGTGATAGAACATCTCTGCCTTACAGGCCTGCAGAATTGCATTAGATCCCACAGGACCCAGATGGTAGCTGGCAGAGAGTTCTATCAGGTCAGAGCCAGGGCCAAAGAGGCCCTAGCCCTGGTTGAGGACAGCCGGATATCTCTGGGAAGAACATAGAAACTAGCAGGTGCAGCGGAGAGTGACAAGGATGATTAGGGGGTTGGAAACTAAGCCTTATGAAGAAAGGCTACAGGAATTATTCAGTCTGGCAAAGAGGAGCTTGAGGGGAGTCATATGAGCAGTTTTCCCTCTAAGCTGAGTTAGTGTGAGCTAGCTCACAGTGTTTTAGCCTCCAGCTCACACATTTTTGTCTTAGCTCAGGATGAATGGCTCCAGAGCAAACTAATTTATGCAGTAGCCAAATTGCTCACTCACAACTTTAATGCCAGTAGCTCACAAAGTAGAATTTTTGCTCACAAGACTCCACAGCTTAGAGATAGCATTGCATATGAGTACTCTTTTTAAGTATTTGAAAGGCTGTCATTTAGAGGAGGTTCCGACAATCGTAATTCCAGCTTGTGATTCATCCAGGCCGACATTTTGCATGATGTACTCTTCATATAAATTAAATAAGCAGGGTGACATCCTTGTCGTACTCCTTTTCCTATGCTAAACCAATCAGTTGTTCCATATTCGGTTCTAACTGTCACTTCTTGACTCTTATACAGGTTTCGCAGGAGACATCTAAGGTGGTCTGGTACTTTCATCTCTTTTTTTAAAAAAAATAATTTTTATTGAAATATAACATATAAAAGAAGACAAATACCGCCACCAGATATACACCCTAACACCCTCACCATCCCTACATTAAATTCGATCCTATATCATATCTATTATATATCTGCATAAGCACAGTATGCTACATATAAATTCCCTTATAAATTTTTATACATTCTTATCAATCCAGTTGTATACAGTTGACCACATAATTAAGAACACTGAGTTTGTTCTCCCGTGGAGTTTCTGTGTTAAATTGTCCATTTCTATTGTCTCAATTACTTTATTTATAAAGTCCAGCCTGTCCGGAATTTCATTTCTTTTCCAATAGCTAGCTAATACAATTCTAGCTGCTGTCAGGAGGTTTATCATAACATGTTATGGTACTTTCATCTCTTTAAGGACTTGCCACAGTTTGTTGTGATCCACACAATCAAGGGCTTTAGCATAGTCAGTGAAGCAGATGTTTTTCTGGTACTCTCTTGCTTTCTCCATAATCCAGCGAATGTTGGCAATTTGATGAACGTGCCAATTTGGGTTTTACATATTGTTACTCCCAGGATAAAACCTGGCCAACCTGGCAGGTGCTAGATACCACCGGTAACATGTTTTGAATACATTTTCCTTTAGTGAGGCTGCCTTTAACTGCCTCACATTTGCCCATATCCCTTCCCATTTTCTTGGTTCAATTATTTTCCCGATGTTAACACTCCATTTTATCACCTCTGACACAACACCACAAGACGGCCACTGTTTTTTTAAAAAAAAACCAAAAAAACCCCAACAACCCCAAACCAACTTCAGAAAGCCCTCGGTCGCTCAGGAAGCAGGGAAAACGCTCCTGCTCACTCGGCTCCGTCGGTCACAGATCCCTTTTCTGGAAAGCGCGGCAGCCAGAGAGAGCCGAACAACAACATCTTTCTATATAAATCATTTTTAACAAATGCAAAATAAATCACAGATCCCTTTTCAATGCGCCGCCTTGCATTTATTTCAGAAACGGGGAAAGCCTCCCTAGTGTTTGCAAAGAGAAAACCAGCCTGGGCGAAAGAGACCAATGAGGGTACTATGACTACCCTCGTCTCCATTACTGTGACCTGGTGTTCAGGCTTTCCATCTATAGGGGGTGGTGGCTCGGCTCGCAAAAGACCCTTTAAAGGGTCTTTTTGTGAGTCGGGTGGGGGCCATGGCACACAGGGCTGAGGGAAATCAACCTGGTTTTTATACCCTCTTTTCTCTACTTTAAGGAGTCTCAAAGTGTTTTACAATCTCCTTCCCTTCCTCTCCCCACAACAGGCATCTTGTAAAGTAGGTGGAGCTGAGAGAGTTCTGAGAGAACTGTGACTGACCCAAGGTCACCCAGCAGGCTTCATGTGGAGGAGTGGGGAATCAAACCCAGTTCTCCAGATTACTGTCCGCCACCCTTAACCACTACACCACACTGGCTCTTGGTGTCGTCTTCCACTAGGTGTACTGAAAACCAATACAGAACCAAACAGGAAAGATGTCCTTTACTGTTTTGACACCCCACAGCTAATTCCCCAGTCACAGATCATATTCAGGGGTAGAACAAGGTCACTCAACATTTGGCTCCTATTCATGCAAGGGTGCAAATTAGAAGGATAGACAGAAAAAATCATGCCTTGTCATCAACCTTTCCTTTGGGATGGCATTGCCCCCTACCTGGAAATGTTGCCAGATGATAAACACAAATTATCAGAGCTCCTCGCCTTAGAAGTATCAAAGCTGTCCAGGCACCAGATTTCCTCAGCCAAGTATTAGGCTGATTGCACAGTCAATAGTCTTGTCACAGCAAGATCCACAGCACTTCCTCAAGAAACCCATGCCAGACTATAGGACCTACCCCTTGAGGGCAGGAACCTTTTCAGCGCCTGCTCCAATAGTGTTCTTGACAACATATGAAAGGGCAAGCTTACTGTTAAGTAGCATGATCCTTTTTACCCATTCTGTTACCAAGCCTAGGTCCTATCACAGGGCATACTACTCTGCTTTTGAGGGAAGAAGCCACCCCATGCTTCACTCCTTATATGAAGATAGACCTCCCAATATACGTATTGGCCACCAACCCATCCACCAGAGGAGAAAGTTCTCCACTCCGAAGTGCAAAGCTAGACTGCAGTCACTCAAAGCCCATCATACTGCTAAAGGGCTTTTAACTATTACAGCCCACACCCAGCATATCAACTATCAGAGGACTTGGTGAGATGTTTCATAAGACCAGTGGTTATTCATCATAATGACAAGGAGATACGTAATAGAATTTGCCTTCTTACCAACCTACTCCCCCCCCCAATCATCCAACTCTCCTGGCCCCTTTCCAGGACCCCTTGCAGAGATCAACATTCTCCTCAATGAGAAAGCAATTGTAGAAGCACCTGCAAAAGATCAGCACTTGGGATTTTACTCCAGATACTTTCTGGTCAAAAAGAAAGGTGGGAGAATGAGACCTGTGTTACACCTATGAGGTCTAAACAAGTTCTTGTTAATAAAAAGGTTCAGAATGTTATCTGTTCCCAGTGTCGTTCCTCTGTAATGCCGGGCGTAATGCTAGAGCTGTTGAATGCATATTTCCATAAAAAGATAAGACCTGACCATCACAAATTTCTCTGCTTCCAGTGTGGTTCCGGCCACTTCCAATACATGTACTCTCATTCTAGCCACAGCACCCAGAGTATTTATAGAGGTGGTAGCAGTGGTAGTAGCCTACCTAAGAAGGCTAGGATACGAGATGTGTTCAGATCCCAGACCAAATATTTTAGCAGATTTACATCTCACCTCATCCAAGCTAGAACCCATGTGAAGAATATCCTTCATAGGTGCTATGTTAGTCTCCACTCTAGCCAGAGCCTTCCTACCACCAGAGAGTTTCCTGGCTATCAGACTATATATCCTCTGGTGCCAGAAGTCATGTTTCCAACCAGCCATTCTTATCCAGAAACTGTCAGGATTGGTGACCTCCACCACATTCATGACACCCTATGCAAGGTTACATGTGCAGCCCCTACAACTATGGTTTATTGGGAACTTCAACCTACTCCTTCAATGCCAATTTAAAAAGCTGACTATCCCAAGACTTGAGGTACTCTCCCTGCATTGGTGGACTTTGGGTACCAACCTCTCCTTCCATCCCTGCATCTTGGAGATAGTACTAACTACAAACCATTGAATTTATGAAAAATGTTGTGCAATCTAGGAGCTATTTAAACTCACACCTGCCTTCCTCAGACTGGTAAGTCAGCTCGCTACTCTCCCATGTGGGAGTTCACAGGTACAACAACAACGAAACAATTGCAATTGTCTGTAACTGTTGCTCATCCAGTGGTCACAAACAAAAAAGGGGAGAAAAATTTCAACCCAGAACAGACTAGGTAACCAAAAAGGTTGGAAAAAACCCTTATGTTTGGGAATATAATTGTCAATTACAAAAAAGCCAAAATTATATTTCAAAAACGTTAATCAAATTGTGAATAGTAAAAACTGTGCATCAAAAGGCATAAATTGTGTGTGTGTGTGTGTGTGTGTGTATAGAGTGAGAGAGGAAAGGAGAGAGCGGGGTGAGGGGAGAGAGACAGAGACATTTCCCTACTGTAAAACACCTTCATAATAAAATTGGGGGATGTCACACTCATCTTTTCTATGACAGGTACAATTATAAATTACATAGAATACATGTAAACCAAACCAAAACTGTGTTTCAGCCATGAGGCCTTCTTCAGTGGTTTAAATTTGTACACTACACACCATGTACTCTTTTGTTTTTAATTACAACAGGCCTGACCAAAGCACTGAACATCCTAAAAAAGGAAGAGGAAAAACAAAAACAATTTTTAGATGCGTTATTGTGTATTTTAAAAGCAAAATATAATTCTTATTATTATTAACTAAACATATTAAAATTACTAAAATCACTTCAAAAAGGATGTGGACAAAATTGAGAGGGTGCAGAAGAGAGCGACGAGGATGATCAGGGGTCTGGAGACTGAGCCCTATAAGGAAAGGCAAAGGGCCTTGGGAATGTTTAGTTTGGAGAAGAGGAGACTGAGGGGGGGGGGACATGATTGCTCTCTTTAAATATTTGAAAGACTGTCATTTGGAGGAGGGCAAGGAGCTGTTCCAGTTGGCAGCAGAGGATAGGACCCAAAGCAACGGGTTTAAATTTCATGCAAAAAGGTATTGGCTGGATATTAGGGAAAAGATTTTCACGGTCAGAGTAGTTCAAAGGTGGAATCAGCTGCCTAAGGAGGTGGTTAGCTCTCCTTCACTCACAGCTTTCATGAAGAGGCTGGACGAATATTTGTCAGAGATGCTTTAGGCTGGCCCTGTATTACCAGGGGGTTGGACTAGGTGGTCTGTATGGCCCCTTCCAACTCTATGATTCTATGATTCTACTCACACCTGCCAGAAGTAATTTTTTTAACATGGATTTGGTATCTCTCTTTGTTGTTAATTAGGACCATTGGAGATAACTTTCAGATGGTTGATGTTAATAGTCCAGTTTTCTAAAATATATAAAGAAAAATACTATCCATTATTTCAAACAAAATATTGAAAAGCCAATTAAAAATACAAAATAATTTTACACCTGAAAATATGGGAAATTTACGGCTATAAGCCAGGTCAGGATAAAGCATTGCCCAATGGTGTGTGTAGCCACATACAGAAAACCAAATGCATCAAGCAGTCTTTATTTCTGTCCCATATTTATACTGTAAATTGGAAGGAGGGTAGATGGAAGGGGGAGATGATGCAGTACAGCACAAGGTGATTGCTACACCTGAGCTGGTTTCATCACCCCAATATCTTGTAATTTATTTTTATTTATTTATTATTTTCGGTTTCTATCCCGCTTGAACCCCCCCCCCCCGGGGTCTCTGAGCGGCTTACAGTATTCTTAATTAACCCTGTATATGGCCACATTTCAATCGGGGTGGGGACTGCAAAAGTACATGCAGTCCCATGCCCCTCCCTCCTGCCCCAATGTAAGCTCTAAACTAAATATTGCAATCTATCTCACTCTAGTGGTGGCAGAAAGGAACTGAGAGAAGGCCACTCCTCCCCCTACTTATATATTTATTTTATTGGATTTATACCCCACCCTCCCCACATAGCAGGCTCAGGACGGAAGTCACTGCCACAGGAAGTGGTGGCGGCTACAAGCATGGACGGCTTCAAAAGGGAATTAGATAAGCATATGGAGCAGAGGTCCATCAGTGGCTATTAGCCACAAGGTATAGATAGGGACTCTGGGGCAAGTGATGCTCTGTCTTCTTGGTGCTTGGGGGGGTCAACAGTGGGAGGGCTTCTAATGTCCTGGCCCCACTGGTGGACCTCCTGATGGCACTGGTATTTCTGGCCACTGTGTGATACAGAGTGTTGGACTGGATGGGCCTTTGGCCTGATCCAACATTGGCATCTCTTATGTTCTTATGTTCTTATGACGGGTTCCATCAGAGATAATAAACAATATGCCAGATATAAAAAATTAAAACAGTTAAAGCGCCAATGAGATACAACAACATTCATCCGGTACAAGTAATAGTTAAAGCCCCACAGATGCCATCTCTTTTAAGTTTGGTCCTTGGGTGGTAATACAGTTCTGACCCACTGAGGGGAGGCCCAGTAGAGAGGGAGGGATGTCCGCCACCCTAACTAAAAGCCTGGCAGAAGAGCGCCATCTTGCAGGCTCTGATCTCATATGGGAGCTCATTCCACAGGTAGGGGCCAGGGCTGTAAAAGCCCCGGCACTAGTTGGGGCAAGACAAACGTCCCTGGCACCGGGGACCACCAGAAGATTTTGGTTGGCAGATCATAAAGCCCTTCGGGGCTCATAGAGGGAGAGGCGGTCTCACGGATATGCAGGTCCCTGGCCATGTAGGGCTTTAAAGGTAAGCACCAACACCTTGAAAGGGATCTGGTTTTCAGTAGGTGGATCTGCGTCCTCAACATCAACACCTGTGCCACTGCATTCTGCACCAGTTGCAGCTTCCGGAGCAGAATCAAGGGCAGCCCCACATCGAGAGAATCACAATAATCAAATCTGGAAGTGACCATTGCATGGGTCACTGTAGCCAGATCCCAGGGGGTGAGATATGGCCCCAGCTGCCTGATCTGTCTCAGATGGAAAAAGGCAGTCCTGTCAGTGGCCTTGACCTGGGCCTCCATATCACTCTGGAAAAGGCAGGAGGGGGGGCAGAACACCTCCAGGCTATTTGAGCTTTAAAAAACCTCTCCATGGCAGACCTGCACATGTGCAGTACCCATATGGAGCTGCACAGGTGACTACTCAATTAAAAACAGTTGCAGGTAAGTGCAACCCCGTTTTCCCACCATTCAGTTACACTTTTCAGACAGCATTCTCCTTGTGGTACCTTCTCTTAAGATTGTCCATATGGTAATTATCAGGGTAATAACTTTCTTGGTGGTAGGTCCATTCCTCTGGAACGATCTACCAGAGTGGATACAGAGACAGTTTCACCTCCTGCATTTAGGAAGGCACACAAAACAGTATTATTTCAGAGGGCATTTTGTGGAGGATGACCTGTTCTTGGTAGATTTGGCTGTGTTTTTAATCTGAGTATTGTTTTGACCTTAATGGTTTTATGATGATTTGTATCCTAGCAACTTATTATGGTGCATGCTGCCTTGAGCCCACAAAAATAAGACAGGATACAAATGTTTCGAGTAAATCAATCAAAGTATATAAAGCTTTAGCCCAAGATCAGTCATGTTACTTTAATGAATGAAGGATTATGGATGAATGGATTATCAAGGAAGAATGTGCAAAGACTGTTCTTTTAGCCAAAAGAAGGGAAAAATCTCAATGGATGACTGATGAAGCTCTTAATATTGCTAAAGATAGATGAGAAGCAAAAAATAAAGGTGACAGAAACAGAATTTTAAATGCAGTGTTCCAGCAACTCATACATAGAGAGAAAGAGAACTAAGAGATGAAAGGATGACAGATTCCTTCCAAAAAGAATCTTTTGAAGAAAAATCTGCGGTTTTTGAAAGTGAAGTGAAAGCTGCACTGAAAGCAATTGGAAGAAACAAATCACCAGGAGTAGATGGGATATCATTAGAGCTGTTTCAAGCCACAGAAATGGAGTCCAACAAAATCTTAACAAGATTGTGCTGACAAATATAGAAAACAAAACGATGGCCCACAGACTAGAAAGGCTCAATTTACATTCCAGTTCTGAAAAAAGGAGATGTCAAAGACTGCAGCAACTATTGTATCATCCATCGCATTAATTTCTCATGTGAGTAGTGATGCTCAAAATCTTACAGTAAGTACTGTTACCACATATTGAATGAGAAATGCAATATGAGCAAACTGGATTCAGAAAAGGAAGAAGTAACAGAGCATATTGTAAATTTGCATTTACATACAAGAGAATTTCAGAAGAAAATCAGCTTGTGTTTCAAAGATTACAGCAAAGCTTTTGACAGTGCAAATAAACAGTGTTATCAAGGCAACGAATATGAAATCAAGCAAACTCCGGAGCACGATGGAAGATAGGAGGGCCTGGTGTGATGTGGTCCTTGGGGTCGCGAAGAGTTGGACTCGACTGTGCGACTGAACATCAACCAGTGGCGATAGAAGGACAGTATCTCATGATTTCAACTTGACACTTCAGTCTGTATGCAGAATATATCACAAGGAAAGCTAGATTAGATTTATATAAAGGTGGAGTGAATTAATGAAAAGAACATTAACAGTTTGAAATATGCAGATGACACCACATTACTTCAAGAAACCAAGGGTATGTTTTGTTGGGCTGTAGTGGTCAAGGGTCAAGAAGCGACAGACCTGGATACGGAACAATTGATTGGTTTAGCATTGGAAAAGGAGTATGACAAGGATGTATATTGTTACCTTGCTTATTTAATTTATATGCAGAGTACATCATGCGAAATGCTGGCCTGGATGAATCACAAACTAACTGTTGTATGGGATCCCAATATGGATTAGGGCCATTAACAAGGATATAGAAAAAGTTCAATCTACATTCTTGTGGAAAATACTAGGGCTCCCTTCATGTGTGTCTTATGCAGCCTTCTTTCTGGAGACCAAAGACTCCTAGAGATTGGTTCAGGCTACACACAGCTGACTCTAGTCCTCTTATTCTGCAGTTACTTGCTGAGTCTCAGTCCTCTGCCCGGTTTTGCTATAGAGAGAGGAAGATTGCACAAATATGGGGTTAGCTTTGGGGAGTTACTCCTTCTGCCAGAAAGATCAGACTTTGGTTTGATTAAACAACATTTGCTCGACATTCAACATCAAGAGTTGATTAGTCGTGTCACTGGCAGATGTTCCCCCTTGAGGGTAGGAATTCCTCCCCAAGGATCTTTTTCCTGTGTGTAACCGCTCCACATTTTCAAAGAGCTTTTATGTTAGCTCGTTTTAATGCGCTACCCTCGGCTGTATTGACTGGGTGGCATTATTAAATCCCATACAAGGACAGACTCTGTGCTTGTGGTGTCAATAAAATAAAAAGTCTGATCATATCCTTTTGCATTGTTCTTACTACGGTGATCTCTGAGCCTTGTTTTTGGAACTGTTATTGAGAGACCATGAAAATTGATCTGATGAGTGGAAGGTACTCTCTTTACTCTCCAATTGTCATGTAGTAACTCTGGAGATTGGGGTTAAATTTCTGTATTTTGCTGCCAAGAGAAGAGCTGGTATCAATAAGTGCCAATGATTATTCCTATTTTCAGGCCTGTTTGTGATTCTGCGATATGTCATTAAAGGTTGCTTTTGTTGTTGTAATCCAAAAACAATAGTAGTATATTACCCTTTTTAATAGGACAAGCCAGCATGTCATGAAACAAAATATTGTCTATATATTAATAATGAAGTTGACCAAATCTGAGGATACTGAAATCTGGTGACTGGAGCTGTGAATGGGAAAAACAGATCTTTCTATAAACCTAAACAATGTCCCGAGAGGGGCGGTTTGTGCCACGCCGATTTCAGACAGTTCCAGGAGATTCTCCCGAGGAACTGCTGAATCTCCAGGTTTTTAGTGTGGTCTGGGGCTTCCCGTACTTCACTGAGCCTTCCTGGAAGGAGGCTCATTGTAGGGAGCTTGATCCGGTGGCTGTTGCATGCGGCGGCACGTGAGTAGTCCCCAGATCGCTCCAACGTGAGAACCTAGGAAAGAGCACTCAATAGCAGCCATTGGTGGGACAAGGTAGCTGCAGCATGCACCCACTTGCCCTCCCAGCAGCCTCCTACCTTCCCTCCCTTGTACCAGTTGCTTGCAGGCCTGATAAGGGCCCTAGATGGGCCAAGGCCAGCCCGCAGGCCATATGTTTGACACCTCTGCATTATACCCTACTGGGGTTGCTTCCCTCGCCAAACCTCACCTCCCAGAACTCCACCCCCAAATCTCCAGGAATTTCCCGACCTACAGCTGGCAACCCTAGAAAAAGTTGAGAGGCTATGGGGGGCTTTCAGGAAATGGAAGGAGATAATAGGAAGGGGGAAATGAGACATCTCCCGCAAGTCTTTGCAGGTTCCCACTTGTTGCTTTAAAAAAATTTTAAAACAGCAACTGACTGTATCTTGTCCAGTGATGCATTTTTTCTCTTTAAAAATGTGTACTTGATAGTGGACAGTACTGGTAGCCTGGGAAATAAATACAGTATGTGAGTTAATCCTGTATGTTGAAAAAGATGGCATTTTCCAGAATTCCACTCAAAGCTTAAGTATACCACATAAAGTCTTCATCAGTAGTTTGTCTCTTTCCTTAAGACATAAACAAAATTACGGGCATTTATGTGACTTTGATCATTTATTGTGAAATGCAGATTTTCTTAATAGTCAGCAATGAATACTTTTGTCTAGATGTTTATTTATTAGAACAGCTTGTCTAAACGTGTTCTTTCCTTTTTTTAAATGCTTCAACTATAGTTTAGAAAATAATCCACAGAGATAGTCCGTGTATGCTGAACAATGCCGTTTTCTATGGATTTGTAGAGGAAATAATCTTTAGCTATTTTTAAAAAGAGAAATCTCTTTAAAGCTCATTAAAATACCTACTGGCTTAACAAATTCAATGTTGCAAATGCACTGTACCACCACTTCATGGGACCTGTTACAAGAAACCAAATTAGATCTTGTTATGCAAGTGTCATGTTATCTAGATTAGTTAGCACAGATATTTTTGGTGAATAATTTATGTGGTCAGGTGTATAAGAAAATGTAACAAACAACTATTTGGATATATTCTCACATATAAGATAAATTACATGTTTGGCTGGCAGCATTTGTAAATATTTTGATTGGAATCAGATTTGTACAATCTAGAGATTAAGTTTCCAATTTCCATTGATATCAAGTAATCTTTCTGCTGTTTTACAACCAGTTGTTTTTGCTATTTTGAAACCAAGTATATCAATCAATCAATCTAATTTATTGCGGCAGGAGCCAGTAAAAAACCAAGTATATTATATTGTTAAAAGTTATATTTAGAGTTTTCTAAGGAATATGTTATAATTTGTGTTCACTATGACACAGTATTCTAAGGAATATGTTATAATTTATGTTCATTATGACACAGTAATTTATACAAAGGTCTGACAGCAGGTTTGGATTCAGACACGTGGTTGGCCATGTCAGCAAAGAGAATAAAGTACTCATGCAGTCCAGCAGGGCTGCTCACTGTTATTTAAAACAAGATTTTAAGAAAAGCTTTGGCTATGTATCATTCTAGGACAGCAGTACTTACTCTGTGGCTCAAACAGGTAGTTAGCGATTATCACCAACCAAAAGAGCCTAGGAATGAGGCCAAAGTTCAGGAAGACTTGCAGCTTATCCATTCCTCTGACAGCAACCACCTGCACACTATAAGCCCCACTGGTAGGGTTGCCATCCCCCCCGGTGGTGCCAGGGGATCCCCTGATTCACAGGGGGCCCAATCCGCTGCTGGCCAGCGGGGAAGCCCCATTCCTGAACCCATGGGGATTCTGCTGATGCAATGACGTCGCCAGTAGTGATGTCATCCCACTGGGACTGTCATGTGGTGACACTCTTAGCATTTGGGGGAACTCTATGGTTACCATTGAGTTTTTGCCCTGAACACTAGAGCGTTGCCGTGCAATGACCCTAGCATGATGTCCCAGTGAGGAGCCAGGAGCCCCCTGCCACAGCAAAGGTGAGACCTGGCAACCCTACCCACTGGCCTTGCCCACTTTCCTGAAACACAAGGTAGGTGTGACAATAGGGAACAGTGCTTAGAAGAGCTGCAAATGATATATCAAAAAGCCACATGTGCCTTCTAAGCCACTGAGTTAGTATCACTGTTCTAGGACATAATTTGTGCGTATGTGGGCTCACTAGCTGAATAGCCTCCTTCATTGGTATATTGATCTTCGGGGAGCAGCACTAAAAATGGATGGTGCACAGAATGCCACACTTAAGGGATTCTCTTCAGTTACGTATGACATGTCTATAGCTCTCAGTATTCTACCAACAAATGTAACAGGCCATTCCATAAATGTTTCAAAGCACAATACTAAGTTCATAAACTGCTAAGTAGATTTCCCTTATTCTGCTCAGTAAAACATGTACTCCCAGTTATAAATTTTTATATTCATAACTGTTTGCAGATGTTTACTGTGTTTTGTTTTCTTTTACCGATGATTAGCTGTTTTTTTCTTATCTAGCCAATGCTTTTCGCTAAATTACACTTCTGCTTGATTTCTTGATAGTTTTGTCAACCTGGAGGATGGCATCTGTCCAGAGAGAGAAAGCAGCCTACGTTCTTTGTTGTGGTTTTGACGGATATAAACTCTGAACGGCACTACTGCTCTTGCCTAACTTTCTATGAGGCTGAGATCAATCTTCAGGTAAATATCTTGCAGCAGCAATGACTGGCGAAGAATTTACACAGTATTACTCAAACAATATGGAGTTGTGCTGCCCTACTAAATTTGCTACGTTTTCCTTCCACATCCCCCCGATGTGGGTGGACGTTCCCCCACTTTCAGGGGGCCCAATCCGCTGCTGGCCAGCGGGGAAGCCCCATTCCTGAACCCATGGGGATTCTGCTGATGCAATGACGTCACCAGTAGTGATGTCATCACACTGGGGCTGTCATGTGGTGACACTCTAGCATTTGGGGGAACTCTATGGTTACCATTGAGTTTTTGCCCTGAACGCTAGAGCGTTGCTGTGCGATGACCCTAGCATGATGTCCCAGTGAGGAGCCAGGAGCCCCCTGCCACAGCAAAGGTGAGACCTGGCAACCCTACCCACTGGCCTTGCCCACTTTCCTGAAACACAAGGTAGGTGTGACAATAGGGAACAGTGCTTAGAAGAGCTGCAAATGATATATCAAAAAGCCACATGTGCCTTCTAGGCCACTGAGTTAGTATCACTGTTCTAGGACATAATTTGTGCGTATGTGGGCTCACTAGCTGAATAGCCTCCTTCATTGGTATATTGATCTTCGGGGAGCAGCACTAAAAATGGATGGTGCACAGAATGCCACACTTAAGGGATTCTCTTCAGTTACGTATGACATGTCTATAGCTCTCAGTATTCTACCAACAAATGTAACAGGCCATTCCATAAATGTTTCAAAGCACAATACTAAGTTCATAAACTGCTAAGTAGATTTCCCTTATTCTGCTCAGTAAAACATGTACTCCCAGTTATAAATTTTTATATTCATAACTGTTTGCAGATGTTTACTGTGTTTTGTTTTCTTTTACCGATGATTAGCTGTTTTTTTTCTTATCTAGCCAATGCTTTTCGCTAAATTACACTTCTGCTTGATTTCTTGATAGTTTTGTCAACCTGGAGGATGGCATCTGTCCAGAGAGAGAAAGCAGCCTACGTTCTTTGTTGTGGTTTTGACGGATATAAACTCTGAACGGCACTACTGCTCTTGCCTAACTTTCTATGAGGCTGAGATCAATCTTCAGGTAAATAACTTGCAGCAGCAATGACTGGCGAAGAATTTACACAGTATTACTCAAACAATATGGAGTTGTGCTGCCCTACTAAATTTGCTACGTTTTCCTTCCACATATGCACATAACTCAAAAATCTAATTGGTTGTACAGAGATTGGTTCCTACAACTTCCCCTTCTTACATGACTGGCACTTTATTACCCTGCTGCTCAATATAAGTGTCTTTCCAACCATCCAAGCCATGTCTCATAATCTTCAGCCTAACAGATATAACCTGCTGTAATTGGGGGTTCTAAACACCATTTCTGTTTTCAGATGCCCCTGTTGGGTCAAGCCATAACTGTATTACAGCCTAACTGTGGCCTATTACTAGTAAGACATAATTATTTGTGAACCTTCTGTTGGTGCTCTGCATGGAGAAATCTGAATTAAAACCTATATTACATAAACGTGAAAGGATTTTAGTGAATTTAACAAGTTCTCTATTCCAAATGCATAATGTCTTTGCTATGTTTTTCAGTGGTGAGAAATGAAAGGGATGTTTATTCAAAATATATTTTTGTTGCTTCTTTCAGGATAACTACTGAGAGATCTTTTCATATTTTAGGTTTTTATACAAAGCGCTTCAACATGATACTTCATTTGCTCCCTTATTTGAGATTTAAGTTTTGGTTCTGTTCTTGGGTTAGTTAGTTTGTTTTCTTTTAAATAACACACTCCCTCTGCTGGATACTGGTATATTGGAATAAAACAAAACACCACAAATAAACTCTCTCTCAGATATATAAAAATATAAAGGGGGTGGAAATATAATCCATATGTTTGCAATACCTGCAAAATATACTCTGTAAATACCTTCTTTCCATGCTTTTGTGCTTAATTATTTATAATTTTGAATGTTAATTGTGTAGTAGCTAGAATATTGGACTTCGTCTGGAAAGACTTGGGCTATTTTAAAATTGCTCTGTGGTCATCTTGTAGTTATTTTCTCTCAGCGTAGCCTACCTCACTAGGCTGTTGTGATGGTAAAAAGGCAGACCATTTATGCCACCCAGAGTTTCTTGGAGGAAAGGTGGGATAAAAAGTAATGAATAAGGAACAATTTTTAATGTACTCATAGATTTATGAATATGTTCCGTCAACTGGAAATGTTACATTAAAGTTTGGGTGTAATCTTGGCTATTTCCCTTTTAAGTATGTGTCTCATTAATGTTTTGGACCACTTTAATCAGTTCAGAAATAGATACTTAAGTAATCCACTCAAATTAGAAATTTTAAATAACTTACTTATGACTTATTGTTTGGAAACCTTCTTAGGAAGAATCTAGGGACAGTGATGCAACACAAAATTGTGAAATGTTAGAATAATGTTCAGAACGGCTTCATTCCAACATTTCTTCTTGGCTAAGATCAAGTGTAGTTTCCTTCCAACATTATGCATGACAATAAGTATTCACAAGTAAAACAATGGCATGAGTTTTGCTAGCAACAGGTTTCTAAATTATGTTTCAGTTGGCTTTAGATATATAATTGTAGAAACTAATTTAAAACGTTCAAGAAAAAAAAAAGATTCATGACAAGTTTCCATATGGCTAACAATGCTAAAATAGTGAGTTAATGAGACTCAATGTTTTCAAGGGATGGTCTAACCAAAAGGAGAAAGAATACAAATGAATCACATGGAATAACTGAAGTAGTTAGTTGAAAACCTCTAGGAAGAACTGTCAGTTCTGTTGTCTTGTAGGTAAGAAGTGGATTTTTGTCATGAAGTTTCAGATCCATGGGTAAATCTTTGGGAAATGGTAAAGATTTATGTAAGCTCTAGATGTGCTGTACACTTGCACTGAGTTACCCGGATTGGTCTACGCATATGTCAGGGCCATAATGTGCAAAGGTGTTCCTGTGCTAGCATGGAGCAAACCCGTGTATTTTGGATACTTTAATATACTTGGGATGTTAAGCCTTTTGCATACCCATGTCCAGATTCAGATCAGCACTTGGAAAAATGAGTGAGGAAAGACTTTTAAACAGAAGGGGGTTTTATTTTATAAACTGAAGACATATTTTATAAAGCAAAAAATGGCAGTGGAAATTACAGAAGGGAAAAGGCAACATGGCAAATGACACACAAAAACCTTGCCCTAGAAAACTGCCTACAAGACCTAGGAGACGGCTCCTGGAGAGAAGGAGGGGGACGTTGTCTTCAGTGGTGATGGAACAGCATCAGGGGATGAAACTGACCAGGCAGGGGAAGGAGACATGGAGAAGCCAGCCGAGAAGCTGGGGTAACAGTGTGTGTTCCAAACTGGCTATGGAAAGTGAGGCTGAGGGGTAACTCTTTATTATACCCTTTTGCTGAGACTAAGGAGGGGATGGGGTGTTGGCGCTGGAATTTGAAATAATAAAAATATGATCTTTTTGTGATGAGCCCCTCCCCAAAAAGCCTTCGTCTGTATTGTAGAGGGCATTTCCCCCCCTTGTGCCTTGAGAGCATTAAAAATACTCCCTTGGGAAGGTTTGGAAGTTAGATAGGGAAGTATCTATGCTCAGGTACTTGGCATGATTGGGGAATTTGCTGGAATCGGCCCATTGCTTATTGTTTTGGACAGGGCTTTTTTTGTAGAAAAAGCCCAGCAGGAACTAATTAGCATAATAGGCCATACCCAACAGCAGAAACTCATTAGCATATTAGGCCACACCCCTGATAGCACCACTCATTAGCATATTAGGCCACACCCCCATGTTACCAGAAGTGTGGTCATCCAGCCACACTCACCTTTTGCTTCTTATTCTGTTTACCTTGTTTGTTGTCAAAACCCAGGGCTTTTTTGTAGCAGGGACTCCTTTGCATGTTAGGCCACACACCCCTAATGTAGCCAATTCTAATGCGTTTCTGCTGTTGGGTGTGGCCTGTTATGCTAATGAGCTCCTGCTGGGCGTGGCCAACTCAAGAGCCAGCCGGAACTCCATTCCTGTGCGTTCCTTCCCAAAAATAGCCCTGGTTTTGGAAATCTGGGTCATTAGTTAGGATCAAGATATCTGGGTGGAAGCTCGGAGGTCCTTGGGGGAAATGGCTGTCAACTGAATCCCTCTTAGGGGATAGAGGAGCTGCCCTGCCTTCTGCCTTAGTATGACTTTTTGATATCAGTTTAATTCAGGTTTTTTCTGTCAGCCCTAGGGCTGCACTAGGTACACATGTACAGTAAATGGGGTAACAAGTCATGCCAAAAATGGGGCTTCCTAGGGGCGAGAGCCTCAAGGCATCAGCTGCAGCATGGGATTTGTAGTCTTAAACAAATTTGGCCACTCTTCATAAACAGTTTTTAGTACAAAACTTGGTATTGCAGGTTGAGGCAAGATGGCTTAGTGCAAAAAAGTTTAAGAAAATACAATAGGAGTATTGCTGTGGCTTTTTGGTGTGCATGACAAGCTCAGTTGGAGCACTGCAGATTCAGTGTAAGTTTTTAGAAATATCCACCCACAAATTCAACTATTCTGCATCTTTTGGCTGCAGCACAGCCCATTATCTATCAATCAGTACATTTAAATAGAAAGTACACAACCTTCACCTCATGGTCCAGTCAAGATATCGCAGTTGCAATAAATCGTTGTAATTTGAGCTGCTCATGGCGTCATTGCTGTTTATTCCTTTTATTGTCTTTGTTTTACCAGTGTTGTAGTTTGTTTTAAAATGCTGTAAGAACTTGAACTTTTGGTGAAAGTGGAGCACGTATATTTGACATAAGTGGCATTTAAAAAGAGGCTGAGGAAGGACCATGCAGCTCTCTCTGCTTCTCCGCCCTGAAATACACCAATTTAAGAGTACTAGATCAAGCTTTGGGAATTATGATTCCAGATTTCTTATAACAGAAACAACTTTATTAACACTTTGTAATGCTTCATCACCATATTCCTCTTCTTTTCCGTATCGTCCTGACCTGTATCGTCAGACACTGTCTGAGCAGCGAGACTTCATCCTCCCTGGCCTGCTGCAGATACTTCTTAAATAGTCCACCCTTCCAATCTCCTCCCCTGGCGTTTCTCCCCTCTACCCTTTCACCCCACCAGAGGTGTCCTGAAGCTCTTTCTCTGCTCCAGTTGCCTCCTGGGTTGTTCCCTTTCCCTGGCAGGGCTTGGTGATGTGACTGACTCCCCTGGCTGCCAAACTCTACTACTAAACCCAGAGCCTGCAGCCCCACCCTGCCTGCCCTGGGCACAGTCTGGTCTTCCTGGTTCGGCTGCCAATTGTGTCTGGCTTGTCTCATCCAAGGTGAGTTGCCCCTGCAAGTCTGGAGTGGGTTATGTTGCCAAATCCTATTCATGTTGACTATCATGTCAAAAAAGCTGGTCTTTATTAATATTCATATGACTTGCCTATGAATTTTGTGTGTGGTTGTTACAGATCCTGCTTTTACCTCTATGGCTATACAACTAGTTATATAGAAACAAAATGATTTCCTTCCTTCGAGCGCTAGTTAGTCAGCAATATCAACATGTTCTTAGTCAAAGGAATTAGCTAGCGATCTTTTGATAGTCATGTTTTAATGAACTCTTTTTAGAACAAATGTGTTTTGTGAAGGTATTGTTGATTGTCTTATTTCCTGTTGTTGTACCCAAATATGATGAATAAACGTGACATGTTACAACATCAATTAGGGGAAGTTTTTATGTTGACATTATTTATTATATTTTTAATTAACCTGTCCATATTTAACAAAATAGCTTGTAAACCTTGTTCTCCATGACTATTAACATTTTCACAGTAACTAATACATTACTCTTGAACAGAGGCATCTTTTCTAGGAGCTTCTTTTTATTTCATAAGAACATAAGAGAAGCCAGTGTTGGATCAGGCCAATGTCCCATTCAGTCAAACACCCTGTCACACAGTGGCCAAAAATACCAAGTGCCATCGGGAGGTCCAGCAGTGGGGCCAGGACACTAGAAGCCCTCCTGCTGTTGACCCCCCCCTCCAAGCACCAAGAATACAGTGCGTCGCCCCAGACTGAGAGTTCATATCTATACCTTGTGGCTATAGCCACTGATGGATTTCTGCTCCATATGTTTATCTAATTCCCTCTTGAAGCCGTCCATGCTTCTAGCCACCACCACCTCCTGTGGCAGTGAATTCCATGTGTTAATCACTCTTTGGGTGAAGAAGTACTTCCTTTTATCTGTTCTAACCCGACTCCTCAGCAATTTCATTGAGTGTCCATGAGTTCTTGTATTGTGAGAAAGGGAGAAAAGTACTTCTTTCTCTACCTGCTCTATCCCATGCATAGTCTTGTAAACCTCGATCATGTCACCCCTCAGTCATTTTTCCAGGCTAAAGAGCCCCAAGTGCTTTAACCTTTCTTCATAGGGAAAGTGTTCCAACCCTTTTATCATTCTAGTTGCTCTTTTCTTCACTTTTTCCAATGCTGTAATATCCTTTATGAGGTGTGGTAACCAGAACTGTACACAGTACTCCAAGTGAGGTCGCAACATTGATTTATACAGGGGCATTATGATACTGGCTGATTTGTTTTCAATTCCCTTCCTAATAATTCCGGGTCCAGCCTACCTGAGGGACCGCCTTTCCCCGTATGTTCCCCCAAGAGCACTACGGTCTGGGGCCCAAAATTTACTAACTGTACCGGGCCCCAGAGACGCAAAACTGGTCGCTACAAGGGCCAGGGCATTTTCGGTGGCGGCCCCTACCTGGTGGAATGAGCTCCCGGAGGAGATCCGGGTCCTGTGGAACCTGATGCAGTTCCGCAGGGCCTGCAAGATGGAGCTCTTCCACCAGGCTTTCAAG